>NC_140752.1:15912500-16512500 GCF_051527215.1 Medicago sativa
ACGAACATAATATGGATACAATTTGAATGTAAAAGCGTTATAATCTTGACGTTCACATGAACATAAAGTGACCATTAAGAACTAAAACAAAATAAATTTTTTTTTGTGATGAGGATGAAAACATTCAGTTTAATTTTTTAGGGACTAAAATCAAAATTCGCTATATTTATAGGGATGAAAAACTTATTTAACCCATGTTTGAATCACAAAAAATATTTGTTTAGTTTTAATTATTATTGCAAGTTACTTTCAAGTGTATGACTTGAAATCTACGAAAATAACATAAGACTAGGCATTGAGTTGTGCCTAGGACACATCTAAGACACCGGGGCCCTGGGCATGTGAAGAAGAGGAGAAAGATGACGAGGAAGAATATATATATAGTAATTTCGAGTGTTATACTATAGAATTTCATAATGTTGACAATAATATCAAATCACATGTAATATTATAAACAATGTGATATCTAACAACACATTATTACAATCCAAGTGACGAGAATGTCATGTGCTTTGAAATAAACTTTTTGTGATAAAGAACATATGTATAATTACCATTTTACTCTTATGTTTAATTTGAACATTAGATGTATCTCCAATGATTTGTTCGGGAGGATGATCACCGACAATTTTCAAACTTTTTGGAGGATTTTGTGAGGAGATCTTTTGATCGTTGTCAACATTAGGATTGAGTCTCTTGGTCACGAGAAGAGATTGGAACTTTGGGTAAAATTAGGCGGGAGAATTATTCTTGTAAGCCATTGATATCTCTTTTGTAAAGTTACTCATCATTATAGTGGAACGGAGGACTGCTCTCTCCCCCAGACTAGGTCAGTTTTGGACCGAACTGGGAAAACAAATTCTTTTGTGTCCCTCTCTTTCTTTCTCTCGTTGTTTTCTACTTTTGCTTGTGTTTATAACTGTCACCCGCTTGTTTTGGTTGCTTGATTATTCTTGCTCCACACATCAAGTATTTTATTGGTGGGATTTTTCAACGAATTCACAACAATTGGCTCCCACCGCGGGGCAAGGATCAAAGGATAATCAGTTACCATGGGTTCAAAGTGGGATATTGAGAAATTTACCGGAGATAACGATTTTGGGTTATGTAAGGTAAAGATGGAAACAGTGGTAATACAACAAAAGTGTGAGACAACTTTGAAGGGTGAATGTGCGTTACAGGTCACCATATCACGAGTGAAGAAGACCGAGATGATGGACAAGGCCAGGAGTGCCATTGCCTTGTGCCTCGGGGATAAAGTTTTGAGGGAAGTAGCGAAGGAACCAACCGCGACATCGATGTTGTCAAAGTTAGAGTCTTTGTATATGACAAAGTCTTTGGCTCATCGGCAACTCCTAAAGCAGAAATTCTACTCATTCAAGATGGTGGAGTCAAAGGCCATCACGGAGCAACTTACAAAGTTTAACAAAATCCTTGATGACTTGGAGAATATTGAGGTGCATCTTGAGGATGAAGATAAAGCTATACTCTTGTTGTGTGCTCTACCGAGATCTTTTGAATCTTTCAAAGATACAATGCTCTATGGAAAAGAAGGCACTATTACCTTGGAAGAAGTTCAAGCGGCTTTGAGAACCAAGGAGCTGACCAAGTCCAAGGACTTGAGAACTGGTGAAAACGGTGAAGGCCTAAGTGTTTCAAGAGGGAATGGTGAAGGTAGAAGTAACCGGATAAAGAGTGGTAACAAGTCAAAGTTTAAGTGCTTTAACTGTAACAAGATGGTTCACTTCATGAAGAATTGTCCGAAGATTAATGGTAACTCCGCACAAATTGTCTCTGAGGGTTATGAGGATGCAAGTGCTTTGGTGGTGTGTTGTTTGGAGGATGAAGAAGGTGATGTTTCTCACCTTGGGAGTGATGCCTGGTAGAGCGGTGGTCGTCTGAAGAGACGTTAAACACTCAACATCAGCCAGGAGAGGCAGTGGTAAGAATGCTCATGGTCAGTATGGAGAGGCGGAGGTAATAATACTCATGATCTACCTTTGAGGTGGAGTTTAAAGGTGGAATACATAGTGGGATGTACGCATTTGCTAGTAGAGAGGTAGAAAGCCCAGTTTTAGGTGGAGTTGAACACCCCGGAATGGTACGACTATGGAGGACCTTGGGTGTTATGCTCTAGTGGTGAGCAAAAGGGAATTCTTCATGAAGATGGAAGACATTCCGGAGGTTGAAGAATGAATAGCACAACTTGTTGGATTACCCTAAAAATCCATGGGTGATTAGATGCAAGGATCTTCGAGAAGGCATAAGGCATTCCGATGGCTGAAGAGGTATGGTGTGTACTTGTGGAACTACCTAAAATTTCTAGCGTAGTTGGATGCAAGAATCTTCAAAAGGCGGAAGGCATTTCAATGGTTGAAGAGGTAAGGTGGAAACTTGTGGAGGTACATGGTGTAGTGGGAAGCAAGGGAAAGATCAGCATAATGTTGATGTTAAATTGGCATCATCACTAATTTAGAGTCAAGGTGGAGATTGTTGTGAAGGTGAATCAAAATTGAGTTTATGGAAGTGCCAATTCGGTGACCGAATGGTGTCGGTAGCGATTTTGCTCTGTTTTTTTTTTGGCATTTTGTTTCGACATTCTTCGGTGGCCGATTTTGACAGCAGGAAATAAAACAGAAACGTATTTTCGGGCCTAGTTTTTTTCCAGTTTTTCTAGGATACTTTTACTATAAATATAGACCTTGTATCAGAGTAAACCTTGTGATAGAGGGGGCTGAAAACAAGGATTTAGAAACAAATAACAAACTAGGGTTTGTATAGAGTTTGCTCTTAGCAACAAACACTAGGGTTGGGATTGATTCACCTTGGGAAACACTATTAGGATTGAGTCTCTTGGTCACGGGAAGAGATTGTGACTTTGGGTAGAATTAGGCGGGAGACTTATTCTTGTAACCCATTGATATTTCTTTTGTAAAGTTACTCATCATTATAGTGGAACGGAGGACTGCTCTCTCCCCCATACTAGGTCAGTTTTGGATTGAACTGGGAAAACATATTCTTTTGTGTTCTCTCTTTCTTTCTCTCGCTGTTTTCTACTTTTGCTTGTGTTTATAACTGTTACCCACTTGTTTTGGTTGCTTGATTATTCTTCCTCCATACATCAAGTATTTTATTGGTGTGCTTATTCAACGAATTCACAACATCATGAAACAATTCTCACAAAACAAATTAGTAGATAACAAGTTGAAATAAATTTAATATGTTTGTAATCTTTAAAACATCAAATAAGGATTTTGTCAAAAACAATAACAATCTGAGGCCTTCCCCAAGTCCACTTCAAGTAAATGAGATAGCTACTCTGTTTTGGCAACAAAAAAAATGAGCGTCGTCATCCCGAAGATACATATCAAGACCAAATTTATTCAACGCCTCTGAGAAGACATTACATTTATAATGATCGATACTTGGTTTGCGCCAGATAACCTCACATGTGTCCTACGCCTGACTAAGGGAAGTCATTATTGCATGCAATCAGGTGCAATCAATACACCATAACCATAAGATCTTAATGTTTCCTAAAAAAATCATAAGATCTTAATGAGATGGTTTGCAATTTAAAGACAAATTTTGATTTTTATTTAATATAAAATTCTGATACGAAGATCTAGACTATTTGACCAAGATCAGACGACCACGAGGTTCCTGACTCACTATTTGACCAAGATAACACGACCACGAGTTTACTGACTGCACGCACTCACTAATTTGTGGATGCACCCAAACTTAGTCCCAAATAGCATTGGTTGGTTGGATCGATTAGGTTGACCCAAAACCATGTATACAGCTCCGTCTACGGTGGGCACCTTAATAGGTCTCCTACCGTAGGAGACATGATTTTTTTTTATATAAAAAAAAAAATGAATATGAACCATTGGATAATGGTTAACCAACCTTTGTATCAAAATGCTTACTATACACCTCCAACACTCAATTGCTTTCTTTTATTCTAAACTAGTGTATTTATCGGACGTTGTTCTCGTTAGACATAAATTAAGGACGACGACTGAAATTCCGTATGGAAGGTATCTGGAGATAAAATTTACCACGACCCGGTACAAGTTAAATATCTTAATGGATACACACGAATAAAAAAAACAATCATATTTTAAGTACTCGTAAATTAATAGATGCACATGTAGATGAAACTAACACTATTTAGTAATAATTTTTTTTTGACAAGCTGGATTTAGTAAAATTATTTACACATACATCATCCGATCACTATTATAAGCAAAAATCTACATTTTAGATTCATTCAATTAATGTTGTATATGGTCTTTATTATAGATCACATACATCATTTAATGAATGAATTTAAAATGTTGATTTTTGCTTATAATAATGACCGGATGATGTATAGAATAAAACATTAGTCAAATTTGACAAGCTAGATTTAGTAAAACTATTAATTTCATCTGCATGTGTATCAGTTCGTGGTAAATTTTAGGCTTAATTGATCATTCGGTCCCTTAACTTAATTCTTTTTTTTAAATTGGTCCTCTAACTATTAAACGTTTCAAAATTGTCCTTTATCTTTGTTTTAGTCATCAATTTGATCCTATTTTATTAATTTTAAACCCCTTAAAAAGAAGACCGTTGGATAGCTGATGTCCATCGGGTCTAACCGTGTATCACCAACACATAATTTATATTGCTTTCTTCCTCTTCTTCCTCATCTTCATCTTCTTCATCTTCTTCATATAACCATCATCAATATTCATGAATAGAAACCCAGAAAAATCATAAATCAAATCCAGCAACTAACAAATACAAAAAATCTTCTTATTTCTTAAAAAAAATACTGTCCCTCCGGATATTTTTCGTACTAAACAAAAATAAAAATGCTACGAACACAACACAACCTTAATGGTTTTTCAAATTGGGCGAGAGTGAATTAAGTAAACGAAAATGGTGAAAGAGATGCAGAGACTGTTGGATTAATTATTTAATTAATCAATTATGGATTGACAATAATCAATTATTATAAGTTAATCTTATAATATAAATTATGGTCTATCGTGTTAAGCACTAATTATATGATGAATTTGAGTGATTGGGCTATTGTTACTAAATGGACCGTGATGGGTTGGACCATTTAGATAAGCCCAATAAGAGGTCCCTGCCCTCAACCGTTTAGCTATTTAAACGTCATCCCATTAGACGGTTAATTATTCTGAATAGTATTGTGAAAACCTAAAGCTAAACGGAACGAGGGTAGTCATCCTCTCATGCTTGTCGGCGGTTATCCTTCATCAACCTAACATAAAGGTACACAGTTCTTCTTCCTTCTTTATTATTGATAATATGCTATAACTTGTATCTATTGATCTATGGCTAAACACTAAAATTTTCATCAATTGGTATCAGAGCCAAATAGATACATGTTTAAGTCATCAAAGGTCATTGGCTCTAAGTATAAGGATGAATGTCACACTTGGCGAGATAAGTTGTTATTTAATTATTTTATCCTCTTGTGACTTATTGCTTATTATTGCACATATGAAGAAATTTAGTTTTTCTTCTCTTTTGTTGTGCAATTATGATATCCTATATAGAAGTGAAATCATTTTTCCAGAATATTCTAAACAGAACTCTGTTGCTATATACTATTTTCGTACTATAATGCTCCATTTTGTATTTATGTTCTTTCTAATTTATAGTGGGAGTATTGAAAAATTTTATTCTAAGAGTTCTATTCTGGATAAATTAGAAAACTATTTGACACACTAGTATACCAAATAATAACTTTTGTTATTATACTACTTCATATAAAAGAAATTCTAAAGTCATATTTATGATGTTCTAATTTAAAATATTATTAAGAACATTTTTCTATCATTTAAATATGACCGAAGTTGAGTAAATTAAGTACAATTGTTTATGCATGATATTATTGTATCATATTCTCTTAAGCATAAAAATTATTTATTTGAATAATTGTAATATCACCTATCGTGGGTACAATTATGCGAATTTTGTTAAATAGGTTAGCATTATATTGGTAACAATCATACCCTATCGGTGTGTTGTTATTAATATAATTGTTATTATTCAATGTACCTAAAATGTTTATACTTATACTCTATCAATGTTTAAATTTTGAGACATAAGAATTGTACATTGTGATGATATAGTTCTTACTTATTATTATCCTTAAGGTCCTCGAATGAGATTACAATAAGTAAGTTACTCTATTAAAAGACATGTAGAAAATTGTATAAATTTTGCAATCCAATATTATTATATTTTGAATTAAATTTCTACCTAAATGTGATTTTTTATATAATTAAATATTTTGGATTGATACTATCCCTTTGTTATGTGAGTGACGGGCATACCCTATCGGTGTGACGTTACTTAACATATCATTTTGTGATAGAGAAATAGTTGAATAATTTATTTAAAATATCTTTCAAACTTTTTAATTCAACTATCATTGTTTATTCTCTATCAAGTGGGAGAATCATTGCTATGTATTGTGTAACGTGATGGACATACCCTATCGGCATGACATTACTTAACATAATCATCCTTTTGTGGGTAAGATAGTTTAACTATCATTCTCCACCAAGTGGAGAAAATATCATTCTTCAACAAGTGAGAAAAATTCTACATATCAACTAACTATATCTCATAAACAAATATATTTATTTGTTTCATAACTTTAGATATGAAATTATTGTAGAGACTTATATTGAGGATATTAATTATGCTATTGCTATTCTTTAATACTGATGGAAGCTTATGACTATTTTCTCTTATATCCTCAGTAGTAATAAATATAAGTCTTGTGTATTTCCGCTGCTTGTAACCTAATTTTTTTTCTTAAATGTGTGGAAGTATAATTGTAGCATTTGAGTTTTGAGTGAGTTACTAAAATTGTGAATAGAGTCTTATATTGTATTTTATAATAATAAGAGACTTATCTCACTCATATGATGATAAATTTTTTATATAATCATCATACTCTGTCATATAAAGGTTACTATATAAAATTCTTTGGAATTTTAATTGTGAAAAGGAGATCTTATGTTATAAAATTCTTAAATGAAAATTTACATTCTCCTTAATTCCAAATGCAGAATATGTGGTTAACTATGAAACCTAATTCTTGATAATATCTGCCATTGATAAAATTTGTATTTAAGGGGTTTTATATTATCCTTGAGTTACCACTTGTGTTAATAATTCTGCTATGCTTATGTGCAAAATATGTGGTTGAGTTCATGAAACTCTGTTAGTTAAAATTATATAACCACTTATGTTAATAATTTTGCACTAGCAACTAGTTAAAAATTGTAATATTTTTAGGGTTAATACCCCTTTTAGTCCCTGTAATATGAGCGAATTCCGGTTTTAGTCCCTGTAAAAAAAAAAGTTTAGATTCTGTCCCTAACATTTGAGATTCTTCAACTTTTAGTCCCTCACCTGAACCAGTCAGCAGAATCTGCTGACTGTGTAATTATTTTTATTTTTATTTTTTTAATTGTGCACACGTGGCATTTGTGATTTTTTTTAATAAAAAATTCTTAAAAAATAAAAAAAAATCTAGAAAAATTAAAAATAAAGAAAAAAAATCTGAAAAAATAACGGAAAAATAAAAAAATTCTGGAAAAATTTAAAAAATCTCGTAAAATGAAAAATAATGAAAAAATAAAAAAATCTGGAAAAATTAATAGTTATCAAAATTTTCGAAAAAATTATAAAAAAAATCTTAATTAAGTTCCTGAAAAATTCTAAAAATGATCACGTTCCTGAAAAAAAAAATGAACTTTTTTTAATAAAAAATTTCTGTAAAAATTTAAAAAAAAATCTGGAAAAGATTAATATATAACGAAAATCTGTAATTTTGATAAAAAAAATGAAAAATTCAGGAATTTAAAATATTTCAGGAACTTAATTCAGATTTTTTTATAAAAAAAATTATTTTTAAAATAAAATTCAAAATTTTTTAATTTGAAAAATCGAAAAAATATTCAGATTTTTTTCAAAAACTAAAAATAATCAGAAAATTTTTATAGATTTTTTAAATTAAAAAATTAGTAAAAAGTTCTAATATTTTTTTTTAATTCTGGAATTTAATTTTCAAAATAAAAAAATTTAAAATTATAAAAATTCTGATTTCTAAGAATTAAAAAATATTTTTTTATTTTATCTACAAAAAATAAAAATTCTGGATTTTTTTTAAAAATTCCAATTAAAATATGAAATATAAAATTTCAAAAATTATATAACCAGAAAAAATCGATTTAGTTTTAATTTTTAAAATCTTAACTTCATATTTTTTTTGAAAATTTTAAATTTAAAAAAATTTCAGATTTTCGTTATATATTAATCTTTTCCAGATTTTTTTTAAAATTTTTACAGAATTTTTTTATTAAAAAAAGTTCAATTTTTTTTCAAGAACTTGATCATTTTTAGAATTTTTCAGGAACTTAATTAAGATTTTTTTTTTATAATTTTTTTGAAAATTTCGATACCTATTAATTTTTCCAGATTTTTTTTTATTTTTCATTTTACGAGATTTTTTAAATTTTTCCCAAATTTTTTTATTTTTCCGTTATTTTTTCAAATTTTTTTTCATTATTTTTAATTTTTATAAATTTTTCTAGAATTTTTTTATTTTTTAAGATTTTTTTTCGTTTTTTTATTTTTTTAAGAATTTTTTATTAGAAAAAAATACAAATGCCTCGTGTGCACAATTAAAAAAAATAAAAATAAAAATAATTACACAGTCAGCATGACACGTCAGCAGATTCTGCTGACTGGTTCAGGTGAGGGACTAAAAGTGGAAGAATCTCAAATGTTAGGGACATAATCTCAACTTTTTTTTTACAGGGACTAAAACCGGAATTCGCTCATATTACAGGGACTAAAATGAGAAATAAAATTTTATATCAATGATCACTAATGAGAATCCCTCTTACTCTTGTTTATATATATATATATATATATATATATATATATATATATATATATATATATATATATATATATATATATATATATATATATATATATATATATATATATATATATATATATATATATATATGAGGTTTGCTAGAACACACCCACTAGTTTTTATGTGGGAGTGTTTTAGCAAAGCTACACCTTAGGGTGTAATTAACCACTTTTTAGTTATTTACTTGTCTTGACAACCACTTTTTGACAACTTTTGTACAACTTTCTCTCTCATACTCACATGATGTTGATATCCTCTCTCATCCTTTTTCTCTCTCCATTGTTTTTGACCAATAAGAAGTGAGAAAAATAAGGTTGTCAACAAAGTTGTCATCAAATGGATGTCAAAATATCATTACTCTAATATGTATATATATATATATATATATATATATATATATATATATATATATGTGGGATCAGTGGGAGTGTGTACACAACACTATATATTATGAGTTCAAATGAGAAATCTCACTCTTGTTTATATATATGTGAGATCAAGAGAAATGTGTACATAATATTATTCTCGTCATTGCCATATACTTCTGTGCACCCTATAAAATATGGCATAGCTTAAGAGACTTTAAACTTTAGTCTCATTCTATTATATTGAGATGTATATTAAAATTCTATCAATCTCAATGAGCATCATAATTGGATGTTTAAGTCAATTTTGTTGGAAATGCACAATAATCTCGTAGCATGCAAATATATATTGTGCTTCTGTTTTACCAACATTCCACATTTTATGAGGTCATAAATAGTAAGTACAATGTATAATATCAATACTCCTATCGAGTATGATATTGTGTTCTTGTGGTACTTATAATTTGAGATAATCATAAATGTTCTTTTGTTATTGACATTCTAGTGGCCACATTAATCCACATTATTTTTCTTCAAACTAAGTGACCACATTAATCCACATTATTTTTCTTCAAACTAAGTGACTATGTTAATCCAATTTGGGGATTCTTGAATTTCCTATTTTGTTTTTATGGATTTTCATAGTCACGCTTTTGCTAAAACTTGGATTAATTGAATGTCATAGAACATTTATTGAATTTTGACTAAATGTAATTACACTCTCTTAATAGGCTATCCCTATAAGTAATATTTGTATACCTATGTGGATATATGACTTCTATAAAATTGAAAACTCATTGGCAGAACCACTAATCACAGACTTATATATACGAGTATTGTAACTCATAATGATTTGATTAAGTCTATGATATTTTGGGTTAGTGGGAGTTTGTTATAGCATTTTTTTTTAAAAAATGCTTGGGCCATTCTTTAATGACACATTCTTTTTAATTCAAATGTGTCACTATAAATTCATCATTTGTTTGAAAAGTGAGTCTTTGACCTGTATGATTTGTTTTCCCTATCGGATTCAATTTCTGCAGCATTAAAGCTCACTTCACTTTTGAATGATTAGTGCTTTGACCATACATATAATTTTAAAATTAATTCTTTATGACAAGTGAAATATTATATTCTTTTAGTAATTGAGTATTGTCATCCAAGTGGGAGATTGTTGGATTAATTATTTAATTAATCAATTATGGATTGACAATAATCAATTATTATAAGTTAATCTTATAATATAAATTATGGTCTATTGTGTTAAGCACTAATTATATGATGAATTTGAGGAAGTTTTACCTCATACCCCTACAATTATCCTCTTACCCCGACAAACCATCAAAAATACCAGTTTTAGCCTTTTTGAAAATCACACCCACCCACCCTCCCTTCCCATAAGTTTTCCGGTTAATAAGAGATGTGGAATTGGATTGTCATGCCGGAAAGCTTAAGAAACGTTTTTAGGGAATTGATTGTGACAAACCAATATTCAATATTAAATCATGTTCCCTCTAACTACTGATTCAGCTCCTCAAGGGTAAAGAATTCATCATTATTTATCTATGCCAAGCTCCTAAAAAAATCAGGGCAAAAATCAGCATCCATTCACTAGGTTTAGAGGACACATATTGCTTCAAAACTAAACTCTTTCAAAACTTCAATTATTTTATCAAATGTGAAAATGGATTAAAGATAGTTATTAGTTTATAAACCGTAATCCATCTTTGGTTCTCTAATCCGAATTAAACCACCCTTTGCCTTGAGAAGAATTGATTTTTCCCTTACTATTCAATTATTTGGAGTATATGGATCTTTTTGCAGTACATGGTTTCAGAGATATCAACTTCGATGAGCATGATTTCGGTGAACGCCAACGTGAATACAATTCCGGTGAACTATTTCCTAACAACGTCATTTCACCAAATCAACATTTCCAGAACATGATTCCAGTAAACCTTAAAAACCCAGAAAATCTCAAACCTCAATCAATGATTCGGTAAACAATTAAAAGAACAAATAGAGGAAAAGGTTAAGAGAAAGAACAAGGAAACGTTTTTGGCAAAGAATAGTTACTGATTGGTAGTGATTGTTGGAAGCGTTTTTCAGCCAAAGAGGGTGTATGAACGCGTAAGTTTTTATTTCCAGAAAAAGGTGGGGTGAATGGGGTGAAAGGGTGAAAAAGGGTAAACTTGGTAGTTTATGTCAAATGTAGGGTGAAAGTATAAATGTAGGGGTGCGGGGTATAACTTCCTGAATTTGAGTGATTGGGCTATTGTTACTAAATGGACCGTGATGGGTTGGACCATTTAGATAAGCCCAATGAGAGGTCCTTGCCCTCAGCCGTTTAGCTATTTAAACGTCATCCAATTAGACGGTTAATTATTCTGAATAGTATTGTGAAAACCTAAAGCTAAACGGAACGAGGGTAGTCATCCTCTCATGCTTGTCGGCGGTTATCCTTCATCAACCTAACATAAAGGTACACAGTTCTTCTTCCTTCTTTATTATTGATAATATGCTATAACTTGTATCTATTGATCTATGACTAAACACTAAAATTTTCATCAGAGAGTTCTGGAGTTCTCCAGTGGAATCGGCGGCATGGTATTAATTATTCATCGTATCATTTTTATTCCAATTTCTAATTTCAATAATTGAATAATTGTGTTTTGTTTTATGATTCAGAGATACTCGTTGATGAAAGCACAGGTAAACGCGGAAGTAATTGAGGCATTCAAAATCAATAACATTGATTATGATGTTTATCAACATAACTTTTCTCATCGCCCTTACCATTCATGATTGGGTTTGATATATTGTGTTTGTTAGTTGTTGGATTTGATTTATGATTTTTTTGGGTTTTTGATTCATGAATGTTGATGATGGTTATATGAAGAAGATGAAGATGAGGAAAAAGAGGAAGAAAACAATATAAATTATGTGTTGGTGATACACGGTTAGATCCGATGGACCTCATTTATCCAACGGTATTCTTTTTAAGGGGTTTAAAATTAATAAAATAGGACCAATTTGATGACTAAAACAAAGATAAAGGACCATTTTGAAACGTTTAATAGTTAGGGGACCAATTCGAAAAAAACAATTAAGTTAAGGGACCAAATGATCAATTAAGCCTAAATTTTATATGTGGATATGTTGCATACAAGATTTTGGTCGTCCTTAATTATATGTCTAACCCGAACAACGCCGTATAAATACACTACTAGTTTAGAATAAAAGAAAACAATTGAGTATTGAAAGCATATAGTAAATATTTTGATCGAATGGATGGTTAACTCTTATCAATGGTTCATATTCATTTTTTTTTTAAGTAAAAAAAAAAATATCTCTCCTATTATAGGAGAACCGTTAAGGTCACCCATCGAAAACGGAGCCGGTAACCCATATATACCCCTAACTTAACATTAAACTAATTTTACTTTCTTTTAAGAAATGAGATTCCTTAACAGTGTGTTTGGTAGAGGTGATTTAGGGGAGAGAGAAGTTGGGGAGAGAGAGAGATACAAGAGAAGATGGGTATTTCTTCAGTTTGGCACACCAGAGAATTAGGGGAGAGAGAGTTTTTAGGCATGGCCCCACATGTTTTAGAATTTCTCCTGATGTGGGAAGAAATAGGATAGAGAGTCTCTTTTTCCAATTGTGTGTCCTTGTATACTTATAAACCAATTTGCATATAGTTTAATGGGTGTTGCAATTTATTCAAGCTAGTACTCAAATCGGTTGGAAATAAAATTAATATTAACGTAGAACTGCAGCTTGTTCGGGCACTGGGAAAAACCGTGGTGGGGGGGATTTTTGGGGTGAGTTTTATTATTTTAACATAAAAATTTAATTATCAAAATTTAATTATATTTAACTAGTCAATTAAATTAATTTACGTCAATTAAGTTAAATAAAGTATATTATTTCTCTCAGTTGTCTAATTACAGTATATTATACACAATTATATAGGAGTGGTTCTTTAATTTTCTAATTCAAGGGTATTTTTGACATTTCAAAAATAAATGTATTTCTTTCTCTCCTATTTCTATCATCTTTCTCTTATTTCAAACAATACAACAAATCTACTATATTTCTCACTCATTTCTCTCTTCTCTTACTCTCTCTCACATATTTCTCTCTTCACAACTTCTCTTCCGAACCAAACACACTCTTAGGGGCTGTTTGGTTGAGGAGAAGATGAGACGAGAGAAGTTGAAGAGAGAGAGAGAGAGGGAGAAAGGAGAGAAGTGTCACATCAAGGCTGTTTGGAGAGGGAAGAAATAGGAGCAATAGATTAAAAAACAGTGGGTCCCACGTCAATATTCTTTTTCTCCAAATGTGCGAAGAAACGTGAGATGCTGTTGTTATTTTGGGTGTTTCTCAACTATACCCTTCCTTACTTTACAGTAACATAGCTGATCATCTTATTATTTTTGAAAAACCAAATTTTTTGTCGGACCGAATAACAACATACAATTTGAAAAGACTGGTAAAATTAATTGGGGGTTTCTATGGTGTAGTCAAGAAAATAACTTTTTTGAAAAAGTCATTTTATTTAGCCAATAACATAATTGTTGATGTCATGTCAGCTGGTGTCTTTGTGATGGACCACTATAAGACTAAATTTTACCTTATTATAAATCAGTCCCCGTACAAAATATTAATTACTTTTGATTTATTAACTTATTTTATTTAAAATAAAAATCATTTTTGTTCTTCATCTGTTCATTTTGTTCATCCTTTCTTCTTCATCTGCAGAAGGGGATTTTATGCTCAAATTAAATCATTTTTAATCATCCTATTTTCTTCTTCAATTGATAGACTATATCTATGAACAGATCAGAAGTGACAAAAACATATATTAGAATTCTAGCAAATCACCTAATTTCGTTATCAAAGCAGTAACCTGTAAAGAGAAAGGGATTCAAATTTGATAGTAGTTATCATAGAGTCCAAACGAGAAACTAAGAATAAAACACATTAAACTGTTTCAATTAAACATAAGAAATTTGAGGCATGAACTTTATATGAAAAACTACAAGCTAGCTATCCGTAAAAAACATGACAATTATTGAGAAAGAAAATCTAAAGTAACTTCGGGTAGAATGGAGAATTGCAAAAGCAGGGAAGGAGCGTGCGATGATAAAAGAAAAATAGAGAGCGATCGTTGGCAAAAGTTAATAATTAACGAGTGTTTAGGGTTGGGTCATGGGCCAGAACAACAGTTTAATCGATCTGGAATTTTGGAGAGAAAGGGAGGAAGAAAATGATGGGGAAGATGGAATTGGTAGTATCCAAATTTTTTTTTTTAGATTAAAAATAAATTAATAATAATAAAAATGTTTAATTTTGATTTAATTAGGGACACAATTGCAATAAGTAAAAATATAGTGGCACACCGTATGAGCAAATGTGCAATACACCGTATAATTTGACGTGACATGCATTAAATACACAAATGCTTAATGATTGGTCATTCTAATGACTTTACCAAAAAAGTTATTCTAATGACTTCACCTTAGAATTTTCCTTAATTAAATAGTGAGTTTTTTTTGATAAACCAGTGTATTGAATTGGTTTAATTAACCGACTACGTGAAAATAATTTAAAAATTAATTAAAAAGCAATCTAATTCTATGTTAAAGTTATTAATTTAATTTCTTAATTAAATTAGAATAAAAAACTGCATTAATTTATTATATGAAATCCTCTTTTAAAAATATATATGAAATTAAATGATTGAGATAATAAAATTATCAATTTTTTTAATATAAGGATATTTTGGTCTTTTCAAAAATCAAACACACTTCTTTCTCCTCTATTTCTCTCTTTCTTCTCTTGTACCAAACACTATGTCAAATCTACTCTATTTCTCAAATATTTCTCTCTTTTCAAACTCTTTCTCACATATTTCTCTCTTCACACTTTCTTCTCACAACCAAACACACCCTAATGGAATTGTGTGCATAGTTATAACTTGTGAAACCCAGATACGAGATACGATATGGATACGATACTGCACTGATACGTCGATACGAGAAAATTTTAAAAATTAAGATACGATACGGTTGGGATACGTTAATAAAAAAATTATATAATTAAATGTACAATATAATTATAACCATTTTTTTAATATGCAAATATATTAACGAACAAAAGAAACCAATCATAGACTCGTAGCACATCAACATAAATATAAATAATATTGACGATCAAGAGAGTGATGATTAGTCAATTACATACACAATATATCCCAAAAAGAGCATCATAAGTGCTATACTATATCCAAAAGGAACATTGTTAGTGCTATACTATATCGATAAAAAAAAAGAAGCACTATACTCAAGAGTTAAGTTATTTTAGTTAACATTAATTGGGATGTATTAGGGTAGGTACCAATGCAGGATAATTATTGGATACCCTCCTGATACATATCGGGAAGTATCAGATAAATATTTTTTTTTAAAATAAAATTTAATCTTCAGATACTCTCTTGATACGTATCGGGAAGTATCGGGCAGGTATCGATGCAGGATACGCAAGGGATACGATACATCATCCATTTTGATTCACAGGACTTATAACTCTATGCCATTTGATTCAAAGTTGAGATCATTTAGTAATAAAGCTGACTTTAACCTTAACTCTATGCCATCTGGTTTGCGCCAGATAACCTTACATGTGTCCTACGCCTGACTAAGGGAAGTCATTATTGCATGCAATCAGGTGCAATCAATACAACATAACCATAAGATCTTAATGTTTCCTTAAGAAAAAAAATCATAAGATCTTAATGAGATGGTTTGCAATTTAAAGACAAATTTTGATTTTTTTTGAGAGCACAAATTTTGATTTTTATTTAATATAAAATTCCGATACGAAGATCTAGACCATTTGACCAAGATCAGACGACCACGAGGTTCCTGACTAACTATTTGACCAAGATAACACGACCATGAGTTTACTGACTGCACGTACTCACTAATTTGTGGATGCACCCAAACTTAGTCCCAAATAGCATTGGTTGGTTGGATCGATTAGGTTGACCCAAAACCATGTATACGGCTTCGTCTACGGTGGGCGCCTTAATAGGTCTCCTACCGTAGGAGACATGGTTTTTTTAAAAAAAAAATGAATATGAACCATTGGATAAGGGTTAACCAACCTTTGTATCAAAATGCTTACTATACACCTCCAACACTCAATTGCTTTCTTTTATTCTAAACTAGTGTATTTATCGGGCGTTGTTCTGGTTAGACATAAATTAAGGACGACGACTGAAATTCTGTATGGAAGGTATCCGGCCGGAGATAAAATTTACCACGACCCGGTAGAAGATGAATATCTTAATGGATACACACGAATAAAAAAAATCATATTTTAAGTATCCGTAATAGATGCACATGCAGATGAAACTAACACGATTTAGTAATTATTTTTTTTGACAAGCTAGATTTAGTAAAATTATTTACACATACATTATCCGATCACTATTATAAGCAAAATTCTACATTTTAGATTCATTCAATTAATGTTGTATATGGTCTTTATTATAGATCACATACATCATTTAATGAATGAATCTAAAATGTTGATTTTTGCTTATAATAATGACCGGATGATGTATAGAATAAAACATTAGTCAAATTTGACAAGCTGGATTTAGTAAAACTATTAATTTCATCTGCATGTGTATCGGTTCGTGGTAAATTTTATATGTGGATATGTTGCATACAAGATTTTGGTCGTCCTTAATTATATGTCTAACCCGAACAACACCGTATAAATACACTACTAGTTTAGAATAAAAGAAAACAATTGAGTATTGAAAGTATATAGTAAATATTTTGATCGAATGGATGGTTAACTCTTATTAATGGTTCATATTATTTTTTTTTTTAGGAAAAAAAATATCTCTCCTATTGTAGGAGAACCGTTAAGGTCACCCATCGAAAACGGAGCCGGTAACCCATATATACCCCTAACTTAACATTAAAATATTTTACTTTCTTTTAAGAAATGAGATTCCTTAATGGAATTGTGTGACATAGTTATAACTTGTGAAGCCCGGATACAAGATGCGATACGGATATGATACTGTACTGATACGTCGATACGGGAAAGTTTTAAAAATAAAGATACGATACGGTTGGGATACGTTAATAAAAAATTATATAATTAAATGTACAATATAATTATAACCATTTTTTTAATATGCAAATATATTAACGAACAAAAGAAACCAGTCATAGGCTCGTAGCACATCAACATAAATATAAATAATATTGACGATTAAGAGAGTGATGATTAGTCAATTAAATACACAATATATCCCAAAAAGAGCATCATAAGTGCTTTACTATATCCTAAAAGAACATTGTTAGTGTTATACTATATCGATCCAAAAAAAGAAGCATTATACTCAAGAGTTAAGTTATTTTAGTTAACATTAATTGGGATGTATTAGGGTAGGTACCAGTGCAAGATAATTATTGGATACTCTCCTGATACGTATCGGGAAGTATTGGATAAATATTTTTTTAAAAAATAAAATTTAATCTTCGGATACTCTCTTGATACGTATCGGGACGTATCAAGCAGGTATCGGTGCAGGATACGCAAGAGATACAATACATCATCCATTTTGAAATATCGGGCCTTCATAGGACTTATAACTCTATGCCATTTGATTCAAATTGACACTTGAGATCATTTAGTAAATTTAGACCGTTAATCTCAAATCAACGGTCAAGATTTTACTACTGCATGTAATTATGTCACCTTGACCGCATGCAATTGTGATCCTTCTTCTAGGCCCTACCCAAAGGACTAAAACAAAATAGCACATGTGGCACAAATTCATTCAAATGTTGAGTTTATCTATTTACAATACAAGAAAACAAAACAAAGTGAAAAACAGAGACAGAAAAAGAGAAGAGAAATGAAAGTACTGCAAGAAAGATACAGGAAAAAAAAAATTTCAAATTCCAAGTAAGAAAAAAAGAAAAAGGAAAAAAATCCATTTCATACATCACTTACTTACCCTATTTTCTGCCTTAAAATAGTTTGAAAAATACACTCACTGACGCAAGCTTTTATGCTTTCTCTACTTTCCTACTCATTTTGTTTCTTTCCAAATTTAAAACGTAATTGGGCTTTTTGTTTATTTTTTTTTTTCTCATTTTATGGCCATTTTTTAAACGGTGGTTAATGCACTTTTTGGGGTTGTTTAATTGTCTATAAATATTAAAAAAACTTCTCACTTTTGTTGAAATATTTTCAAAGGAGTAAGAATGGAAGGAAAAAATAAGCAAAAGGGTATTTCTTCTTCACCTTGTTCTGAGCTCTTTGGGTCTAAACAATGTCACTCATCATCTTCTTCTTCTGGAATTTATGGTTCCATTTTTTCTACTCAATCACCTAAGGTAATAATGCTTTTTCTTTCATATAATATCTTCATTTTTTTATGCTTTTGTTTAGTTTTATTCAACCCCATTTCATGGTTTTGTTTTTATAAGATCGCTTCATGATTTGTAGATCAATATATTTCATCTTCAAAGTTGATACACTAATATTAAAGTTTATATCAGCACCAACATTAATGTCCGAAAGCGAGTTTGCTGTCTAACATGTATCGGTGTCTGACACGATATTTAGTTAATTCATTTTCTAAAATTATTACGAGTTTCTACGTGTTAGTCTCTTGTAAGTGGCTCTTTTAGGCTTCATATTTCAACCTTATTTAATGCATCTGGTTATTGAATTTATCTAAATGTTGAAGTTCTTATTTGAATCCATGTTGTATCATGTAACAAGTTCATTGAACATGGATATAGCTGAGTTCATTTTCTTCATTTTTCTGAATTGTGTTGATTCAGATTTTAGGGAGGCAATCTGTGCGATCTGAAGTGAGTGGCAAAACAACAAACGATACATTGAACACCAAAACTGTTACTCAAGGTACTATGTTCTGTTTTAGCCTCTGTTTTTTTTTTTTTATGTGTTTTTTTGGTAATATATTAAAATATAATATGGTCAAAATTAAGTAACAGCATATTTCATTTTGGTCAATTTTTCCAAATAATAATTAATAACTATTATGTTTGTAAAAAAGATGATAAAAAAGTTGTTTATTTTTTTATTTTGAATTTTGACCCATTAAATATAATTGGTTAAGCTTTTCCATATATGGAACATTATGTACAGTGTATCTAGCTTTCAGAAAAATGTACAGTGTATTGTTTTACCTAAATCTCTAGGTACAATGTACAGTGTATCTATGACCTATAGAAAAAATTCTTTAATTTGCTTAAAAATAATTTCTTAATGTTAGATATAATATTTCTTTTAAATTTCCTTTTTCTCATGTAAATACAGATAGCATCTTTAAAGACAATGGTGGTGAAGCTCACGAGACAAAAAAGACTGATATGAGTTTTCTCTATAAGGGTCAAAGAGCTCAACCATGTCACCTTAGTTCATCAATCTATTATGGTGGCCAAGACATATATCCTCAACCTCAAAGTACTCAAAATGCTGCATTCAACTCCAAAGTGAGTGTAAAAAAAAATTACAATGTCAATTAATCGTAATCATTAGATCATTATATTTTTATATACTACTCTGGTCTCAAATATAAGAAAAAAAAAAGTCAAATAAAATTGATGTATATGGTTAAAAAATTGAACCAAATATATCCACTTTGTTTGATTTTTTATTTTATTTTTTTGTTTATATTTGAGACCAGAAGGATTATTATATGTACATGGTTTATAATTATTTTTTACATCAAGTATATGCTTAATATTATGTTTAACTTATAGCACAAGAATCCTGGAGGAGAAGATGATTCCCAAATGGCTACAAGAGGGGACTGGTGGCAGGGTATGTTATTAGTTATGACAAATACTTGTCTAATTAGATTTTTGTGGTATGAAAATGTTTGCATATATGTGATAATATTCTCATTCTTTAACTATCTTGTTATCTTTTGATCCACAGGAAGTCTCTATTATTGAAATCATCCTTGTCAACTCTAGGCATATGCTTCATCAGGTATATATCATATTATGAAACCTATATCCAGGTGACACATATATTTCATGCATAATCTTTTGAAGAGTGCAATTATAGTCACATAATTTTATCTCTTTTAATCTCTAAAATAAACATAGCATTATAGTCATTACTTTAATTGTTGTTGCAGGTACATGGCATTATAGTCAATCTAGTTACATGGATGAACTAAAGAGGAGATAGAATCTTATGGACGGTTACATGTGTTTGCAAGCCAAACATAGGAATCATCTATAATATGAATTTCTATTCATTTGCAACTTTTTTATTTACAATAAATAATTTGGTGATCCAATAAGAATTTGATGTATTATCAACTACTTCTGAGTACTAGTTTTCCCTTTACTTTGTGTTTCAACAATGATTACTCATATAAATTTCTACATTAATTGCTCTTATGTGGCCAAATCAAATTCATTCACCATAATTGGAGATTGGGGAAATCATCTTCACTAGTTTCCTAAGCTTGTATTCTTTTCCCCTTAAAAAAAATGCATCATAGTGTTCTTTCTCCCTTTTAGATTTGTGTGATTTGAACATTTTTATTCATGTTGAAAATTTAAGAGAATAAATTGTTTTATAATCTATTTAATTTGCCAAGTTAAGATGTTATCTTAGCGTGTGTTTGAAATAGCGTTGTATTTTTCAAAACCGCAGTAAGAAATCACGTTAACGTGAAAGCTAGGAAACTAAACTTCTCGATTTTCACGAAAGTTGCTTTTTGAGACGTGAGTATGCTTTTTCCACCGCCAAACCAAACATGTCATTAGAATATTTTCTTTTTTAGCCAAAATACAAAAACCTTAGGTCACACTCACATAGTAGTGTGAACAAAAGAAATGTGTAGAGCCAATTTTGTTGACATTTTTGTGTGGTAAATGATGAAGATTTTCGGTGCATGTGGTCAAACAAAATTGTTGGCAGTCGTGTTTATTTTCTATTTCTATTGTGCCTTAAATGTAAGTTGTTGAGGCAATGGATTTTCACTTCTATAAATAGAAGCCTCATTTGCGCCTTTGTATTTATGTTAGCCACACAACAAGAAGTGTATGTACTTGTTGAGAGAGTGAGAAATGGGTCACTCACAACAAGTAGGTCTTGTTAGCAACAAAATACACATATTTTGTTCAAATTTCTGACAATCGAGAAGGGCAAAAATCACTACGGCCTATCTCTTTTTTCCCTCTCATATTACAGTTGAGATCCACTCAATTCAATCAACGTATATATGTTAGAGAAATGATAAGAACACTACTTTTTTAACAGCTTTTTAGCACTCTTTTTTTTATTGGCTGAAATTTATATGAGCCTCGTTATTTTATATTTGTGATCTATTTTCAAAATGTAAGACCTACATTAGTTTTATGTAATAAGAAAGTGATTGTTAGAGACAATGTACGTAAGTGGTCGGACTTTGGGGAGTGCAAGAAGCGCTACCGAACCGAGCCTCTAAAAACTATGAGCCTAAAAAAAAATTATAATACCCACCCCCATTGAAAGAATCACAACAATTATTTCTTTTTCGCATAATCATTCGTTTTCCCCTTTCCTATGACGTAGGAGTTACATTCCAAACGATACCGTTAGGTAAATTTCACCTCTCTTTCCCTTAATTTTATTTTGTTTTGTTTCGTGTTTAAAAGTTCTTCTGATTCTGATTTTTTAATGAAGTTAGCTACACAAAAAGAATTGCGTTTTGATTTTACTGGGGCCTATTTTAAAAATAGAACCGAGCCTCCTATTTCATAGGAACGCCCTGTATGTAACACTCATTTAAATGCTAATGACGTAAAAGTTTCAATAAGATTCTTGTCAACAAAGTGATAATTACAATTTAGATATTGTTTGCAATCTTTGAAGCTTAACTCTTACACTAAAGTATGCTTATCTTGCTTTGTATGAAAACAAATTCAAGGCTCAAAATTTAAACCAAATTAACTTGAAATGAATTTATCTTCACATTATCTATATTTATATCTTAAATATATTTCCTCTCTCTCTCTCTCTCATCTCTCCTGCCCCGCGTCTTCTACTCCACCATATTTGTTTTTCAGATCGTGCAATATGGAAGAAGATTATAAAATTTGTCATTTTTCGCCAAACACGGATTAGTATTATCAATATTAATCGTCAAACACAGATTAATATTATCAATATTATGACGAACGAAAATTGCTTGTAAGTTATCTTGTTAGGAAAACAATTAAAACCCTAATATGTTGTAATAGACAAATCATGTTAGGCAACTTATTTCTCACTGCCTTCTCTCTCAACACTTTGAGGGTGGGAGGAAATCTAATATGTTGTTATTCATCAAAGATGTGCAAATACTAATAACACTGACATATACAAAATTTGCATACGTAGATCATTTCATGAAAATAATTGAAAAAGATAGACTTTGTGAACCATTTACTAGTGTGTACGAATAAATATTTATAATCCATACCTTTTTATGAGTTTGATCTCAAGTGATTTGTTGTTGAAAGGGATTAAGATGAACCGATTTATAGTTAAAAATAGTTATTTCAAAATATGTTTATAATAAGTTTAATCGGTAGTTAATAGCTAAACCAAAATGGAATGATAAAATATTTTGAGCTTTGCTAAATATTACGAAGGGATATGCATGTCCAAATTTTATTTTAAGGAGTATACGCATGTCCATTTCTTCGTTAACTGTTTAATAAGAATGAGCTTTATCCAAATATATTTTTCTAATCGATCTTTTTTGCATTCTCTCAATATTTCTCTCTTTATTTGTCATCTACCTTTTAGTTTCATGTATTGTATTTGAATATGTAGTTATAATCTTTAATTTTATGAATTTGGTTTTGTGTGGTTTAATTTTTGTTGAAAAATAAATTAATTTACATCAAAAATATTTAAGGAGATTTATCATAAGACGTGAAATTAATATAAAAACTAAATTAAAGCGGAAAGATTATTATAAAATGAGAATTTTTAATCTTTTCTCTCTTCATCATCTTCCTTTACCTCGTTATCTTCTCTTGCCACCACCGTTGTTTTTTCTATTGTGAAACAATGGAAAGAGATCTGAAGATGATCATGTTTGTCGTTTACACTCCACTAATTATGGGTCGACCCTAACATCACTACAGTTGTTTGCGATTGTTGTTACTTCATAGAAGGATTTCTATCACCACTAAATATAATTTATTGTTTTTAGTAGTGTAATGCCACGAAATAAAAATTGAGAAATGATATTTCTACAATTATCTCAGAATAACTTTTGGGACAACATTCTTCTTCTCTATTCTTTCTTCCTTATTCTTTTGGGACAAAAACAATAGGGATGGAAATAGAGTAAAAACAAAACAAGAGTATGAGAGAGAGAGAGAGTTGTCACAAAAATGTCTCAAAATGGTTGTACAAATTATAAAAGTTAGACTTAAATGTGTGTTTGATCCCAACACTTTCACTCAATTTTGGCATTGGTTCCTGCGCTTTTTTTTGTTCGGCATTGGTCACCGCAGTTTGTAAAACTTTTGGTTTTAATCTTTCTGTTAAGTCTTAGTTAAAAAAAAAAAACTAACCGTGTGCCACGTGGACCAATCATGACACGCCACGTGGCACACTAAAAGACAAAATTTCATAATTGAAATAAATAAATTAAAATAATTAATTTTTAATTAGTCTTTTAGTGTCTCAGAACAATGAGAACACCATGGAAGGAGGTGTACCAGAAGCAGATATGTGTGCTTTCTGAGAATGTTTATTTCTATCATGGAAAAATCCTTATGTTCTTCGTCTTGTTTTTTTTTTTTTTTGACCAAATGTTCTTCGTCTTGCTTTTTCTGCTGGAATTGGTGGCCTTCTTTTTGGCTACGATACTGGTAATTTTTATTATATCACCCTCTGTTTCTTCTTAAATTTGTTATGATCTCATGCATCAATCCCTTTTATTTTTCTAAACATCTCTTTTATTTAAACAAAAATATATAGTCAAACTCTTTTACTCTTGTTTACATCTTTTATAAATTTTAATTGAATTCATATACTATCATGATTTTCAAGAATTCTCCTTAATTTCAATTATGGCGCAATATCAATATCTTTTACATCTCAGAATGATGACAATTAGTGTTCGCAATATGTTTTGCATAAAGTTCTCAGAATAATTAAAAATTAATTATTTTGATTTATTTATATCAATTATAAAATTTTGTCTTTTAGTGTGCCACGTGGCGTGTCATGATTGGTCCACATGACACACCGTTAGTTTTGGTTTTTTTTTAACTGAGACTTAACACAAAGACTAAAACCAAAAGTTTTACAAACTGCAAGGACCAATGCCAAACAAAAAAAAACGCAGGGACCAATGCCAAAATTGGGTAAAAGTGCAGGGACCAAACACACATTTAAACCTAAAAATTAACCATAAACATCATTTCAAGAAAACAATTTAAAATCGTAGATTCTTTGAACTATTTGTAACAAGACATAACAAATATTTAGTGTGTATCTTTTATATTTGGTAACGTCATTTAGTATGAAGCTGAATATCCTGGAGTCATTAACGTACTATATGAGTCATGTTCAGGTGTTACATGTTCCTTCACTAAGGGTCTTTCAGGACAACTCTTTGATGACTTTTGATATAGTCCACATCCACCAACGTCCACTTTCGACTATGGAGGTATCTAATTAGAATATGTAAATATTTTTAATATTTCATGATGTTTTCGTGGTCAAGTTAGTAACGACTTAGTAGTCAGGGCCGTTCCGGTAAAATCGGAGGCCATGTTCAAATATTAAAAATGGGCCCCTGTGGAAAAACAAGATTTTTTAAGCAATAGTAATCATCTTCCTTCGAAAAAAGCAATAGTAACCATCTATTTAAGTTGTAAATAACATATAGTCATTCTTATTAAGTAAAAGTAAGTTTGTATGGGAAGGACTAACTAACTTGTGTTGAACTTCGCTAACCACTAATTGTTTTAATATTAAAATTTGGGTTCATATTTCGTAATAAAAAGAAACATCAAAAACTTAAAAAGAATCATCACTTTGTTTAGTGCAAAATGGATCTTAAGTATATTGGTTGTTGTTGCTTAAATAAAGTGTCTTTGTTATCTAAATAGTGACAAACTAATACTAATATCGGAAAAAAAATAGTAGCAAATTAGTACTAGCATGCATGAATAAACTTAAAACAATAGAAAAAATACTAATTATTTAACGGATTTAATTTGCATTGTTAATGGAAATAGATGACAAAAAATTCAAGATATAGAGTAGTTTTCTACATTCATAGATAACTCTGAAATGCATTTTAAATTGTAATGGCCTAGTAGTTGTGTATGTAATTGAAACTTTTATATTTGGTTCAAATTCACACAAATGTTCGGGATTGAACCTCAAGACCATGTTCGGGATTGAACCTCAAGACCGATGACTCAAGTGCATTCTATTTTACCACTAAACTATTCCAAGATGTCTATTATTTTTTATATTTTATTATATATACCAACACTTTTGAGTGCTATATTAAAAAAAAAATTGAGACTCCTAAGATTGCGAGCCCCGGCACCTTAGCTCACCTTGCACATGCCAAGGGCCGGACCTGTTAGTAGTCACGATAGTAACGACTTGATAGTCAAAATTCTTATTATATATATGACATTAACGATTTGCTAGTCAAGACACTAATGATTTCAAAGTCAAGATTCTTATTGTATATATTGTTGGAACATGTGTAGAAATTGAGTAAAAAGACTAAACACAAATTTTCATGTTGGGTAGAACTAGTGTTGTGTGAATTGAAAAAAGTGGAAGTCCCACATCGGATGGAACACACACATTAGTAGTGTTTATATAGTGGGGGTGTACCTCTAATTAATGGGGGTACATAAGCACAAGAGAAAAATATATATTGATATATATTTTATTATTTGGAAATGATAAATTAAATAATTAATTTAATCATTATTAGAAAGTGTTTTCTTAGTCCCCAAGTTTTGCTAAAATATTTTTGTACTAAATATAATATATTTTGGTACTCAATTGAGATATTTTTGTACTAGATCTAATATGTGAATTACTTAATGACAAAGTAATGTATTACTTGTTCCCAAAGTTTCTCACTTATTAGTTGTGAATTTTTTCTATAAATAGAGAGCTCACACAGTACATTCCACACACCAAAGAGTTTCATTGAGTTGTCGGGAACTCTTTCTCTCTTCTCCCTTTTTTGACTTGTGTTGACGAGTCTTTCATCTCTTCTCCCTCCTTCGACTTGTTTAACAAGTCCTTGTCCTTTTTCTACTCCTTTCTGTCCCTTCGGTCTTAAGAGTGTTCTTATGACCATAGTCCCTTTTCGATTTAATGTCCCTTCGGAATTAAGAATGGTCTTAAGTTCATAGTCCCTTCGATAATATATGTCACATCGGAATAAAGAGTACTTTTAAGATCATAGTCCCTATTTGGAATAAACAATGTCCCGTCGGTATCAAGAATGATCTTAACGGTATATAAAAATTATTCAATATTTTTATTTGAGGAGAAATGGTGGTAACACCATATTTGAGTGGTCGTAGTGCCATATTGATACTTTGAAGAAATTAAGGTTAGAATGGTGGTAACACCATATTTGAGTGGTCTTAGCACCATAATAGAGTGGTAACAATACCATATTAAAGTAATTTCAGTATTAAAAGAGTGGTCTTTGTGCCATATTGAAGATGTAATTCTCGAACGGTTTTCTACGGTGCAGTAGTTAACCGCATAGTTGTAGCTGAGCTTGTTTTATCCTGGAGGCGGCGTGGTTAATAGTCTACCTTGCACAATTTTGGGTAGTGCCACGAAACGTCTTACAGAGAGCGACCTGGTCGTGACTCAACCTAGTAACAACTTCGGTAGATAATAGAATTTGGAAATCCAAATACAACAGTTTGGAAATCCAAAAACAACATATATATACATATATATACAGTGCAGTGCAACTTCTATAATGTCGATAAAAAATATTAACTTTGACCCAACAATTGTATTTCTACTGCACCCTGCACTCTGTGAAACACTCGAAGAGATTCAAATCCAATATGAAACCATGAAAATCAAGAAAATATCGTACTCTCTAGAAGTTAAAACACCCATCAAATATGGGTGTGTTTCATGTGGCCCAAGAAGAATGATATAAAATGGTAAACTGTCCAACACCCTCTAACTAACAAGTCTTTTCAGTTGCTTATCCAAGTTCAAAAAAGATTGAGTCTTTATTCCTCCATCCAAAAAACCCAACCGTCACCTTCACCTATCCTTATCCTTATCCATCAAATTGGAACAAAACAAAAACTGTTTGGTCGTTGTTCATGATTTTTTTTCTTTCTTTTACTTTTTTTATTCAATTTATATTTATGTATTTGACAACTTCAACGCATGTGTCTTGCTAACCAGTGCCTTCAAGATAATGGTTAAGGAATCTACAAATAGAAATGTTGTCTTGAAAATATAAGATATCACTTTTGATCAAGTAATTATTGCACAATTTTTCATAAAAACTTGCTTGTTTTGGATGCTTAACCAATGCCCTTGGGGCACTGGTTAGCATTCTCCTATTTATAATTGGTTGTTGATAGTAATTTTAGTCTTAGTTCCTTATCCTATCTTAAATTATGAAGCTCAAATACGAAGGACGGATACGATACGGGTATGCGAATATGAAAAAATTTAAACTTACAATACAATACAAGATAGATAATTGTTTTATAATGTTAACTGATTGAGTCTCTTTTCTTTCATTATTTTCATCCACAAAAAACACAACTTTTAAACCTAATTCATTGAGAGACAATTCTACATATTCACATCTTTTTTTTTTTGGTCGAATACATATTCACATCTTAAATTGAATCATCTTATCAAAAAAGAATCTTTAATGGAATCATATACATCTTTAATGCATTCTCACAACATTCTCCCATTTTTTTACCTATCATATTTTCTATCAAACGTATCTATTAAGTATCTTATAAGTATATATATGTATGTGTCGAGTATCCAGTATCCTATAAGTATCCGTTAAGATATTTTTTTAAATTAAAAAAAATTAATTTTTGATACCTCTTGGAGTATTGATATCAGATACAGATACATATCCGTGTTCGGCGTATCCGATACCAATATCTCTATGTGATTTTTGTAAGAAAAATATATTGGTAAAATCCTAAAAATATTATTAATAAAAGAATATTTAAAAATGTAAACCTAATAGAGATAAATTTAGCAAAAACTTTTAAAATCTTAAAGTTTATAATTTTTTTTTAAAGTTTATAAATTATTAACTATTAATTTGCTTCAATCGTAGGAATAGAGCTTGAATATAATTAATATTTAATGTTAATATAAAATTAATTGCATTTGCATCTAATCATATTTTAACAATTAGATAATTGTAAATGAAATAAAAACTCACATATCAAAGTGACATAAAAAACTTCCTAAAAAAAAGGGACACAAAAAATTAAATGAGTGAATAAACTCTTTATGAGCTATCAGCCCATTGGTAAGAGTTTGACATTGTAATCTCCTTCAACCGAATTCAAATTTCTTCTAAAAAATATTGAATTTTGCTCTCCACCCAGTAACTTTTACTCGCACCCTGCACTGCTTCCAAATATACCCTTGCGTTAGTTAAGTCACGCAGCATGACTTAACTAACGCACATTGTAAACCATGCGCGACTTAAGTCACGCAAGTTGTAAGCAATGCGTGACTTAAGTCACGCACCACTGGCCTATGCGCGAGTTAACTCACGCACGTTGGCCGGAGGTCAGAACTGAAGAACAAACGTTTTTTTGGTCTGTGGTCAATGTTTCAACATTCAATCCACACGTTTTCTAACAAATTTTACACGTTTTTTGACCACATTAATGGTATTTACCACCTATACTACCATTCCCACCTATAAATACCCCTCCATACTTCCCTAATTCCTCACACCATACTACTTTCTCCCCCTCATCACTCTCTCCCTCTATTTCTCTTCTTTCTTTTTTTTTCTTTTCAATATTCTCTTTGGGGTAAAAGGTGATCAATTTTTGTCGGGGTAAAGTAGTGAGTAGCCGACTTGGGGAAATGATCGACCCTTGGGATAATTTTAAACCTGTTTTTTTAACCACAAAAACTTTTTACCATGGGTAAAAAGAACTTCGTGTGGTAAAAAAAAACAGTTTTAAATTTAGCCCAAGGGTTGATAATGTATTTTCTCCAAGAAGGTTGCTCACTATTTTACCCCACGAAGATTGATTACTTTTTATCCCAAGGAGAAAATAAGTAGATTTAGTGAATAAGTAGATTACTTTTTATCATATGAATTATTGTAATGTAATTTATGAATTATTAATAAAATGAGATATTATTTATGCCTCAATTTTGTTCCTTTGTTTTATATTTGTTGTATTTAACTTTATTTATATTTGTATTGTATTTACCTTTATTTATATTTGTATTAATTTAAAGAATAATATCGAATTAATAATTTAGAATAAAATTAAGAAAATAATTTAGATTAATGTAAACAAAATAATTTCAAAATAAAGGTAATAAAATAATTTTGAATAAAGTTAAGAAAAAAACATAATTTGAATGAAGTTAATATAAACAAAATAATTTTGAATAAGTTAATAAAAATAATTTGAAAAAGTATCGTTGCGCCACTTAACTTGCGCCACGTGAGTTAACTTGCGCAGTAACTTACAGTTGCGCAAGTTAACTAGCGCATGGGCATTTTCGGCATGGCTGCAGGGTGCGAGTAAAAGTTGCTGGGTGGAGAGCAAATCTCAAAAATATTTTCTAAAAAAATGGGTCGAGTTGGCCCATTAGCCTATAATGGACATGGTGGGCTTAATAATGTGAAACCCAATAACAAATAGGTCTGCTAATTAGTTCATGAAAATTACTCATTCCCCTAATTCAACGGGAGTTAACTCCTGCTCGACATTTTTCAACGTGTGTTAACTCATACTAACACTTTTAAGATCGGTTGAACTGACTTAAAAAGTGATTGAACCGATCTTAAAAGTGCGGCGTGAGTTAACTCACGCTGAAAAATATCGAGCGGGAGTTAACTCCCACTGGATTAAAGCAATGAGTAATTTTGAAAGGGAGAAAAGCAATTCTTAATAAATCTCTTGGTTCATTTAGGTAGTTGGGCATGTAGGGCTAGAGTGGTCGAACTAGCCCAATTAATTTTTTTATATATGTAGATAAAGTGACAAACACTACTATACTCAACTTTTAATCCCCCGTGATTTCTTAAAAACCACGTCTGTCCAAAAATTTACACATCCAAAGGAAAAAACGATAGATTTTTTTACACTATTCATATGAAATACATGTGACAAGTGGAAAATGAAACTCCTTAATTGATCACGACGATTTCTCTTCAGACACCCAGAAAAAGCCGAACGGTGGTTAACTACCATTTGATACACTTTTTAAATCAGATAAACCAATTCAAAAAGTATCTCAACCGATCTCAAAAGTGTCAAACAAGTGTTAATTTTCGTTCGATAGGTGCATGAGAACGATCGCTAGATGCCTAAAAAAACAATAGTCATTTATCACACAATGTAAAACCAGATCGAACTTCATTGAATCTTGAGTTCTGCTCTTCACCCAGCAGATATTGCTCCCGCCTAGCAAAAATACCATTTTTAACCTGGCGTTAGTTAACTAACGCAAGTATAAAAATTTGTGTTTGTTAAGTAAAGCTGCGTTACTTAAGTAACGCAAGTGAGAAAGTGTTGGGTGGCAAAACTAAGTCAGCATGACTTAAGTCACACAAGTTCAAAATTGTTGCGCAAGTTAACCCGCGATGGGTTTAACACTTGCGTGAGTTAACTCACGCAAGTTGGCCGGTGGTCAGAATTGAAGAACACACGTTTTTTGGTCTTTGGTCAGTTTTCAACATTCAATCTACACGTTTTTTTTACCACTTTTACACGTTTTTTGACCATATTTATGGTAAATACAAACTAGGTTACCATTTTTACCTATAAATACCCTCACAAATTTCCTCTTTTCCGCACATTATCTCCTCCCACTCTCTCCCCCTCTTTCTCTGTTTTTTTTTTTTTTTTTGCTTCTTTAGTCTCTAGGCTCTTTATACCCCTTTAGGTATATACCAGTAGCTCTTGGGTCATTCGAGTTGGGGAAAAAGACATCATCCCTTGAGGTAAAATTAGGTTTGCTTCCTTTTACTCCCAAAATCTTTTTACCGTGGGTAAAAAGAATCATCATGGGGGTATAAAAGGAACCAAATTTAAATTTACCTCAAGGGATCTTGATGCCGTTTTCCCCAACAGGACTGATCACTGTTTTCCCCAAGAGCTATTGACATATACCGAAGAGGGTGAAAATAACATTTTACCCCAAGAGGGTAAAATATATGTATTAATTATTGTAATGTTTGAATGATATTAATAAAATGAGAGTTATATTTATTAATTTTGTTTTTTATTTGTATTTATTTTTGCATTTATTTTACGTTTATGATTATGTATTGAATAAATAAATATTGAATAAATAAAATCAAATTTATTTTGTAATTTTGTATTTAATGAATAAATAAATTAGAATACATATTGAATTAGAATAAAATCGAATTTATTTTCTAATTTCGAATTTATTTCAAGTGCATAAATAAATTATAATATAGCAAATAAATAATTTGGAATAAAATGAACAAATAATTTAGAATAAAGTAATAAAATGATTTAGAATAAAGTAAATAAAATAATTTAGAATAAAGTAAATAAAATAATTCCCACCTATAAATATCCCTCCAAACTTCTCCATTTCCTCACACCATCTCACATTCTCTCCTCCCACACTCTCCCCCTCTTTCTCTTCTTGTTTTGTTCTTCAATAGTCTCTAGGCTAGTGTTGTTCCTTTAGGTATATAAATAAATTAGAATAAATTAAATAAATAAATTAGAAATTAGAATAAATTGAATAAATAAATTAAACGAAATTAGAACAAATAAATTAGAATAAGTACACAACATTAATTCAAATAAAAATGGCGTATTGAATAAATAAATTCGATAAGTACACAACATTAATTCAAAAAATAGACAATTTTATTTAATTATAATTTCATCTACGTTACATTGCATTAGGTACGGAATGCACCTTCCAACTACAACAATTATCTTACCTCTGAAATGGTAAATTCAAACTGGCTAAACACCAGGACTCCAACATTCGCCCAGCACTCATGTTTTTCCTTTGAAAAGAATAAATTTTTGTTAGGCTTGCTTTAGATGATGATATTCAAGTGCCAACGAAATGAGGTTCATTCCTTGACACTTCAATACCTTCATCTAAACCAGCATAACAAGAATTTAATCTTTTCAAAGGAAAAACATGAATGTTGGGCGAATGCTGGGGACCTGGCGTTTAGCAAATTTGAATTTCCATTTCAGAGGTAAGACAATTGTTGTAGTTGGAAGGTGCATTCCCTACCTAATCACGATCTTCTGGCGGAATCAGACTCTTGATGATATCTTCAGTTGATCTCAGCAACGTTACCCGCATATCGATCCACTGGAACATGCTGTGCTCCCAAAACATGTTCTTCACGTTTTCATCGTTCGTTAATTCCACCCAACTGAATGATATTCACCCGTCGTCGAGCGTTGGACGTTTATAGCAAACACATTCCACCCTCCTTGTGTCTCCGGGGTTGACTACTTGGTTGAATTCATCCAGTTGATCCTTGAGACCTCTTAGCGTTACACCAAGGCACTGAACCTTCAACCGCTGAGGTTCTCCGCTGTTGAATTGTTCATGAACGTCGATCCACCCGGCCATTGTTTCAAATCTACACAATAAGAAATTAAAAACAGTCAATTAAAAACTCATTCAAACATTTCATCAAACTTTTGGAGTGCAAATTTTACATAAACCCTAAAAATTATAACTACAACATAAACATGCACACATCTAAACAATTAAGCAATATAAGTCATTTACATGCAACATTGTATCATTTCTTGCAAAAAAAATCAAAATTTAAACAAACCCTAAATCTAAAAAAATTCTCTAAAACTCAAAACTACAACATAAACATGCAAATAACTAAACATTTAAGCAAAACAAGTCATTTTCATGTAACATTGTGTGAATTCTTGCCAAAAAAACCAAAATTTAAACAAATCCTAAATCTAAAAAATTTCTAATTTAAGACAAAAAATTTAACATATAAACATAAAAGCTTAATGGTGTTTGATTATGAAAACTTACTTGTTATTGGAGTGTTGTTTGATTTAAGATTGAAGGATTTGAGATTTGAGTGATTTGAGAAGAAAATTATGGAAATGAGGATATGAGCTACTGTCTGTTCTTTAAAATAGCACGTAGCGTTAGTTAACTAACGCTGCACATCTTAAGTTACGCTGCGTTAGTTAACTAACACAAGGATAAAAGTGAAATTAATGCTGAGCGGGAGCAATATCTGCCGGGTGAAGAGCAATATTCTTGAATCTTATAACCCATCATGGGCCCAAGTAGTGATCGGTCCACTCTCCCAAGTCTCCAACTAGGATAAATGGAGCATGAACTAAGAAAAAAATCTAGTTTTTTATGTACCACTTCGCAATAGATAACTGATCAAGACATAAAAAGGTTCCATTTCTTGTTCAATCATGGTAGGTGTATTTGCCAATATATCATTTTTGCTGTTGATCCTTCTATATATTGTTAAGCCCTGAGTCGATGATATGTTATATATAAATTTGTCTTAATTGTGTAAAGAAGCTTCTTGAAAAATCATAATCAAAATTACAGAACGATGCATTATTTTCTTTTTTTTTTGAAGGAAGAACGATGCATTATTTTCTATTTCTCATTTTCTCACTGAAATTTTACATGGTACCTTGAAATTCTTTCCTTTCATATTCACAAAATATACAAACACCCCAAATAGAAAATTAAACAATCATAAGAAAAAAAATGCACCATCTCATCTATGAGATAAAAATCTTTTTATTAGGAAAATAGAGAAATGATTCTTATTGATGAAATGAGTGTTTACAATTCATTTATATATATATATATATATAGACACACACACAATAGTGAGCGTGTATAGTAAGTAAACATATGCTAGCAAGTAGTAAACTATGGTTGCTTGAGCTGCAAGTTATCTTGTTCTATGACATTTTGCACTTCTTCCTCGACACTCTGTGATACCCCCCCCCCCCCCCCCCCCCCCCCCCCCACACACACACACACAAGATGGAAAGTGATAGATATCTTTCAACTCCATCTAGGACAGAAAGAATGAAAAATGCTTTGGAAGTAATGACTTGGTGAAGAAGTCAGCTAATTGATCTTGAGAAGCAACTGGTAAAAGTTTCATTTTGCCATTGTGAAGCTTTTCTCAGACTATATGACAGTCAATCTCAAGGTGCTTGGTCCTCTCATGAAAAACAGGGTTTGCAGCAATATGTAGAGCACTTTGGTTGTCACAGTAAAGAACATGAAGCTTAGAACAAGTGATGTGGAGATCATGAAGCACATAGAGGATCCACTGAAGTTCACAAGTAGCTGAAGCAAGAGCTCTATACTCAGCTTCAGAAGATGATCTTGAAACAGTGGTTTGTTTCTTAGTTCTCCATGATATGAGAGAATCACCCAGAAAGAAACAATGACCAGAGATCGATCTTCTATTGTCTAAGCAACCTGCCCAATCAGCATCTATGAAGCCTTGAATATGTATGGAAGAATGTCTGGGAAAGAATAAACCTTTACCAGGGCAACCCTTCAAGTATCTGAGAGTTCTCAAAGCAGCATTATGATGAGTGACAGTGAGGTTGGATAAAAATTGGCTCAATTGTTGTGTAATGAAAGTTATATCAGGTTTAGTATTGTTGAGATAGATTAATCTGCCAATTGATCTTCTGTAAGCAGGAACATCTGCAAATAGTGTGCCAGAATCATTATGGAGTTTAATAGTAAGATCAGATGGTATGGAGACTGGTTTGGATCCAATGAAGCCTGAATCCGAAAGTAAATCAAGACAATACTTTCTCTGGCAAAGAGATATCCCTGATTTGGAATGAGCAACCTCAATACCAAGAAAATATTTGAGTTGTCCAAGATCCTTGATTTTGAAAAAATCATCCAAAACAGTCTTGATGTGATGAAACTCAGAAAGAGAGTCACCAGTAAGTAGGGATGGCAATACAGGCCAGCCCGCCCCGTTTAGGCCCAACCCGCTATTAGCCCGCCAAAAACGGGTTGGGGCGGGGCGGGCCAACTTAAGGGGGTGGGCTCAAACTCACACCCCGCCCCGCCTAAAGGCGGACTAGCGGGTTGGCGGGCCGGCCCGTCTATTTCTTAAAATATTTTTTTGTCGATTGTTATTCACAAATACACTGCTATTATAAAAACAATAAATTCAATATAAAGACTCTAACATTAAACAAATCTCAAAATTAATCCACCATACATTCAACATAAAACAAATTACAAAATAAATCCAACAACATGAAAAAAGTCTCAATATAATGCAGTGGTGAATCAGTTTTTTTCTAGAGATAGTGGACTAGTGGTGAATCAGTTATCACTTATGACTATCAGAGAGAGTGGGACAATTTGAGGTTGGGTTTGTATCATTTGGCCCAATTATTTATGGGGTGTGTAAATTAAAAATTCGGTCCCTAATACTAAAAAAAAGAATGTTTAATAAGCCCGCGGGCCAGCCCGCCCCACCCCACTATGACCCGCTTTTTCAGCGGGCTTAACAGGGGTGGGCCAACTAGAGAGATGGGCTCAAAATCTCACCCCAGCCCGCCTAAAATGGCGGGTTAAACGGGCTGACCCGATGGGCCGGGTCCGTTTTGCCACCCCGACCAGTAAGTATGATATCATCAACATACACCAGAAGTACAGTGAATGACTGATCATTTTTCTTGATGAACAAGGAATGATCTGAAGATGCTTGAACATAGTGATGTTGAAGTAGTACAGATGTCAATTTCTCATACCACTTCCTACTTGCCTGCTTTAAACCATAAAGAGACTTCTTGAGTTTGCACACCTGATTGGATTTGATGGTTTTGATGCCTGGAGGTATAAGCATATAAACATCTTCTTGTAAGTCACCATGCAGAAATGCATTGTTGACATCAACTTGATGAATAAAATAGTTGTTGATGGATGCTAAAGCTATGACAAGTCTGACTGTAGTCATCTTAGCAACAGGAGAATAAGTATCAAAGTAGTCAAGACCTTCAATTTGTGTGTAGCCCTTAGCAACCAATCTTGCCTTGTACCTTTCAACTGATGTGAGTATGAGATAGAAAGTTGTCAAAAAGTTGTCACAAAGTGGATGTACAAATATCATTTCTCTTTTTTTAACTCGCTGGATCACTATTCACTATGGATACCAACGTAGGGTCCTCCTTGCTCTATATAGATGTCAACTTTTTTCCTTTTTATTGGCAAGCACAAAATATTTTCTTTCAACTCTTTCTCCTTCTCTTTCTCTCTATTCTATCACACTTTACTAATGATGGAGTAAATTGCTGGATATTCTCTGGTAGAGGCTCAGGTAAATGGTCTAATAAGAATTGTTCAGTAATATCATAAATGCTCTATAACTTTACTCTTCATCTTACTTTTTTGCTTCACATTTTCCATACATTGTTAAGTTATTATATCGATTTACTAATGTGGAAAAACTAGTTTCTCGGGTTTTTTACCTTCATATCTACAATTTTTTTCATGGTCTCATTTCTCTAGTTTTTAATATTCCCCTCTTAAATCCAAAGGCAGCCTAATGTATTTTAAGGCCTAAAGCGAAATTTAAACAGATGCCTTTTTGCGTTTAGATAGAATAAGACAAAATTAAGAAAAGAATTTCATAAGTTCCTTCAATCGAAAGTAATTCTATATGATGTCTGTCAGACACTAAATAAATGAGTATTTTGTCAGTTAGAAATCAAACTTTGGTTTGTCACATTGTGAGAGTATATCCTCTTTCGCTCCGTTAGTGCGTGACATTTTAAATATATGTGTGCGCGCACGCGTGCGCGTGTGCGTGTTGAAAATAATATTTAATATAGACATTATTTACCGATTGTTAGAAATCTTAAAATAACAAAATAATATTGAAATAATACAAATATAAATTATTTTTTTTACTTTTACAAACTTTGATTACACACTACTTGTCTTAATATATTTAAAACAACCAACATCGAATTAGATTGATAGGAATATGAGGCCTAAGAATATGAGGCCTAAAAAAATCGGGGGCCTGAAGCCCTTGCTTTAGTGGCATCCCCCTTAGGGCGGCCCTGTTTAAATCTAAACTCTGTACCAAAAAACAGGAGTTTCTCTTGAACCCTTAACTCAAATTAGTTGAACTAATGACCTCTCCCGTTTTTGACATGATTATTTTCTGTTTTGAAGGTGAAGATGACGAACTTCCTCATAGCTTTCATCATCGCATGTAATCTCACATGTCAGACTTATGCAATTGATGAAATACAGAAGACAACAAAGTTAATGAACAACAATACACAGTCACCACAAATTGCAATCAACCTATGAAGCATGGATACGGATACGGACACGGACACTAGACACGCCGACACATCTATTTTTTTTAGAAAATCGCATAATTCAGTGTAATTATATGTGTCGGTGTCGTGTCGGTGTCAGACATGATACGTGTCTGACACGGGGACACACCTTATCTGAGGAGTGTTCGTGCTTCATACCAATCAACAAATGTACATGTTAATGTTCATTTTAATTTGGCTCTTGAAATCGCTCTGTCTATGGGAGCAGAAGCCATCTTATTTGTCTTGGGATGGGCTATATATAAACATCGTAACAAGAAACCAATACAGCAGGCTGAAGATGCAATCAACAATAAACCAACACAGCAGGCTGAAGAAGCAGAGATTATTGTTGAATATCAATCAATACAGGAAGCTGCCGAAGATATAATGGCTATAGTTGAAAATACAACAACTCAGTGAAAATACAAGATTGATCTAAAAGGGTAGATCAACGAGAAGATTGAAGAGTAAATTTTCAACCACGTAGTTTTAATTGGTTTTTTCTTGATTATCTTTGAAGAAGGGTGTGATTATTTGAGCGTGGGGAGAAGAAAGTGGAGGGCAGCAGGAGGTGGGAAGGTTGAGTGTGGGGATGTGAGGGGTAATGAGAGTGATACGGAGGTGTATTGAGTTCGTGGAGTTGGCGGGTGTAGGGTGGAGGGTCGTATCAATGAGATTTTTATCTTATAATGTGCGGGGTCTAGAGGGAGGATAAAAGAGGGTGGAGGTTAGGAAGTTAGTGTCTGAGAAGCAACTGTTGGTGCTGTGTATACAGGAGACTAAATGACAGGTGGTGAATGATGTGATGATTAAAAATATTTGGGGAGATGTTCCTTGTGGTTATTCTTATCAGTCGTCGGTGGGGGAATCTGGTGGTTTAGTTACTGTTTGGGACGAATCTCGTGTCAGTGTTTGGTCTACTATGAATTTTGGGAATGTGTTGGCAATCAAAGGCAAGGTTATTTTAACTTCAAAAGAATTTATGATATTTAATGTGTATGCTCCTTGTGATTTGGTGGTTAAAAGGACTTTATGGAAGCGTTTGAGTCCAAAGGTTCTTGCTAATAATGATGTGTGTGTCTGTGTGTGCGGAAACTTTAATTCCGTGCGCAGTGAAGATGAAAGAAGAGGTAGAAGCTCGGTTTTCAGACAAGTGGAGGCGGACAAGTTTAATGATTTCATCAATGTCAGTTTATTGATTGATTTGCCTATTTATGGTTGCCTTTTCACTTGGTATCGAGGTGATGGGGTGTCTATGAGTATATTGGACCGTTTTCTGTTGTCTGATAAATGGTGTGAGAAGTGGCCAAATTTTATACAGGTTGTTTATCAACGGGGTCTCTCCGACCATGTTCCGTTGTTGTTGCATGCATAGATGATGTTAATTGGGGACCTCGGCCATTACAGATGCTAAAATGTTGGTATAAATATCCTGGTTATGGTGACTTTGTCCGTGAAAAATGAGGTTTTTTTCAGTGTCAAGGATGGGGCGGCTTTGTGTTAAAAGGGAAGCTGAAATTGATTAAAATTAGTTTGAAGGAGTGGCACCAACAACACTCTCAAAATTTGGAGGGTAAGATGGTGGCGGTTAAAAATCAAATTTCTATGTTGGATTCTAAAGCAGAGTTGTCGGCGCTTCTTGATGAGGAATTGACAGAGCTTCATGAGTTATCTGTGAATTTGCACTCTATGGCGCGGGTTTAAAATAGTATTAATTGGCAAAAGTCTTGGATGAAATGGTTAAAGGACGGATGTAAATTCAAAAAAATTTCACGGAGTTATGTCAGGTCGTCGGCGCCATAATGCAATTAATATGGTGTCAATTGAGGGTTCTACTGTTGAAGGAGTGCATAACATTCGGTCTACTATCTTTAATCATTATAAGACACATTTTAAGGTGGGAGCATCAACGAAACCGTTCTCGCAGGCCGAAGTGAAGCAAGCCATTTGGGACTGTGACTGTTTTAAAAGTCCGGGACCAGATGATATCAGTTTTGGTTTTATGAAAGAATTTTGGGAGTTACTAAAGAATGATTTCATGAGATTTCTGATGGAGTTTCATCGCAATGGAAACTGACAAAAGGTGTAAACTCTACTTGTATTGCTTTAATTCCAAAGGTGACTAGTCCGCAGAGGCTTAATGATTTTCGGCTCATTTCTTTAGTGGGTTGTATGTATAAATTGCTTGTGAAGGTTCTTGCTAATAGGCTGCACCAAGTTGTCAGCAGCGTCGTGTCAGACACACAATCTGCTTTTCTCAAAGGGAAAGAAATTTTGGATGGTATTCTAATCGCTAAGGAAGTTGTTGATGAGGCAAGGCGCATGAATAAGGAATTACTTTTGTTTAAGGTCGATTTTGAAAAGGCGTACTGTTGGAACAAAATGTGTTTAACAATGAACCTTAAAGAGTTTTGATGATAACAAGGTATTAAAATTGTAAATTGGACTGGCTAATATTTGTTCAAGTGTACAGGACCTTAATTAAAAAGTTACATCATTTATTGGTTCTGAATGAGCAAATGAAGAGCAAAAGGAATCAACAAAAATGAAGCTTAGTGCTTCTGAAGGCAACTCGCTCCTGAAGAGAAAAAGCGCTCCTGAAGTCAGTATAGTGCTCCTGAAGAATAGTGCTCCTGAAGATAAAGTGTCCAGAAGCCACATTATCAGAAGCTACGTTATCAGAAGCTGTATCATCAGAAGCTGCATCATCAGAAGCTGCCTCATCAGAAGTCATTTCACCAGAAGCTGAAGATCAACTGGATTTGCAAAAGATTTAAGGATTGAAGAATCATCACTGCAAAAGCTGTCTATTGGATTCGAAAACACAACAAAAGATTAGTGGATTTTTGCAACGGTCATTTCAAAGGTGTTTGAAGGCATGTGCTTGCAATTTTGGACGAAAGCGTTGGCATTGTACTTTGTACGAACTGTACAACCACCTTCTCCACTACTCTGTTTTGTGTCCACGCTACAAGACAAGTAAACAGCTCCAGAATACGACTTCGCCTGCATAGATGTTCCTTTGGATAAGGAATGGATTTCAAATTGGTTCTTCATAGGACAACAACCAAATCAGGCAAAAGATCATTGGTGAAAGATCAAGCTTCAACAACGACTCTTTGATGTGCTGGCAATTTCACAACGTCTCTTTCACACCTCTATATAAATGAGTGAAGACTTAGAGATTTGGTAATGCAAGAACGCAAATGCTGAACGAAAGACTCACAACATTTTTACAAGTGTCAAACCTCTGCTGAAATTGTTCTGCATTCACTTAGAATTTCTGTGTCTCAAAGTTTCATTTTAGAAATTCCTAAGTCATTGAGTCTGTATCTGATTTGTATTGTGAGCACCTCTGATTGTATATCAAGTGTTCAACCTTAAACAATTTTTTGTGTAATTTTGTTTAGTTAGAAGTCTCTTGCAGTTGTGCTTGAGCAGGAAGTCTCTTGATTATGTTCTTGAGCAAAGGAAGTCTCTTGCTTGTGTGCTTGAGCAAAGGAAGTCTCTTACTTGTGTGCTTGAGCAATTGTAATCAGATATTACTCTTAGTGAAATCTCCTTGGAAGTGCAAGGGGGACTGGACTACTTCCGGTTTGTGGAAGGAACCAGTATAATTGCTTTGTGTCGTTCTTCTTCTCTCTCTCTGTTTTATTCCGCTGCATTTAGATTCTGATAACCACTTCATAATCTGTTTCACTTAGCTTCTGACCAGTGTGTTCAGTTTTTAGGAGAAACGAAGAATTTTCCAAAACACAATTCAACCCCCCTTCTTGTGTTTTTCTCACCTTCACGTACGACTCTGTTGATCTAAAGTACCTTGATTATGTGATGGCTAATATGAATTTTCCAACAATTTGGCGTAAATGGATATCTGAGTGTGTGGGAACGGCAACGACTTAGGTCTTAGTTAATGGGCGTCCAACTGATGAGTTTCCAATTGAGAGGGGTCTTCGTCAGGGTGACCTGCTCTCACCTTTTTTATTTTTGTTGGCGGCGAAAGGGTTTAACATTTTGATGTCTGCTGTGGTGGGGGAGAATTTGTTTAAGGGTATGGGGTTGGGCCGGTTAATGAAGTTCGGCTGACTCATCTCCGGTTTGCGGATGACACCAGAATTATAGGTGAAAAGAGTTGGTTAAATGTAGGGTAGAGCAACAGTCGGGTTCGGGCCTGAACTCGGCAATATGTATGAAACCGAGCATCCAATTTAGAGACCCAATTCCGCCCACAAATTAATACGGTTTGGGCGGGTTTCGGTTTGGGCGGATCTCGGTTTGATCGGGTGGGTTGATTCGGTTAGTTCTCCAATATTTTTGTATTCATCTCAAATTTATACTATTTTTTTAACAAGACTTTCATCAATAAATTAACAAGAAAAAGGTCATAGATCAAAGTATCATAGCAATCATTAAAATATCACATTATAAAAAAATTTAAGAAGAAAAATGTCAGGGATCGGTTATCATTGTTTTTCTTGTTCCTAATATCACGTGTTCATAATTAAAATATTGCACCTTGGACTTGGAAATATACGGATCTATGAGTAAATCTTGGCTAAATTTAAAGAAAAGTTTGCATGTTTAAGTAGATCTACCTAGTAAATCAACAAAAGATGCTTGCATGTGGAGTAAATTTTGTTATAGGTCGGTTGGGTTCGGTTTACACGGTTTTGGATTTGTAAAAATCGGGCCCGACTGTCTAAACCCACACATACCCTATTTTTTAGTCTTTCTTCACCCGAGACCAGTTTTAACCAGCCCGATGGACCCGCGGGTGACTCGGATATATCGGTTGGTGGGCGGGTTCGGATTTTGTGCTCACCCCTAGTTAAATTTGCATTCTATGCGAGCAGTCTTACTTTTGTTTAAGGAGGTGTCGGGGCTGAAGGTGAATTTTCACAATAGTATGTTGACAGGGGTGAAAATTTCTGATTCTTGGTTGTTGGAGGCTTCCTCGGTTATGAATTTTCGTCGGGGGGCCATTCCTTTTGTCTATTTGGGTCTCCCTATTGGTGGCGATCCTACTAAATTGTCCTTTTGGAAACTTTTTGTCGATAGCATTGTTACTCTCCTGTCATCGTGGAATAACAAGTTCCTTTCCTTTGCTGGTCGTCTAGTTCTTCTAAAGGCTGTCATGTCCTCTCTTCGAGTTTACTTTCTTTCCTTTTTCAAAACCCTTGCCGGTACAATCTCTTCTATTAAATCTATTTTTAAAAAAATATATTGGGGGGTGGTGAGAATAATAGGAAAATATCCTGAATCAATTGGGAGTCTATTTGTACTCCAAAGGAGGTTGGTGGTTTGGGGGTCAGGAGAATGGGAGCTTTTAATATTTCTTTATTGGGGAAGTGGTGTTGGAGGATGTTGACTGATAAGGGGGGATTGTGGTATCGAGTTTTGAAAGCTAGATATGAAGTAGATAAAATAGTCACAAGAAAGGGGGGTTTGAATTGTGACCCTTTAAAAATAACCTGTAACTTAAAAATAATTCTCAAGAAAATTCTTGGAATGGTTAAGTTAACTTTCTGAACTCAGAACGTTCTGAAGTTCATACACAGAAACTGATTAATGAAGTAAATGTGTTGGTGTGTGTTGTGTATACTGAAATTAAAGAGTATAAGGAAGAAGGAAAGAACACACAGAGATTTATAGAGGTTCACCCAATGTGGGCTAGTCCTCTCCTCACAATCTTGTGAGAGTTTTCCACTATGATGCTTGAGATAACTTCTCAACTCCTGCACCTTACAAAACTGTGTTCACCTGAACACTTACAACCTGTATTCTCTAAGCCTCAGCAGGCTTGCACCTTTTTGCTAAGTTAACCACTTAGACTTTTACAATTCTTGCTCAAGCTAACACTTTAGAACCCCTAAAGCTAGATGAGACTTTGTTACAATTTGTGTGAAAGTTTGTTAGTGAATCAGACAAACAAAAGAAGAGAGGAAGGAAGAAGTTATCTGTGACTAAGATAACAAAGAGTATTGATGTGCACTAAGTAATGAACGCCTTAGAGATTGATCAATTTCAGATTGCAAGAGCTTCAAACAAAATCAAGTTGTTTTCTTGTATGCTTTGCAATGGTGCAAGTAATGCTGAGCCTTTGATCTCTATTTATAGAGTTTTTGGGCTCATATAGCCGTTGTAAGGTGACCAATGGTGTTATGCCACGTGTCCTGGGCCCCACAAGCTTTTACTTGAAAATCTGGGTGAACATTCTGACCATCAGAATGTTGTTGAGTTCCCAGGATGAACATCAGAATGTTGCTGTGTTCTTCATCAGAATGTTGGATATTCATGATGTTCTTCATCTGGGTTCATCATGGATGAATGTTGGATGAATTTCTGGGCTTGCCCAGCACGTGATGTGAGATTTGTTTGAGTTTTATCCTCCAAAAAGTAGCCTTTCCATATGCATCCAGTTTTGCTGGAAAAGGTGGGATAAAGTACACCAAATCTGTCTTGGACTTTGTGCAGGAGAGAGAGAGCAGTGGATCTGCAACTTCAGGCCCATGCTTCAAAGAAATCTGCTTGTTTACAGCTCAGAGGTCAGGTTATCTCTGATGCAAGATCTCTTTTGCTTTGCTTGCTAACTTTTCACCAACTACACTGTTCATTGGTTGAAGCATGCGCAGACATGAACATTCTGACCATCAGAATGTTCCATTTGTGCTTACTTTAGGATGATTTGTAAGACTAGCTTTTAATGTAATCAATCCTAATAGTAAGGACACTACTGAAGTGCAGTGAATGCAACATCTAGGATTAAATTCACATTGGAATATTCCTAGTACTTTAATGTTCATAGTCTTGGATGAACATTAAAGATCCTTTACACATGATTCCTTGTTCATGCCTTTATTTGTTGATAGACCCATGCAAATGTACTTTTCTGGACCTTTCATTTATATCAAATGTACTAGCAGGTTCTTCACGTTCTTGATGATCCTGTGTTTGCTTATGAACACTTTCTGGGTTTCCATCAGAACGTTCAGCTTTCTGAACTTCAGCTTCAGCTTCTGAACTCTTATCAGAACGTTCTGATCAACTCACTGATCAACATTCTGAACAACCTTCTGAACTAACTTTCTGAACTCAGAGTTAGTTCATGATTTCAAATGTCCTTTGATTTGGTATGTTTTAAACATGTTCCTGTCTTAGTAAAAACACTCAAGAGCACAAGTTAAATACCAAGGAAATAATCAAAGTCCATTAATTCTTTAATCATATTGGTTTATTATCTTTAAAATTAATTAGGGATTTTGCCTCAACAATCTCCCCCTTTTTGAAGATGATAAACCTATGATTTAGGATTAAGGATTTTGATTATATATATGAAGAATAACAGAGCTTGAAAATTTATTTTAATGCTCCCCCTCATTTTTATAATCCATTTTGAGTTTTTAGAAGTTATAAAAGCTCCCCCTCATTTTTATAATCCATAGCATAAATAAAAATATGCAAATTTGAACCAACATCAATATTCATTCATTACTTATCATTCATGAAGTACAATTATATGATGAACATGGTTCAAAAACAAAAAAGAAATTCAAAGTACATATGATCATGCAAAAATGAAGTTTTATAAGACTTCAATAACTATTGATCACTTAGCCTACTTAGGGCCTAATACTTAGAAAACTTAAGACATAATATCCTAAAGCTTCTCCCCCTTTAGTCATCTGCAAAAAGGATAGGGAGTAGGATCAGAAATGATTCAGGGAGTTGAATCCCCAGAATCTGAGGATGGTTCAGACTCAAAGACAGATGGATCATCAAAGATTGGTGGATCAATAGCCAGACCAGGAGCATGAACATTCTTAGTCCAATCAGCAAGTGCACAGACAATCTTGTGGGTTTTTGTTGAAACCCTGAGAGCCCTAACAGCTAACTTCTCAGCCTTTGAAGGCTTAGCAGGTTCAGCAGCATGAGAAGGTTCAGATTTCTCTCTATTGGCTGTGACAAAAGTGTTCAAAGAGTCAAACAGGGCAGACATGTTTGGAAGCTTTGGAGTGGTTCTGGATTGAGGAGGTGGTGGTGTGGATGATGGAATGGTGTTTGGTGTTGGTAGAGAGGACACCAAATATTGGCTAATTCCAGCAGTAGACCCCATAGTTGATGTTGACAAGTTCACAAACTGAGCATGTTCCATGTTTTGATCAGAGGGAACATTCTGATTAACCTGAACATTCTGATCAGGTTGAACAAGATGCTGAACTTCCATAGAGGGCAAAGATCCTGAATCCAGTGGATTTGGATCTGCTGACAGCTGCTCAGTGGGAACATTCTGATCTCCAGCTTCCTGAACATTCTGATCAGTATTGTTTTGAACATTCTGATCATTTGGCTGAATGTCTTCTCCTTGAGCATCTTGAAAGATCTCATTATAGAGATCATTTGTAGTATCTTCAATGTTGAGATCAAAATCAGAATGTGTTCCAACATTCACTTGAACTTCATCATCAACTTCCATTTGTTGATTCTCACTTCCAAGAGTGTTTGATGCCAGGATTGCAGCAACTTCCTGTGTATCATTTTCAACATTCTGAGCATCTTGCTCAGTATTTTCTTCAACTCTTATATCTCCAGAAGGTGCTTCAACTTTCTGCTGACCTTCAGCAGATTCTCCAACATTCTCAACAGCTTTCCTAGCAAGCATAGCTTCAAACTGTTGAGTGCTTGCTTCAACCAGCTCTCTTGCGTGTTCAGCATTATGAGCGAATACTTCTTGAGCTGGGGTGGGTTTTCCTTTCTCATTATTGTGAGAACTTGATCCAATGACCTTCTTGGCATGCTTGTCAGACCTTTGTTTCTTCCTGACTTCTTGAACATTCTGATCAGCAATTCTTTTTACTGATTCAGTCTTTTGAGGAATGGGCATGTTGGAGGAAGTGAGGCGTAGTTGACTTATGGTTTTAGCTGTGAACTTCATGAAAGTATCCAGACTTTCTTCTCCATCCAGAGACACACCAACAGCTTTGAAGATGAGTGTCAGATGCATCCCATATGGTAAACCAGCAACTTTTTGCTTGAAGGAGAAGCATTGGTCAATCATGTATTGAATCATGATATAGCAGAGATTTAGGGGAGTCTTGTTCATAAGATGATAAAGAATGCAAAGGTCTAGGTCTGTGATTGCATCAAAGGTTCCACATCTAGGTAAGATGGTGTGCCTAATCATGTTATGAAGGATTTTGGGAGCATCTTTGAGGTTTGTGGAGGTGAAATCAAGGTTTGGTTTGGTATACTCTAGGATGAGTTGCTCACGTGTCACATCTGAGCAAGAAAACCAAGTGTTAAAGAGTTGTTTACCTTGATTGGGAATGTTCAGAATGTTTGAGAGAGAGTCTTGAGTGACTTGGAACTTTACTCCTTTGACTGTGGACTCTAGGAATTTTTCTCCTTTTTCTTCCTTGACTCTCATTGATGCATAAAACTCTTTCACCAAGTCCTCAAAGGTTGGTTCTTGTGTAGAGACAAATCCTGACCATCCTTGAGGATCTGTGAAAACTTCCAAGTTCCAGCCCTTTGTTTTGAGACTTTCAAAATCAAAGAACTTTGCTCTGCTTAAAGGCCTAGCTGCCATTTTCTCCAAGATCTGAACCTTTAAAGTAGAGGCAAGAATGGCAATGTCCTTGCCTTTTCCTCTTCTCAAGGAAGGGACTTCTTCCTCAACATTCTCTTCTTTTCCAACTTCTTTATTTTCCAGAGATGGAGAAGCAGTTTTCTCTAGAGGCAGAGCATCAGCAGCAATTTTCTTCCTCCTTTGGTAAATCTTCTTAGCAGTTTTAGCCATTTGAAGAAGAGTTTCACCAGTTTCTTCAGAATTTGCTTCCTCTTGAGCAATTTCTTTTCCCTTATCAGAAAGTTCTTCCTCAACTTTCTCTGTTTTGTCAGACTCGTTCTTTTCAGAGTGTGTTCCTTCCTCAGAAGCTGTTTCCTTTTCTTTCTTCTCATCATCAGAGACTAGGTCCATGTGAGAAGTGGTTGGTGTTGATGAAGATCCTCTTTTCATTCTTGTTGATCTTCTAGTAGCCTTAGGTTTTGGTTTGGCAGATTTTTTAGAAGATTTAGGTTTAGGAGAGTCAAATAGAGGAATGATCTCATCAGGAAGAATGGTATGAACAACAGTTTCGTTGAGTGGAGAATGATCAGAGTGTTGATCAGCAGCGTGTGGTGGTGATTGGGAGTGAGAGCGTGAGGTGGTTTTGGTTCTCGCCATTTTCGTTAGAAAAACAGAGTGTTGAGAATTTTTGAGAGAAAAAGAATGTTTGAAGATGTGATGAAAGGTTTGGAGTTGGTTTAATGATTTATAGCCCAACGTGTAAGAGTGGAAAGAGGAAGGGAAGGAGTGTTGGCAGTTTTATTGGGAAAGATGAAAACTGAAAAGTTGTGGGAGAGAGAAAGAACTAGCCGTTTGACAAGATGGAAGGGGAGTGGTTGAAATATGGTTGTCCATTAGGTTGTCAAACAAATAGATGTTCAAATAACACAATTCTTTGTTAAAAAGTGATAGATCATTGCTCAATCTAACTTAGAGAATTTTGAATCAATTATGAAATTTTCTTTTTCAAATGTATAGTGAGATTGAGTATTTTAATTGTGAATTATTAACTTCCATATTATCTGCACATAAGTTTGGTTGATTGAACAAATCATAGATTTATTTATTTATTTATTTTAAAACTCGGTATCCAATCCAAGGACCGATTAATTCGAGGGACTAATCTCACCGTCCACTTGCGAGGGCCCCGTTCTAAGCCAGAGCAAAGCTCTGTATGGACTTGCCCACCGAAATTGACACCAGAGGGAATCGAACCTGAGACCTGGAGAGGAGCACACTCCAAGATCCCAAGCCAACCACTAGAACAAATCATATATTATTTCAATTTAAGAAGTTTTTTTTTTTTTAAAAATGCTAATCATATAAAAATATTTTAAAAAAAGTTTGTCGATAAATGTCATTGAAAGACATTTTAGCAGGGGCGGACCCAAAACTAATGTTTTTGTGTGGCTAAAATAGCAATGTCAAAAACTTTGTTCCTATAAATTTAAAGACTGTATTATTTCATTCAAATAAAAAGTTTTAATGATTTTAATAGGGTTAGTTTTATTAGCTTGTATTCATTATATTCTTCCTTTTGCTTTGAAAAAAATATCCATCTTTCAATTGCTCTAATAGACATCCTTCATATATATTTAAAAAAAAATTGAGAAAATTTTGGTGTGGCTATAACCACACTTAGACTTGTAATAGATCCGTCCATGCATTTTAGAATTATTTTTATCTCATATTGTATATCTATTAATTTCTTTTTATAATTTTGAATATGTGTTAGCCTGTTTTTCTTATGTATTTCGACAGGGAAAAAGGGATTTAAAGCTGCATATGATTCTTCTTCAAGTTTGAAGTTGTTGAATTCGACGAAGAAGGAAAGCTTTTGATTAAAGAAGTTGGTTCGTCTGAAAAGAAGGATTTCGACAGGATATTGGATTCGACTAGGATCAATGTTTGAAGGTTTTAACTAAAGATACAAGTTTGGAAGTTCAGACACGTGGAATGCATGCTAGAGTTGTCGAAGCAATGTAGTTCCTGACAATTTAATTTTCCAGTTATTTTCTCTATGTATATATAGTAGTTTTTCATAGGAAAAACGGGTCACAAATCTCATTTACAGAATTCAAACACTCAAAGTACCCAGCGTAAAGAGAAAAGAGTCACAAAATGTATGTAAAGATTTCTTGAACCACCTTTTTAATTCAATGCAATGCAATTTACATTTCTTTAAGTTTCCGCTTTAAACTTTTAAGTCTTTTACTTGTTTTACATCATTGATTTATGTCAAAAGACAATTATCTTCATCCTAAAAACAGTTTTATTCATCTTGTTCATAAAAGCAAATTATGAATATGATGAACATTCAAACAATTTATGGAAAAAAGATTGCACAACATGTCTTAGGATTTATAGTTTGATCCTGCAAGTAATTATTTAAAACTAGTCTTATTGTTTACCAAAAACACCGGTAAACAAATTGACATGCCTGGTGGGACCCTGTTTGTGCAATTTTGGGAAGAAATTAATTTCCATAACTTTCAAAAAAATTCTAAGTGATTGTACTTGCGGTAAGTACAATATTAGAAACTAGGGTTTAGTGGTCATGCCTTGAGAATGATCTCAAGAGTGGTATTTATAGCCCTTCGTGGGCTTGTTTTCCCGTGACTTAAGCTCCAAGTAGCCTAGGCCTCTTAAGTCTTTTTATCGTGGTCTACATGCTTCTAGAAGCATGTTGAGGCAGCGCCCCTAAGGGAACGTGCCTAGGCTTCATCAGCAATTATGGAGGGCGTTTGAGTCCTTCTATAGGGCATTAATGCCCTTAGGAATGGATTGACGGCCCATAGCCCCCAAGCACGAGTTTTGGGACAAAGCGAAGTAATGAATCTATAATTTTGATTGTTCGTAAGAGTTATCGTACAGTGCTCCATATGGTTCTATACGCTTGTTGAGACGGTATCCCCGGGGGGAACACACCTATAGGCTTCAGAAGCCCTTCTAGAGGGCGCCTAAGCCTTTCTGGATGGCGTTTGTGCCCTTATGAATAGATTGACGGTCGACAGCCCCCTAAGCATGAGTCTTGGGACAAGGCAACGCAATTAATTATGAAGTCAATAATCTAGTGATCTTGTGAAAATATTTCTAGAACTTTGTAGCTGTCTTTGGTAAAAAAATTCTGGTGTTCAGTAAAATAGTTGGTAGGTTCCAATGTTCGGTAAAATGACGAAATGTAGTCAAAAGAAGAATTTTCAAAAGAATATGTGCAATAAGCATCTATATTTTCTCTGCTTCCATACTTTACGTTGGTCTACACGCAATAAAAAAAAAACCATATTAATAAGTGAGTGGATTCTAGGATGAATGTTCAATTAAGTCCCTCAACAGTGAAACACCAACAAAAATACCAACAGTTTGAATCAATGGTCTAGATTTTTTAAAGTAAAAATAACAACATCTATTCCTTTTCACACACGGCCCTACCCTCATTTCTTCCCCATTTACATCATTTTCAATTCACCACAAATATGTAGAATATGCTTAAAGTAAAATGGAACAATGATGATAACCAACCTCAATGAAAATTAGCCACCATGGTGCAATTGAATGAAGATTATGGTGTTTTTTTTTTTTTATTTCAATTGGTTTGATAGATAAGGTGGAATAAAGGTTTAAATTTGACCAACCACCTGAATTAAATTTCCATTTCCATTAGGGTTAAATATATTTTTAGTCCCTATAAAATTGGGACCTTTTAAGTTTAGTCCTTACTTAATTTTAATAGTTCTTTTAGTCCTTAATTTTTTTTTCTGCATTGAGTATTAGTCCCTATTCAATTAAATTTGTTTAATTTATACTTAAACTCTTAAGTTTTTGAACAGTTTTTTGCAGACATGTTTAGAACATTACTAAAATTTTCTCCGCAAAAAATTATCGCAAAATTTGATTTCTACATCCAAATTTTGTTACTTTTTATTTTTAACTTTTGTCGTTTTAAAAAATACATATTTAATTCATTTCATGTTAGAAAATTCTAAATTTTAATAAATAAACCTTTCATAGTGTTTTAAACTTGTCTAAACAAATGGTTCAAAAATTTAAGAGTTTAACGATAATTAAACAAACTTTGTTTTAGCAGGGACTAAAATTATAAGTATTTTTTTTTTGTAGGGACTAAAAAAGCTATTAAATTTAAGTAAGACTAAACTTAGAAGTTCTCAATTTTATAGGGACCAAAAACATATTTAACCTCTTCCATTACCACTATGACCATGAAAGGATAAGATGCAATTTATTTGATTGAATGAAGAATTCTGCTCTTTGCCTAACAGAAATTGCTCGCTCCCAACTGAAATTCCAAAAATACCCATGCATGAGTTAACACACGCTAGTGTTAGATCTGCGTTACTTAACTCACGCTGGTGTTAATCTCTGCGTGAGTTAACTCACGCAAGGGAATTATGGGAATTTCAGTTGGGAATGAGCAAAAACATGTGGGTGAAGAGCAGAATTCTTGAATGAATGTGTCCAGTATAGCGTGTTATTGTTTGTATGTATACATATTTTATTGAATTGATGAAAGATAATAGGTTACTTATTTGGTCTTGTCCAGTAAACAAAACCAAGCGCACATAAGATCTGCATCTTCTCAAGTTGGAGAGGACATGCGTGGGAAAAAAGTTGAAGAGGATAGAGATATGAAAAAAATAATGTGAGTGGAAAGGAATAGATGTTCTCGTTTTTATTTTTAAATAGTTTTGATCGTTAATTAAATCTAATGGTGTTTTTTTATATTTCATTTGTTAGGGACTTAATTGAACTCTCACCTTAAAATCTACCTAATAAGTAATGTCCCCCGCGCACGGTGCACTGACACAACATACAAGGTTGTTCTTTTTCATTCTTTTTTCATAAAGATACAAGTATGTCTCACTAATGATCCCATTTGAAAACTTCAAATTTTCCCAAAGAGTTGTGGTGGGTTTTGTTGTTTTTGGATTTCCAAACTGTTAAATTTGGATTTCCAAATTCTGTTATCTATCGAAGTTGTTACTAGGTTGAGTCACGACCAGGTCGCTCTCTTTAAGACGTTTCGTGACACTACCCAAAGTTGTGCAAGGTAGACTATCAACCACGCCGCCTCCAAGATAAAACAAGTCCAGCTACAACTGTTTGATTAACTACTGCACTGTAGAAAATCGTTCGAGAATTACACCCTCAAATATGGTTCTAAGACCACTCTTTAATATTGAAACCACTCAAATTAATATGGTATTATTACCTTTCTATTATGGTGCTGAGACCACTCAAATATGGTGTTACCACCATTCTAACTTTAACTTCTCCAAAACATCAATATGGCACTACGACCACTCAAATATGGTGATACTACCATTTCTCATTAAATAGAAAATTATTGAAATAATTTATATACTGTTAAGATCATTCTTAATTCCGACGGGACATTAGTATTATGAAAAGGGACTATGATCTTAATAGTACTCTATATTCCGAATGAACATATATTATCGAAGGGACTATGAACTTAAGACCACTCTTAATTCCGAAGGGACATTAAACCGAAAAAGGGACTATGGTCTTAAGAACATTCTTAAAATATGGTTCAATCGATTGATCGAAGCCACTCGATACGGTACGTAACCGCTCTATTTGAAACCGAAAAGGACAGAAAGGAGTAGAAGCAGAAGAAACTTGTTAACACAAGTCGGAGGGAGAAGAGAAGAAAAGAATTCCTGACAACTCAATGAAATTCTTTTCGGTGTGAAGAATGAGTGGGGCGAACTTCTCTTTTTATAGGGAGAGTTTGTAACAAAAAACGAGTGACTTGGGGATTAAGTCTGCTTAATCCTTAAGCAAATGCGTTTTGTTTCTTAATTGGATATATCCGGAAGTTTCTGGATACGCGATTTGGATCGGGTCAGATCGTAACAAATTTATTTGTTACGCGTAGCGCTTACGGATAATGATTAAATTAATTAATTAATTAATTAATTTAACATTTTCAAGTAACAAAAAATATATATATATCATTTTTTTTATTCAATTTATTCGATATATATATTTTGTAAGCGTTCACCCGTTCACAAAATTGGGTACCCCAAGGGCACACCCTTGGAGGTCACTTTGCCCATATATAAACACTTACTAGTTAGGGTGACCCTCCAATGTGGGACATTTTTAAGTCACACCCACACACTAGTTCTTTCATAGTGTTTTTCTTTCCAATTTTCTTCACTAGAATTAACTAGTGTTCCAAGAGGTTTGGATTCATCTTTAAGAGGACACTAAAGATCTATTAACTTCCATATGAGTAATGCATTTTTATTTTAAATCAACCAGTGTTATGCACGAACAAAGGGGCTCTTCCTTTTAAACGACCACCAATGAGCCATCTAGGTGCTACATATGTATATTTAAATCTAACTTTCAGGCAGAAAATTTATCGAAATGTATAATCACTATATTGTTTCATTTTACCTTATATTTCGTAGTGAAAGCAAAAAGTGTAGTATAAATTAGTCCTAACAATTATAATAATCAACATATACATATAAACATCAATTAAATAGAAGCAAAAGAGATATTAATAAATTTATATGTCCAAAATATTGATGTATAACTAGGCCAGTGACATAACTATATCAATATCCTTCGCCAACAACTCAAAGTGGCAGAGCTACACTACCCAGGAATTTTGGAAATCATACCTACCATCCTAATGAAAATAAGATTTGCACACGCTGAATAACTAAGGTTGTACCTTACATCTGTTGAATTTCTCTCACATATTTGACATCCGGTTAGGGTCATTCTCTTTTCATTTGATTTATTATGACGATTACTCTCTAGGAACCCATGAAAAAATAAACTGTAGTTAATTACCGTTCGACACACTTTTTAAATCGGATGAACCGATTTAAAAAATGTTACAACTGACTATATATTGAACGTCATCTATCACAATGTAAAACCACGTCGAATTTCATGGAATTTTATAGCACGTCATGGACCCAAGTAGTGCTCGGTCCACTCTCCCAAGTCTCCAACTAGGATAAATAAATGGAGCATATACTAAGAAAACCCTAAATTTGACTTAATTGTGTAAAGAATCTTCTTGAGAAATCATAATCAAAATTACAGAACAAATGCATTATTTTCTATTCCTCATTTTCTCACTGAACTTTTACATAGTTCCTTGAAATTCTTCCCTTAACATTCACAAAATTTACAAACACCCCAAATAGAAATTTAAACAATCAGAAAGAAAGAAAAATGCATCATCTCATCTATGAGATAAAAATCCTTTCATTCTATCCATGCCTGATCAATCTTCTATGCAATCACTGGATTCCATATCTGTTTCCAATTCTGCACTTCATCAAATGTATTTAATTTTGGAACCAACTTCTCAATTGGACAACCATAGTCCTCTTTTCTATCAATGCTAAGAAAATTTGTCCCGACCTTGCTATATGGAACTGAAATACTCTTGGTAGAAATTACACCAACTACTCTTGGTAGAAATTACACCAACTTTTGATAGAGATGAGAATTGATCAGAATGTTTGGTTAGGTCATCCACATAAAGCACATTGTCAATCCGCGCGACAATATTCGACGCCAAACTCTCTAGTGCTCGCGAATAACTCTCCATAATGGATTTTCCAACATCCTATAAAACAAACCGATTTGTTAAACTATGATCAATCTTTTCAATACTCAAGAAGTAAAAAAATAAAAAAAATTTGACTTAATTACGCCTGTGGTCCTCTATTTTGTCTCATTCAAGATTTCGGTCATTAAATCCAAGATTCTGAAAATGTCATATATTTTGATAACTGAAGGACTGAATTAGCTAATTTAAAAATAGAGGGACCAAAATTGTAAATAAGACAAGATTTGGGGATTGAAAATACATTTAAGCCAAAAAGATTTAGGATAGAACATACAAACCTTGTTGCATTGGATTTTGCTCACATCTAAGGATGTTTGAGGGAGAAAAGGAAAATGTTGCTTCAAAGATAGGAGAAGGCTTTCTCCTCTCTCTATAAGCATTTCACTTTTGTCTCCTTCAACAATTAGATCCTTGAACATTCCCCATGATGATCTTGAACTCGATCTCGTAGCACGATTTGCAGGCTTTGAGTTGGTCTTTTTATGCCAAATATAAATAGAAGCCTCTACTCTATTTGCAATCTTTATGGCTTGATGTTCAGAAGATATTTCAAGACTAGCAAGCAAACTTTCAGGAGAAAAAATTTCTGATGTATTTGTAAATAACATCCCCCAATCTACCTCTTGCAGTCTGTAAAAAGGGTTGGATCGACCATTTTTTCATCATGTTATATACTACCTCCGTCCCTAATTATAAGACCCTTTTGAGAATTTTTTTTGTCCCTTTTTATAAGACCCCTTTGTTATTTCCAACTACATTAATTATTTCTTTACATACATGCCCCTATTTATTATACATCTTTTTCTTCAATCAGCAATAAATAACATGTTGAAAACATAAACCAACCCTCTTTTTAAAGGATAAAATTGTAAAAACAATAATAATTACAAACATATTTAATACAAATATCCACTATCTTAATTCCCGTTATTTTTTCAAAAGGGCCCTATAATTAGGGACGGAGGTAGTACAAAACATTAGAATATGAGAATAAATTTAACAATAAGTAAAGACAATTGATTACTAATAGTGACATTGATTATGATAATAGAATAAATTTTAAGATGGTATCAGAGTCTAGCTAAATTTGTTAGGCTATCTGCTATTAGGCCATCAAATTACGCTTCATATGTTCGATCCTTAGCGAAAGGGTGGTTTCTTAGTGTATATTTGTTATGCTAACATTTGAAATAATAAAAAACATGAGTAGTAGTACCTTTGGAAGAAACTCTAAATAAGTATCAGGAACCTGCATTTCAGCTAAAGTAATGTTGTTAATAGCCATTGCAGCTTTTGATATTTGGTTTGCGCATTCACGCTTATGCTGCAACTGCTTTCTTGAATTTTCATGGAGACCACAAGGAGGGACTTGAGGTACAGGAAGCCACCATTTCTCTTCTTGTCTCTGAAAAGAAGATGAACCATCTTCATTGCGAGCCATAACACCTTGGTCTACATACCTGAACTCTGTATTGACAAAACTGTCTAGTATTTCCTGTATAGAGAGAAAATGGTTAGAAGTTTTGCTATAAAAACTGAATTAATGTGAATAAAATGAAGAAAAATCTTACAAGAAGCATGTTATCTAATTTTCGCAAAGCTGGCAGATTGATATAGAGATCCGAGCGTGGTCTACAAGTCATGACCTGATTCAAATATGAAAATAAATAGCGTTAAGCATCAAACAATAATGTGTGTTAAGCACTCACATAGACACTGATATTAGACATGATATCGATACCAACACGTAAACATTAATAATAAAAAAATTATAAAAAAAATCTGTCGAATACACAAGGTGATTTCATCCTTGCCTAGTGTGTTTTCTTCATACAAAAGAGTCTGAAATCGAACCACTGACCACTTGCTTAAAATGTCTCAGTCATTAACCACTCAGATAAACCACGTGACGGTGAAATTATAGATTTTATATTATATATAAGAATGATCACCGGCCACTTTCTAAAGTTATACTTTTACCTCATATTGTTAGTGATCAACAATATGATCACTAACACAAAGAAGCCATTCCATCTCTCTTTGCCACATTGCTTTCTTTTCTGGTGAAAGTGGTTCCAATCTCCAAAGTTGGCCAAAAGCAGTGGCTACAGATTCAAGAAATATATAAAAATATCAAAACTTTAGAATTCAAATTTCATTAAATTTCAACTGCAAAACTAGCATGAAGAAACTGTTTTGTAAGTGCATTACCACATAGATTAGTTATGGCATTAGATATAGCCAAAGCTGTAGGGACACCATTTCCAGAACCTGACATATCTTCTCCAAGTAACAATTTTGCAAACCTCTCCTTCATCATCTCAATCTCTAGCACTATAATCAAAATAAAAATCATATTTGTTGAAGTCATTGTAAATAGCACTTCACTGCAAAAACTATAAATTAATTATGCAAACAATGTGGGGTTGGATAGCTCAACTGGTTTGAGTAAGAGTAAGTTGGACTGTTGGAGGTCCACTGCAAAAAACTAACATAACAATTAACATACTAACATTTGTCATAAAACAAATTATGCATACAAGGTTCTTAAACGATGTACTAATGCAATTGTAGCTGCAACCAAGGCTTTAAATAACGGTTGAGGTCACATTCGCGTTAAGGATTTTGCGATTTCGACCATTATGAATGTTGTGTTACGTATTGAGGTCACAACATTGCACAAATCTTACTATACTTATTTTTCCTCGTCAAATGTAAGAACATTTACGGTTGGAACATTGGTGCGATGTTGGAAGGAAAATTAGAAGATTAAACACCAAGTAATTATATTTTGATCTAGTGTTATGTGAATTGAAAAAGTAAAGTGTAGGGATCCCACATGAAATAGAACACACACATTAATAGTGTTTAAATTGCGGTATTTAATTTTAAATACTTGATAATGATAAAAATAACAGTAATTATTATTTTTATTCGTGAACATCACTTCCCATAAATTTAGCTTATGGTAGTTGTGATATGAATAAGAATAAGAATTCAATTGAATTTTTTATCTTTCTTTCATTCAAATCCAATGAGTTTGTTATCCACAAGTGTTGTTGAATTGATTAATAGATAAGTTTCCTTTTGAGTCTTTTATCCTAGAATATAAAGTAACCACTTTTATGGTTAGAACTTAAAGTACCTATTGTCTAGATAAAATTCTCTCGATTGGAAAAGAACGTGATGAAAATAAAACTAGCAACGAGCGTGATGCAAATATTTAACATATATATAAAATTTATCATATTAAGCACAAGATGTACCTATTTTTTTATCATATCGGGATATAATTTTTTTTCCATCTAATATAAACATATAAAATCTGCAACGAGGCTGATGTCAACAAATTAGAGGAGAGAGGTTGAAACAATAGATATTTTTTTAGCGGGGAAACAATATAGATTTGAACCATATGAACCTTATTAGCAAGAAACAATAGATATTTTTTTAGCAAATGCAAAGAGATGAAAATCAGAACTTGGGAAGAACAAGAAAAAATGGAGAGCGGAACAGCAGAACAGAAGACGAGAAAGATGGAAGTATTGAAGGAGGGGAGAAGAGAAATGATTGGTGAATAGATTATGGGTGTGGTTATGGTGCATAAGGAGATCCTTATGCACCGTGCATAATTGCTTTCTACACCCAACATAATTTCTTTCTACACCCCAAGTGAAAGCTTAATTCTAATAAGTAGAGGTGTCAATAGAGCCCCAAATTTCAAAGCACACTTAAAAAAAGCTTCCACCAAGCCCACTAAATTAAAGCCCCATATTATAATTTTTTTCTTAACAATTTATTTATGCAAAATAGCTTATTCGAAATAGTTTATTTATGCAAAACAACTTATTAGAATGATTTTTTAAAAACCGCTTATTCAAAACAACTTATTTATGCAAAACAGCTTATTCCGATCTCATTTTAAAAAGCAACTTATTCAAAACAGCTTATTTATGCAAAACAGCTTATTCGAAACAACTTATTAGGATCACTTTTTTTAAAACCGCTTATTCAAAACAGCTTATTTATGCAAAACAACTTATTTGTGCAAAACAACTTGTTTATACAAAACAGCTTATTCCGATTTCATTTTAAAAAACAACTTATACAAAACAACTTATTTATGCAAAACAACATATTTATGCAAAACAACTTATTCAAAACAGCTTATTTATGCAAAACAACTTATTTGTGCAAAACAACTTATTTATACAAAACAGCTTATTCCGATTTCATTTTAAAAACAACTTATTCAAAACAACTTATTTATGCAAAACAACTTATTCAAAACAGCTTATTTATGCAAAACAGCTTATTCGAAACAACTTATTTATACAAAATAGCTTATTTGTGCAAAACAGCTTATTCAAAACAACTTATTTATACAAAACAACTTATTTGTGCAAAACAACTTATTCAAAACAGCTTATTTATACAAAACAACTTATTCCGATTTCATTTTAAAAAACAACTTATTCAAAACAACTTATTTATGCAAAACAACATATTTATGCAAAACAACTTATTCAAAACAGCTTATTTATGCAAAACAGCTTATTCGAAACACCTTATTTATACAAAATAGCTTATTTGTGCAAAACAGCTTATTCAAAACAACTTATTTATACAAAACAACTTATTTGTGCAAAACAGCTATTTTGCACAAAATAAGCTGTTTTGAATAAGCTTTTTATGAGTTAGAGAGCGAAATGAGTATGGATTATGAGTTTCTTTACTGGAACGTTGTTTAACATGTTATACACTGAAATTATTACTGAAACCATAATTATGGTTTAATGGTTTTGATAATTATGTATGTGAAACCAAGATAAATATGTAATGATTTTTAATGAAATTATTATTGTTAGATGGTTTTGAATAATGATTAAGATGTTATACACTGAAATTATTACTGAATCCATAATTATGGTTTAATGGTTTAGATAGTCTTCTATGAGAAACCAAAATAATTGTCTAATGGTTTTGCTATAGCTATGGTTTCTGTGAGTTGGTTTCAAAACCATTTTGCTGTGGAAATGGTTTCCGTGAGTTGTACTCCAAAACCATTTTGCAGTGAAAATGGTTTGCGTGAGTTGTACTTCAAAACCATTTTGCAGTGAAAATGGTTTCCGTGAGTTAGACTCCAAAACCATTTTGCAGTGAAAATGGTTTCCGTGAGTAATGCTAACACCAGATCCGAACCGGATTGATCATAAACAACACAATTCATCACAACATTCTCAATAATTCATCAAATCCGAATTCCAGCTTATACCAACAGATTTCACATCGAATCATTTCCCAATTCCAATGAAAATGGTTTTGTAATAAAAAAATTGTGATAAACATTTAAATCATTATTAAGTGACCACTGAATAGTACACACTTATAACCTAATGTGAATTAATCAATAAGTAACCACTTTTTTGTAAAGCCTCGTCATCTCTCTTTTATTTCTTACGTTGTAAAACGAATTTCTGACTTTGTCTAAATATAATCGCGCTTTAATGGTTTTAATAGACTTGTATGTGAAAGAAAAATAATTGTCAAATGCTAAATAAAATAAAAGAATAGTGAAAATTATTATTGACAAATGATTTTAAATAGAAACTATTACTGAAACCATAAGTGTGGTTTAATGGTTTTGATAGTGTTCTACACGAAACCAAACTAATTGTCTAATGGTTTTGCTATGGGTATGGTTTCTGTGAGTTGTACTCCAAAACCATTTTGCTGTGGAAATGGTTTATGTGAGTTGTTCTCCAAAACCATTAGATGTACTTAATGGTTTTCTTTGATCCAACATGGTGCATATCACAATCAAAAATAAAAAACATATGGAATTTTCTAACCATAACAGAACATTTTCAAAACCATCAGATTCAGGCACCAACTTTGAATTCTTAGCAACAGAATCACAATTCTCAGAAAAATTCCCAATTTGATTTCGACAATTTCTCAAACCAAGTCCATCATCAATTTTCCCAAATTCAAATCAATCCCTAATCCCTCCAACTCATTACTCCCAATTCTCCTCCTCTTCAACGTCGTCCTTTCACAATCAACGTCGTCCTTTTTCTTCCAAAAATCAAGAATGCAAAGGAACTTGAAAATCTCCAGCAAACTTCATCACCAAACCAATCAAACCCATCATCTATATGTAACCAAAATTGAAAATCATAGCAAGATTCGAATTCAAACACAAAATCATCGGTAGTAACAGTTGACAAATTCCTGAAAGGATGGGACCTGAGAATTGAACCAAAACAAGTGAATGAAATAAAAGTGAAGAAAATATGAATTTCAATCAAAACAGAACACAGTAACATACCTTTGATTTTCTCAATGCGTCTCTTGATTTCTTGTGAACAAGCTGCACAATACATGTGAACTTTCAGAATCACTATCATAACCTTAGGTTGCACCATATAATAAAATAACAATGATAAAAATGATCCATCACAGATTCAGATAAATTTAAAAAGAAAAAAAATTAATTAATTAACCTCTTCAGCTTTCTTTTCTTCCTCTGGCTTAGGTTTCTCTTTCTCTTCAATTTTTTTCTCTTGTTCTGAAGGTGGTTTTGGGATCGGAGAAAGAAGCTCAACTTGTCTATGACTCTTCCTCTGAACTCTTTCAAGAACCTTCAATGGATCCGTTTTTTCTCCTTTAACAACAACCTTGTGAGATTTGCAATCAGTAACCACATCTTCATAATTATAAATCTACACGATTTCACGCATAGCGTTCCGCAATTCAAAATTGAAATCTCTACAAATTCACAATCACGCAAACTTGTCACGAATTACAATACACACATACCTCAGAAGAAAAGGGATGATCTGCAATTCCGTTTGGGATCAGCGACCTAGGAATCGAATTGGAACACGTGGAGCCACGAGAATTCCGCCGATCGGAGATGGAAGGACTCTCACCGTCGTTCTGGATTGCGTAAGAAACGAGCAGTCGTTCTGGATTGCATAAGAAACGACGTCGTCTTCGTCATCAGCAGGAATGATATCTGGGGTGTGGGGTGTGGGCTGAGAACCGTAAGATTATTACATGTGTCCAATTAATCTGATGGTTGAGAAGTCCTTATGCATGATGCATAAGTTATGGCTTATGCACCATAACTTTTGCCATAGATTATGCCCTTTTAAAACTTTTTCGAAAGCGTGTTTACAAACTTTTTGGAAATCAAATGACTATATGAAATTATGTATTAACGAAAACCTACAAAATGTTGGTTATTACTTTATATTTATCCCCTATATTTTATGAGATTTTGAGTTATTGCATGCCTTATACTTTATATTTATCCCCTATATTTTATGAGATTTTGAGCTATTGCATGCCTTATAGCATTTAATCATTGTCTATTGATAATTCTTCACTACTTAATATTTTTACCGTCAATTTTAATTATTTTTTATCTAAACTGCATCAATTCATAGTGTTGTTTTGAGTCAAACTAAGAAAAAAGAGGATTTTGAAAGCATTTAATCAAAGTTAATTATCTCTAACTAGATAAATTTTCGGACTTGTTATTCTCTCTTGATTTTTACATTGACAAATTGAGTTGTTAAATGGAACTTATACTCGAAAAATTACTGAGAATTAATTTAAGCCCTTTATCAAAGTTTTGAAGCATGAAAGACCAATAAGTAATTTTCTCTACTACCATATCCCTTTTTGCGGCAAGGTTTTGAGGTGTGCGGAATTTTGGAGGACTTATATCTGTCCAAGAAATTGAATGCGCAGGGGAAGGTGTTTGGTTTTGTGCGTTTTGGAAATGTTAGGAATGTGGGGAAGCTGACAAAGGCTTTGAATGATGTTACGTTTGGCACTTATCGAGTGTTTGCCAAGGTTGCTAAATTTGACAAGTTTGCAAAGTATCTAGGAAATTGAGGTAATGGGGAGGGGAAGTCGGCGGGTGAGGGAGAAAAAAGAGTAAGGAATGGGAATCAAAAAGAAGTAGGGGGAGTTAATAAAAAGGGAAAGGTGATGGAGGACATTCGAAAAGGGAATGAGGGATTTAAAGGGAGTGGTAGCAATGGCAAAGGAGTTAAGGTGTTGGTGGGGAATGTGGCATGCGTGACGGGAGGAGGAAAGGTTAAAGGTGGTGAGTATGGGGGAAAAGGTGGGGTTGTTGTGTCGAAGAAGGTGAAGGAGATAGCGCAGAGAGGTCCTTCAGTCTCTGAAAAATGCATAGCTGAAGCGGGTGACAAGTCCGAAAGCAAGTTGCATGGTAATCTTGAGAATGCAACACACGGCAGTAAAAAATATATTATTAAATATCAGACTGTTGACAGTGATGTTGATTGGGCACGTGAAGGTGTCGTGGCATCTGTTGCTAATGGGGAGCCTATTTCATTAATTCAACAACGTATTTTTTACGTGGGTTTTGAACATTTGGTTATCATTCCAATGGGAGCAGATAAAGTACCGTTGAGGTCGTCAGGTGATTCCGATGTAAAATCAATATTATCAAGTGCTGCTGATTTTTTTAGCTCTTTTTTCTATTCTATAATGCCATGGAAATCAGATATTGTGAATTTTGAAAGAGGTGCTTGGATTCGCCTTTATGGTATTCCTTTACATGCTTGGAATGATAAGTTTTTTCGTCTTTGTGCTGTTGATTTTGGTCGGGTTATGAGGGTGGATAATTTTACTGGTGACAAGGAAAGGTTGGATTATGCTCACATCTTATTAGCAACTTCTTCATTAAATATTATTAACTCAGAAACTGTGGTGTTGGTTGATGATATTCTTATTACTGTTAAAATTGTTGAAGAGTGGGGTTTTTCCATAGGTGAAGATGTATGTTTATTTGAATATGAGTCTGAATGTGCTGGTAGTGAAAATATAGAGGAACATTGTGATTATGTTGTGAACAATGACGCTGAAACTTTAGTAAATGAAATTGTGGAGGAATTGGTGGAGAAGGAACGGAGTCCGGAAAAGAGCCAAGAAATGCATGACATTTCTAAGGAGGATGTTGATGTGCGGCTGCAATCTAAGGTCGTAGAGCAACATTCTTCTTTAAATGTTGATGTCCCGTTGATGTCAGATATCCATAATCTTGAAGTGGTAGATTCAGACATTTGTTTGGTAGTGCAGGTTGTTGACGGAAAAATCAAGAAACATGTTAATCGCACCATTTCTTGCCAAATTAGACGTTCGCATTCTTTGATGTCGGGGCTGTGGACTTTGGAGTGGGTACAAGATCATAATCACGACGATGCGGGTATTCTTTTTTCAGCTAGGAAGAAATCGCACAAAAAATCAGTTAGAAGTAATAATAAGCACGAAGGTAAGAAAAAGGCAGATGGCGTTTTGCGACATCCGCTAATGAGTTTGAAAAAGGTTGCTAGGATGTCGTCGAAGGATAGGAAGGCTGTTTTAAGAGAATTGAAACACCAAGTTCGTAAGCGCAGAGTTAAGGCCAACAGTAAAGGCGTGAGGGTGTCTAAGGGGGCAGCAAGCAATGATTCAGTGTCCTCTCAGGTATCAGTTAATAATGACTATCATAACTGGGTTGTTTTACATGGTAATGAGGAGGTGGTGGTTGAGGATGTTTGGGGGATAGGGAAGGCGATCGGAGTTAAATTTAATGGGGATAAGGCTAATATGTTTAATGTCTTGTCTGGGAAGGTTGAGTGGTAGAGGTGGAAAGGGAGTGTCTGGGGAGGGAGTAAGGGGAAGGAGGGAGAGGCCGGGAAGTAGGGGGAGGGTGTGTGTGTGTGTATGTGGGTGTTGGTAGTTTCAGATGAAGATAATCTCTTATAATCTTAGGGGGCTTGGGGGTTTTGAGAAGCGGAGGGAGGTGAGGAAGTTGGTGGAAGAAAAATGTCCTTTTATTGTTTGTCTGTAAGAAACTAAACTCATGCAGTTGGATGACTTTGTATGTTTTACGTTGTGGGGCACCTCTCTTTTCGGGTACTCTTTTCGTCCTTCTGGAGGAGTTTCAGGTGGTTTACTGATTATGTGGGATAAGGCGGAGGTGGAGATATTTGCATCTTTCTCTTTTGATCATGTTCTGGAAGTGAGAGGCAAATTTTTGAAGTCAAATGTTGATTTTGTGTTATTTAATGTTTATGCTCCTTGTGATGCTCGTAATCAACAATTATTGTGGGAGTCTTTATCTACAAGGTTGGCAAGCTATGATGGACATAATATTTGTGTTTGTGGTGATTTTAATGTTGTTCGGGGGTTGGAGGAGAGGCGAAGCTCAGTTTCATCCACTAGTTTGACAGGTGTTCCTTCTTTTAATAATTTTATTGACAGTAACTCTATGGTGGACCTTCCTCTTTTAGGTCGAAAGTTTACCTGGTACCGTGGTGATGGTCGTGCTATGAGTTGCCTTGATATATTTTTGCTATCAGAGAGGTGGTGCTTAAGTTGGCCTAATTGCATTCAGGTAGCTCAGTTGAGAGGTCTATCTGATCATTGTGCTTTGGTTCTTTTTGTTGATGAACAAAATTGGGGTCCGAAACCTTTCAGAATGTTAAAGTGTTGGGTTGATGTTACTGGGTATAAGAATTGTGTTACTGACAAGTGGCGGTCTTTGCAAGTAGAAGGGTGGGGTGGCTATGTCTTGAAGGAAAAGTTCAAAATGATTAAAATGGCTCTTCAAGAGTGGCATCAGACACATACTCAGAATATTCCGTCAAAGATTTCCATGGTTACGGGTCGAATAGCTACTCTAGACGCTAAGGGGGAGGTTTCTTCTTTAGGTGGGGAAGAGGTGGAGGAGTTACATAGTCTCTCGGATCAGCTGCGATCTTTATCCCGAATTCATTCTAGTATTACATGGCAACAATCAAGAGTGAATTGGCTGAGGGAAGGAGATGCTAACTCAAAATTTTTTCATGGAACCATGTCTCAGAGGCGCCGTGTTAATACTATTTATGTTCTTCAAGTGGGTGGTGTTCAGGTGGAAGGTGTTGATAATGTCAGAGAGGCAGTGTTTAATCATTTTTCAAACCACTTATGTAACGCCCACTTTTTCATAATTGTTATTTGAATTGATTTATTAGAATATTATGTGAAATATTATTAATATATGTTATATTGGTGAAATATATGTTAATAGTTATTAAATAGGTATTTTTCTAAGTGGGGGAGAAATATTATTATTAGTAGAAATAATTAATTATTAAGGGAAAGAGTAGGACTGTGGTGAGAAGAGCAATTAGGGAAAGAATAAAATCAGTAAATGGGAAAGAAAAACATAACGCGTATAACTGAGAAAAGAGGAGAGAAAGCAGAGAAGTCAGAGAGAACCCTAATTGGACGAAGAACGCGGCTGTTGGAATTCAGAAAAACTAATCTAAGGTAAGGGTGGGATTCCTTTCAATAATCTTGATATGTAATTCTGAAAATTGGTGAATTGTTGTTCTTGAGGTTAAGGTTAGAGAAGTTATGATAATTGATGAATTATGATGAATTATGTTGTTGAATGCATGGTTATATGTTGTTTTACTTGCTATGTTGTAAATAGAATCTGTAAACATTGTTCTAAATCATTTTGGGGGTTTGGGTGATTGAAAACTGGTTTTTAATAGTGATTCTTAAGCGAAAAACGCATTGAGAAACTGATTTTTGAACTGCTGAGAAGCCCAAAATCGGCCACCGAATTGTCAAAATCGGCCACCATTTTCTGATCTAAATTTCCAGTTTTAGTTCTGGAAAAATCGGCCACCGATTTGTCAAATCGGCCACCGATTTTCTGACAGACCAATCTAGGAAATACTCACATTTTTCACCCATTTCTGTTTTGAATTAGCCTTCGGTGTAAACATGAAAGTTGTAGATAATTGAGTTAGCTTTCTAATGGCTTTGGAGTGACTAGAAAATTATTTGTAGATTTTGAGTTATGATAAAAATAGTCCAGGTGGGTCTTCAGAAAACTTTAAGGAAACTTAGCATAACTAATCCCAAGTTAGTCCAAAAACTTATGGTTGGTTTCCCAACTTCAAACTTAAGTGTTAGTGATTTAATTGAGGTGTTTTATGGGTATTTGCCTTATGTTCTATTGATCAAAACTTAATTGCTATTGAAGGATGATTTGAACCTTGAGATGAATGTAATTGATTTATATATATGCTATGTTGTTGATTTCCGTTGTTGACGTTGTTGTATCGTCTAATGTCGAAGTTGGGGAGTGTGTCATAATTGTTTTAGGCACATATGTTGTTGTTGTAGGTGCTGTTGTAGTTGTATGTTGATATACACTAGTTGAGTCCATTGCATTTAGAGTTGTGTTGTTGCATAGTTAGCGATGGGGGCTTAATGCCTGACAGGTCCTTTATGACCTTAGCGATGGGGGCTTAATGCCTGACAGGTCCTTTATGACCTTAGCGATGGGGGCTTAATGCCCGACAGGTCCAATTATGACCTTAGCGAAGGGGGCTTAATGCCCTGGTTGTACCACATGCATAATGAAGTTGTCTAAGTTGTTGTTGAGTTTGTCTAAGTTGTTGTTGAAGTTGTAGTCGCATTGTTGAGTTGTTGTCGTCGTTGTTGCATGGTCGAGTTGTCGGTGTCGTTGTGTATAATGTTGTTGTTGTTGTTGTACCTTGTTGCTGAAAATAATTATGATGTTGCTTATGTATTTATTTATATACATTATTAATGATGCATGTTGTGATATGCTTTGTTGTTTTCATTAATTTGATGAGTTATATATTATTATTATTGGATAAGTTTCTCACCCCTTCTGCTTGAAAACGTTGCCCTTCGTATGGGTAACTTGCAGGTAATGATGGCTTGTAGGTTCGGTCGGCTCAAGTGTCTAGGGCTCTGATACATATTAGGATGGGGATTCGTCGCAACTGTTTTCGTTTTCTTCATTTCTTTTATGTATCATATTTTTGGTAAAAGACTTAATAATGGAGTTTATCGTTGTCGAAAATAATGTTGATTATGTTCAGGCCTTTGTGCCAAGATTTTCCCTTTATGTTGGATTTGGTTGAAATAGTATTTTCTAAAGAATTATTCCGCTGCAGTTTTGGAGATATTTTAAATGTTGATTTAAATAAATAGCTATTTTCTATTTATGAAATTTTGATTAGCAGTGTGACACTCCGTTGTATGGTTTACTCTGATTATATTAATAATATTACGTTGTTGGGAGAACGGGGTGTTACAATTGGTATCAGAGCAGGTCGGTCCGTCCGGCCAATTAGTAGAGTCGTGTCGAGCCATGTAGAGTTGTTTGACAATTTATATTGTCTTAGTTGTGCTGATTTTTGTTGTTATGAAGAGTAGAGACCTGGAGGCTGCAAATATTATCTGTTACAAAAGAACTAGAATGGCTGGAAGAAACGATGCTGCGGTGGCTGCTGCATTGGAAGCTGTGGCCCAAGCTATAGGACAACAACAAAATGCTAGTGCTGGTGTTAATGCTGATGTAAGAATGTTGGAGGCTTTTCTGAGGAATCATCCTCCTACTTTCAAAGGAAGGTACGACCCTGATGGAGCACAGACGTGGCTCAAAGAGATTGAAAGAGTTTTCAGAGTTATGCAATGCACTGATGATCAGAAGGTGCGTTTTGGTACGCACATGCTGGCCGAGGAAGCTGATGACTGGTGGGTGAGCACTCAAACTACCCTAGAGCAAGAAGATGAGGTTATTACTTGGGCTGTGTTTAGGAGAGAGTTCCTAAACCGATATTTTCCTGAAGATGTTCGCGGAAGAAAGGAGATCGAGTTCCTTGAGCTGAAGCTGAAGCAAGGGAACATGTCGGTGACAGAGTATGCAGCGAAGTTTGTGGAGCTGGCTCAATTCTATCCACATTATAATGGAGACAATGCTGAGTTTTCTAAGTGTATCAAGTTTGAGAATGGTTTGCGTGCTGATATTAAGCGAGCCATTGGTTACCAACAGATCCGTGACTTTTCTGCTTTGGTGAGCAGATGCAGAATCTATGAAGATGATTCAAAGGCTCATTATAAGATTGTGAATGAGAGGAAGAGTAAGCAGCAACAAGATCGTGGGAAGCCTTATAGTGCTCCAGCTGATAAGGGCAAGCAAAGGATGAATAATGAGGGAATGCCTAGGAAGAATGAGACTCCTGCTGGGATTATTTGTTTCAAATGTGGAGAAAAAGGTCACAAGAGTAATGCTTGTGGTGCTGATGAGGTGAAAAGGTGCTTCCGTTGTGGCGTCAAGGGACATACAATTTCAGATTGCAAGCACGACGACATTATTTGTTTCAATTGCGGTGGAAAGGGGCACATTTCTGCTAAGTGTACTGAACCAAAGAAGGCCCCGGCTAGGGGAAGGGTGTTTGCCTTGTCTGGTACTCAAACGGAGGATGAGGATCGTTGATCTAAGGTACAATTTCGAGGACAAAATTCTTTTAAGTTGGGGAGAGTTGTAACGCCCACTTTTTCATAATTGTTATTTGAATTGATTTATTAGAATATTATGTGAAATATTATTAATATATGTTATATTGGTGAAATATATGTTAATAGTTATTAAATAGGTATTTTTCTAAGTGGGGGAGAAATATTATTATTAGTAGAAATAATTAATTATTAAGGGAAAGAGTAGGACTGTGGTGAGAAGAGCAATTAGGGAAAGAATAAAATCAGTAAATGGGAAAGAAAAACATAACGCGTATAACTGAGAAAAGAGGAGAGAAAGCAGAGAAGTCAGAGAGAACCCTAATTGGACAAAGAACGCGGCTGTTGGAATTCAGAAAAACTAATCTAAGGTAAGGGTGGGATTCCTTTCAATAATCTTGATATGTAATTCTGAAAATTGGTGAATTGTTGTTCTTGAGGTTAGGGTTAGAGAAGTTATGATAATTGATGAATTATGATGAATTATGTTGTTGAATGCATGGTTATATGTTGTTTTACTTGCTATGTTGTAAATAGAATCTGTAAACATTGTTCTAAATCATTTTGGGGGTTTGGGTGATTGAAAATTGGTTTTTAATAGTGATTCTTAAGCGAAAAACGCATTGAGAAACTGATTTTTGAACTGCTGAGAAGCCCAAAATCGGCCACCGAATTGCCAAAATTGGCCACCATTTTCTGATTTAAATTTCCAGTTTTAGTTCTGGAAAAATCGGCCCCCGATTTGTCAAATCGGCCACCGATTTTCTGACAGGCCAATCTAGGAAATACTCACATTTTTCACCATTTCTGTTTTGAATTAGCCTTCGGTGTAAACATGAAAGTTGTAGATAATTGAGTTAGCTTTCTAATGGCTTTGGAGTGACTAGAAAATTATTTGTAGATTTTGAGTTATGATAAAAATAGTCCAGGTGGGTCTTCAGAAAACTTTAAGGAAACTTAGCATAACTAATCCCAAGTTAGTCCAAAAACTTATGGTTGGTTTCCCAACTTCAAACTTAAGTGTTAGTGATTTAATTGAGGTGTTTTATGGGTATTTGCCTTATGTTCTATTGATCAAAACTTAATTGCTATTGAAGGATGATTTGAACCTTGAGATGAATGTAATTAATTTATATATATGCTATGTTGTTGATTTCCGTTGTTGACGTTGTTGTATCGTCTAATGTCGAAGTTGGGGAGTGTGTCATAATTGTTTTAGGCATATATGTTGTTGTTGTAGGTGCTGTTGTAGTTGTATGTTGATATACACTAGTTGAGTCCATTGCATTTAGAGTTGTGTTGTTGCATAGTTAGCGATGGGGGCTTAATGCCTGACAGGTCCTTTATGACCTTAGCGATGGGGGCTTAATGCCCGACAGGTCCAATTATGACCTTAGCGAAGGGGGCTTAATGCCCCGGTTGTACCACATGCATAATGAAGTTGTCTAAGTTGTTGTTGAGTTTGTCTAAGTTGTTGTTGAAGTTGTAGTCGCATTGTTGAGTTGTTGTCGTCGTTGTTGCATGGTCGAGTTGTCGGTATCGTTGTGGATAATGTTGTTGTTGTTGTTGTACCTTGTTGCTGAAAATAATTATGATGTTGCTTATGTATTTATTTATATACATTATTAATGATGCCTGTTGTGATATGCTTTGTTGTTTTCATTAATTTGATGAGTTATATATTATTATTATTGGATAAGTTTGTCATTCCTATGATTACAAAATACCAATCTATGTTGGTTGAGAGAATATGATACGAGATAACAAATACTCCATGCGGTCCTTTATATAAGAAAAGAAACTAAAAATCATCAAAACCAATACAATCATTAGTTGTATGTACTGATGAAAATCTACATAATGTTGGTTATTATTACCTTATACTCCTCCATTTAATGAGTGTCATTGATAATTCTTCACTACTTAATATTTTTACCGTCAATTTTAATTATTTTTTTTATCTAAATTGGATCAATTCATAGTGTTTTTGGAGTTAAACTAAGAAAAAAGAGGATTTTGAAAGCATTCAATTGTGTTTGGTTATTCTTGTTGTTAATTATCTCTAATTAGACAAATTTTCGAAGTTGTTTGTAAAAAGAAATTTGGAGTTGTTGTTATCTCCTCATTTTTACATTGACAAATTGAGCTGTTAAAGGGAACTTATACTCAAAAAATTACTGAGAATTAATTTAAGCGCACTTAATCGAAGTTTTGAAGAATGAAAGACCATTACGTAATTTTCTCCACTTGTTCAAGGCAAGAGAGAAATTTCCTATAATACATGTTGAAGATCAAGGCACATGACAAATTTCCAGCTAGTGCATAATAATTTTCTCTACTATCTTTTTGGTGAATTCAATTGTGTCTCTCATTGGTCAGCACGTGTGATGTGTAAATTAACCTTCCTTTCTCTTTATTCAAGTGGTCCCTCACGAATAATCCATTACTACTCTTACTCTCTTAGGACAATCACAAACCTCCCCTCATCACTCAATTCAGTTCCTAAATTCACTCATTCTGGTCCCACTTGGCACTTGCACTCCAAGCCAAAAAAAAACCAAACACACACACCAACAATTGGACTACGTGCGCCCTTTGTTATTTTACTGCATATGCCAGACGTCATGGAACTGGCTATAGAAGCTACCTGGTATAAAGAAAGAGAAAAAGTGGGGTTGAGAATACGTGATGGGAGACTGATTGAATTTGACCTTGAACATCATTCTCAACTGCAATTTTATCAATTGAAGTTTGATTCAATTGACTTTTGATAAACATCATGAGTAGTTTAGCTTGGTTAATTTTCTTGTTATTAGGGTGTGTTATGTTGGCAAAAATCTTATACCAATCTGAATGAATTCTTTTATATTATTTATTTAATCTTTGTTCTTAATTATTTTTATTGTTTGACCAATTTTAAATTGATGTATGATGATTTACAATTTAAAAGGAGAGTAAAATTTATGAATGTTTGAGGTAAAATATTCTTGCCTAAGAGATTATGGGTTATCTCAAGGTTAAATGTTTCTGATATCTATGAATGTTTAACCTTGATTTTGACTTCGTTAAGAGATTATGGGTTATCTCAAGGTTAGATGTTTAGTTACTACGAGATTAGGATTTAACAATTTAAGAACTTTTCTTTCATCCACATCATCGTTTTTGTAATGTTTGGTTAACAAAAGATTAAATTAAAAATATTTACAAATTTAAAGAACTTATGTATGATCCAAATGACTTAAAAGACTAATTTATTACAAACAGCAAATTTAAAGGACTCCTGATGTAATTTAACCTAAAATATATTATACAAGTGTTGTCTTGATCAAATGAAAAAAGACTGATCACCTACGACTCTTTTGAGTTTCTTTTGGAAAGGTTTAGTAAAGGTGTATTATTTTGTTTTGTTAATTAGATTATACTCGCATATGTATAATGATTAGTGTGATCATAATTGAGTAGAAAAAGTTTGTGTATGAAAACATCTAAAATATCTAATAATATATAAATTGTAGTCTATAAATTTATAGAAAGAAACATATGCAGAATTTTGTTAAAAGAAAATATTATTATTAACAAGTTAGCGCAATAACAAAAAAAATGCAGACAGACAAATAGGCACGTCAATATGCCACTAGTAATTTACCAAAAAAAAAATATGCCACTAGTAATTAATTAAAATGTGTAAAAAGGGCCATACTGGTTATATCTCAAAATCCTTATCCGTGAAATGTGTATGCTAAAATAGTATTACTATGTAGCTTAACTCAGTTGGTATGGTCAGGGGTGTTCGCGGTTCGGTTTGGATCGGTTTTGAGGTAAAAATTCAACCGATCCAAAATAAAAATCACGTGCGGTTCGATTCGGTTTGGATGATTATGTTAAAAAAATCCGAACCGATCCGATCCAAATATATGCGGTTTAATTTGGATCGGTTTTTGGATATCCAAAGTGTAACATGTAATTTTTTTTATTAATATTAATATTACTCATACACAATAAAATAATAGGTTTGATACAAAATATGACACAAATTTATTAAAAAAGTTAACATTACACAATGAAAATGATTGATTATATTTGAAATAGATGAAGTAGTAATAATATAGATTAAATTAATGCAATATATAAGATTAAAAATCAATAAGCAATATATTAATGCAATATATAATACTAATAAAATAATAAATAAGTATAAAAATTTACTTTTGCGGTTCGGTTTGGTTCGGTTCGGTTTTGAAAAGGCAATCCGAAAACCGATCCGATCATAGCGGTTTTTCGAAAACAACATCCAAACACATCCAAAAGTATTCGGTTTTTTGCGGTTTTCGGTTTTTTTTGGATTGGTTTGCGGTTTTATTTTGGATCGGTTTGGATTTGAACACCCCTAGGTATGGAGAATGCATAAAATATGCAAGATTCAGGGTTCGAACCCCGACAAAAAAAAAAGTACTTCCTCCGTCCCTTAATACTTGAAACAGTTGACTTTATTACGCATGTCAATGCATAATTTTGAGCTTAAATATCTTGAATAATATATTAGAAAAAATTATGAAAATTTGATATTTTGAAAATACTCATCGAGACAAATCTAACGACATCTTATATGATATTATTTATCTTTGTATATTAGTAGAAAAATATGGTCAAAGTAAGTTAGGTCAAAATTACACATTTTCAAATGGGTCATCTATTGCGGGATGGAGGGAGTATTACTCTACAATCACCGTTTGTGATGGGGTATACCGTATATGCTTTGGGCTTTAGTTAACTTTCAAGAAGACTCTTTCAAAAAATAAAAATTACTTTCAAGAAGACATTGGTTTTATTTAAAACAAATATAAAATGCTATAAAAAGGATAAAGAAAATTGAAGTAGCTGGTTAATGAAAAATAATTTAACCTTGTACTATATGCCTATACCAACCCACGCCACAACTATAATATCAAGAAAATAAATAAGTTTTTCTACTTTTCTTCAAGTGAGTTGAAGATTCTGAAAGATGGAACTATTTTTGTCATTTATGAAACCATGTGAACAAACATTAATCGATGCAAGTTATTCCCTTTATTCTTACTTTTATCTTCTACTATATTATTCAGATTTAGCATTTTTTGTCCCAATTTTATTATGTTTCTACGTTTGTTGTTGTTATATAATAAGTCATTAGTTAGTTATATTATTTTAAAATCTAGAAATGGAGTAATATTTCAAGATAATATATATCTCCTTCAAAATATTTCAAAATAATATGAGTCTCAAGAAGTTAAAGAAGTGGAAAAACATTTCAAGGAGAAATTGATTTATTTTACTAGAATTTATCTAACTGTATTTTTTCATTGAGTTTATGGGACTCGATATTTTACTTGAAATAATTTAGAGAGATCACAAAAATAATTAAACTGTCTATCGATATTCATTCTGTGAATAATTTTCTAATTTAGAAGAGGATAGTGATTTTTATGAACATATCAATAAAAAGTACTCCCTCCGTCCCTTATTTTTTTTGAAGACATAAAAATGGAATATATTAACACCGGCAATGCGAACTTCTCAGTACAAGGTGTACCGAAAAGAGCATCTCAAACAACAAAGTGTCATACAAAGTATATACATGAACTACATGTCAGTCGATACCCAAACAGATTAAAGGGTCCGACCACCATCTCTGCAAACCATAAACAAACTTGGCATTATTAGCCTTCATCCACCATAATGAGTGGAATTTTACTTTATCTAAAAGCTGGACTATAGGAGTTTCGACATTTTTAAATACTCTATTATTACGTTCACTCCATATGATCCAAATACCAAGTAGCCACAACAATTGAAGAAACGAACGACGTGCTTTAGAGCGACCTGTATAGTGAATAAATTGGATAAAATGGTCTGTGATGCTAGATGGATCGACTCCCTCCACTCCAATCCATGCCCTAATATGCTGCCACAAAGAACCGAGCACGTTACAATGAATGAACACATGAGCTGCTGATTCCTCAATTCCGCACCCTGTAACACAAACAGCCCCCTCCGCTTGCACTATGTCGCGCCTAGCAAGGTTGATTCTGGTTGGGAGCCTGTCCTTTAGCAAACGCCAGGCAACAATGGAAACCTTTAAGGGTACCTGCTTATGCCAAATGAGATTACTAGTTTCGTCCAAAGTGGACAAAACTGGATTTGTCAGAATGTGATAAGCACCTCGAACAGTATATCCATCATGGATGTCTGGATCCCACTGTCACCTGCTATATAAGTAGCCTGCACAGAAATACCATCAAGTAATGTCCTACACTCTTCTAGCATTTCTTCCTCCCACATCCATAATCTTCTCCTCCAAGTCCATGCCTCTCCCCCAACCTCCCAACCACGAGCACACATGTCAGCCACGGTACTAAATTTATTTGTTGCTAAATCAAACAGACGGCCAAACCTTCTACAAAACGGAACATCTCCTAACAATTTATCAAACCAAAAAAACGTGTTGGTTCCATCACCTAACACCTTCGACACCCTCTCGCCAAACCGACCACCATCTACACCATCCACCCCATCCCTAATCTTCACTAATTCCCTCCACCAAGAAGAAGCACTCTGGCCCCCAACCTCCAACCGCCCAGCCACCTCACCATATCTCGCCACCAACACGCTATACCAAAACCCACCTCTATTCACCAACATCCGCCAGCACCATTTACCTAACAAAGCTATATTAAACTCCCTCAATTGTCTGACCCCCAGCCCTCCATACTCCTTACCTAAACAAATAGAGCTCCAAGCAATCCAGGAAATTTTCCTGTTATCCTCACTCCCTCCCCAAAAAAATTTTTTAAATAAAGTTTCAATGGAAGAGATTATACCTGACGGAGCTTTGAAGAAGGAAAGAGCGTAGACAGAAAGCGAGGTCAGAACAGACTTGAGTAGAGTTAAACGGCCCCCAAAAGAAAGAAAGCGACTCTGCCACTTCGACAGTCTAGACTTAATAGTAGACAGCATAGGTTCCCAAAATAATAACCTTCGAGGATCACCACCAATAGAAAGACCAAAATACATAAACGGAATTTTACCCACTTTACAATTTAATATAGACGCCGCCTCAGTCAACCACGAGTTCCCAATATTAATACCAACCAGTAAACTCTTATGAAAATTCACTTTCAAACCTGACATGTCTGCAAACAAATTCAACACCGCCCTTAATGCACGAACATTAGCCCAACTCTTAGAACCCAAAAGTAACGTATCATCGGCAAACTGCAAGTGTTACACCATCACCGAGTTTGAAGCACCAACCTCATAACCCGTATACAAATTATTCTCCACCACCGCCTTCATCATAATGTCCAAACCTTCAGCTGCAAGCAGAAAAAGAAAAGGAGAAAGAGGATCCCCTTGTTTGAGCCCCCTTTTCAGCTGAAATTCATCAGTAGGGCTGCCATTTACCAGAATGGAAGCAGTTGCAGTTGGCACACATTCTTTTATCCATTTCCTCCATAGCACCAGGAACGCCATTTTGTTCATTACCACATCCAAGTACCCCAGTCAACCGAGTCATATGTTTTTTCAAAATCAAACTTAAATAACATCAACTCCTTCTTTGACTTACGTGCCTCATCTACCATCTCATTAGCAATTAAAACACCATCAAGTATCTGTCTATCCTTCACAAAAGCTAATTGAGTCTCTGATATCAATCCTCCAATAACCTTACGCAACCGATTCGCTAACACCTTGGATAAGATTTTATACAGACACCCCACTAGAGCAATCGGTCTGAAATCAGTCAATCTCTGCGGACTATCAATTTTAGGAATAAGAGCTATAAAAGTAGAATTGATACCGCGAGTCAATTTACCATTACGATGAAAATCAGATAAAAAACGCATCACATCACCTTTCATGACATCCCAAAAATCCTTTATGAAACCAAAATTGACCCCATCCGGCCCGGGACTTTTATAACTGTCACAATCCCAAACTGCAGCTTTAACCTCATGTTCAGAGAACGGCTTAATTAAACTACCTCCTTCGGCAAAAGATAGACTCTTGAAAGACAAATTCTCTGCCCCCGGCCTAGTAACATTTTGAGTCGCAAAATGATCTTTAAAATGAATAAGAACTGCGTCCCTGATAGGCTGCACACCTTCCACCAAATTACCGTTCACCATGAGAGAAACAATTGCATTTCGACGTCTTTGGCTTGCAATAACTGAATGAAAATATTTGGAATTAGCATCACCCTCCTTCAACCAGTGAATTCTTGATTGTTGCCAACTTATACTAGCATTAACACGTGACAGTGAGTGAATATCCTGCGATATACCCCTCATCTCTTCGACCTCAGCATGAGACAAAACACCATCCTCCCCAGCTTCATCTAATTCTGACAACCGATTTTTTAGAGCATCAATCCTTCCGGGAATATTCCTCACATGTACAACATGCCACTCCTTCAAAGCGGACTTTAACAATTTTAATTTTTCTCGGAGCACAAAACCGCCCCAACCTGTGATTTGATAAGAATTCCATTTCTCTAAAACATACTGTTTATACCCTGGAAGCTCTTGCCAACATCTCAACATTCTTGTCGGCCGGGGACCCCAATTCTCTTCATCAACAGACAACTGAAGCGGACAATGATCAGAGAGACCCAGAAGAAGGGCCACCTGAAAACAATTAGGCCATTGCAGACACCAATCTTCGGAAAGCAAGAACCGATCTATTCTACTCATAGAAGTATCATAACCTTTAAACCAAGTAAACTGACGCCCACATAAAGGCAAATTGATCAACCCATTATCGACAATGAACTGATTAAAATGAGGTGTCTCTTGCGCTAGCCCCATCCCTCTAGAAGACCGTCTTTCATCCACACTTCTGGTTGCATTAAAATCCCCACATACATACACCTTTTCCCCCCTCAGCAACTGCAAACTCTCTGATAAGGAAACCCATAACTGTTGTTTCGCCAAAGAATCACAAGGTGCATAGATATTAAATAAATAGAACACCTCATTTGTCCGAACAAATTTACCATGAATGATGAGCACATGTTCCTTACTAACTGTCGACCACACTTCAACTTCATTAGTATCCCACAAAGTTAACAAACCACTCGAAGCACCCCTTGACGGCCTAAAAGAATACGCATACTTCAAATCCCCCACATCGACAAACACAGATTATCATCACAAACTGCTAACTTTGTCTCTTGTAAACATAATATGAAAGGCTTTTTTCCACCACCAAATGTCGCACCTCCCTTCTCTTCTCAACACTCCCTAACCCCCGCACATTCCAGGAAACTATTTTCATCAGAAACACCCACCTCGCACACCCCCCACCACCACAACTCTTCCCCTACACTCCCCCATCCACCTCGGCCCTGTGAACCTCCACCGGAGTCAAAATTGGCCCTACTCGTACGTCTTTCGACCGAGATAAAATGCTGAATTTATTATGATTATTTCCTGGAAAAGAAATACCAATAGTGTTAACGATATCTTGAATATCATCCGCCTTTGTTTCTTCATTTCCACGTAAAACCACCCAATTTTTCCAATCATTACTAACTGAAGCCACAGAATCCGATTGCGAATTTGAGTTGGAACTATTCTCTTCTAGTGACCGAATTACTTTCTCCCTTTGTCGTCTCCGAGAAATAATTTTGTGTTTCAAAACATTCATCGATTTAGAACCGCGTAAAACCTTCATAACTTCTTCTCGATCTTTACTCGGTAGCCTTGCCACCTTTTTCAAAGTGAGCACCGGATGTCGAAGTGCACCACTAACCTTTTTCTTTGTGACTTTAGTTTTCTGGCTGCCACTCCTTCGGCCTGTTTCAATCCCCACCTTCCTTAGTCTTTTGTTTTTAGAAGAAATAAGGCCGATATCACCTTTCTGAACATGCCGAAGCCAATCCACACTCCACGGGCCTGAGCTTAAGGACCTTTGATCTTGCACGTAACTTCTTTGAGAATGTTTCCGTCCTTTAATGGGTAACACAGCGCCATCTGCAGTTGCAAACTCAGCCGTTTTGTGTTGTTTCTCACCCTTGGTTGTCTCTAATTCACCCTTGTTCGTCTTCGGCTTCTCCTTCACTGTTGGCATAGCTGAGCCTTCCGAGGACACACGTTCCAGCTGTTGTTCATATAAAGCCGCCATTTTGTTAACAGATATTGGACTATCTCATTGTCCCATCAATTCATCAACATTAATTTGACTTTCAATTGGTTTTGACACGTCCAAATCTTCCTTGTCCGCTCCATCCACAACGTTGTAAATAATGTCATCAGCTTGCACTAAATCATTAACAATTTTCTCCGTCATTAACTCAACATTGTTATCAACGTCAAACACTTCATTACCAACCTCGGTCCTTTGAGAAGAAGCATCTGATTTTTCATCCTCATCGTACAAGCAAACGTCATCACCAATATTAAAGCCATATTCTTCAATAATTTTAATTTTCATGATTGACCCGTCGACAATAATTTTTTCAGACCTATCAATCACTTCCAAAGAGGATGTGGCTATCAATACTCTTGCATAATCAAACTGCACTCTATTCAAAGAACAATTATCTGTTTTCAAGAACCTTCCACTATCCAACACACATAATTTGAAAATTTTTTCATTCCAAGCATGTAATGGAATTCCATACAAACGGACCCATGCTCCTCTCTGAAAGGGCAACACTTCCTTTGACCAACGAACCAAAGAAGAAAAAATCATATCAAAAAATTCTTTCGCTGATTGCACCACATCAGCAACATTCATGTCATTCGTGGAAAGCACAAATACCTTATCAGCGCCAAAAGAAATTATCTCAATATCTTTAAAGCCCGCGTCATAAATTCTATTCTGAACTAAAGGTATTTGAGCACCATCAATCACCGTTCCAACCAAGCCACGTGTTGCCCACTTTACATCTTCTTCAGCAGAGCTATATTTCCGAACCAATCTTTTCGGATCATTCAACTTATCCGTGCTTGCTTCTCTACCCACCTTACCGACAACTTGTACCTTCTCACCACCCTCACCATCTACACCCTTCTTCTTCGAACCACCCACCCTCACCACCACAGACCCCACTCTCACACCACCCTCACCAACCTCCTCCTTCTTCTTCCCTACATCTACCCTGCCATGTAACCCATCCTTTCTTTTTTCTCCCTCGGCCTCCTTCTCCCTCACCTTAACCACCACCCCTCCATTCTCCCCATCTGTCTTGCCTCCTACACCCTCACCCTTCCTCACCTCAACAGCCTTCCTCTCTCCTTTCCTATCGAACCTAGCAAGCACAGCACGGACACAATATTGACCGAAGCATACATTATTCAAAGCTTTTAACAATTTATCGACATCCCGCACCTTAGCATAACGTACAAACCCATAAACCTCACCATTCCTATTTCTATTATTTGCAACAAAAACATCCTCCAAAATTCCACAGACCTCAAATTCCACAAACCTCAATTCCACCCATAAACCGCACCTTATGTGATATATATTTTTATTTTATTTTTTTTATTTTGAGGAATTATTATAATTTTTTTTTAAGGAAGGAATTATTATTATTATGTCATAAAATATTCAATTTTGATAGCTATACAGATTAGACCAATAGAACTAATGATGATACAAATGTGATCTTAGCTTATATTTTGTCCCTCTGTCCTTAACTAAAGCTTCTTTTCATGGTAAATTATGTCATTAAATATATATTTTTTAGAGAATTATGGCTTTAAATATAATCTCCTACACAAAGTTATGTGCACTGATATTATTTGTCTTACAAACATGCCCTTTAATACCCCCTTGGTAGTAACACAAATTTATCTTGATATGACTAATTAAAGTTAAACACGTTAATATATAAAGGACATTTTAAGAAGATTAACATATAAAGTGGACACATGAAATTCACCAATCATTATTTAAATATATGTGAAAAAAAGTAAGAGGTGTTTATAATTGGAAAGAAGGGAACAATTTACAAGCTGCTCATGGTACCTGTTTAAATGCATGGGTAATTAAAGCCATTATGCATATATCAATCTATGCATTGGATGATTCGTTGGAATTGATTTCAGGAGAAGAGAAAATATATCAAAGTTATGATACATCGTATTCACGAAATATGGCCGATGGAGCAGTGAATGATATTCATACGCTTGAAATAGATTTGATTAAACAAATGGAATAATTTTAGAAAGAATGATACAAGTTAAAGATATTGGTAACTAATGAAGACGGTGATGATATTAATGTTCCGTCAAATATGGTCTAGGAAAAAGTATTTGTAATTTATAATAACTTATGTTTTATGTATGATTATCGAAAAAAGGGCTATTACCATGCTATGAATAATGTGGATAAATTGTTATCATGTGATTATTTGAGAAGAGTCTTTTATTATGATATATCGTATTGGTGGTTCTTACGGTTGATGTGACCTGTGCATCGGCGATCTAGTAATTTTTCTATCTTACATGTTTCAATTTTCTTTTCGGCAGGGATAATCATGGGTTCAAATTGGAGGACAAGGAACTTCTACATGTGGTAGATGGTGAGTATTGTAGGACATTACTTCAAAAATATATGTGGTCTCTTTTTTCTTTCTAATTATTCTACAATTTTATTTCCCTTTCATTCATGTGTTTGAGTATTGCTTCAACGAAAGCCTTTGGTTAATTGCTTTGTTGAATTCTAGTATGAAACTTCGGGTATAGTAAAATTGAATGTCTACATGTTCTCACTCCTATGATTAAAGAACAAAGAAAAGAAGAAAGAAAATAAAAGGGGTCTACTTAATCGAAGTTTTGAAGCATAGAAGACCAATAAGTAATTTTCTCTACTACCTTTTTGGTGAAATTCAATCGTGTCTCTAATTGATCTGATCTCTCTATGCAAGTGTTCCCTCACGACCAATCCATTACCCTCTCTGTACAATCACAAACTGACCCTCATCACTCAATTTCCTAAGTTCACTCGATTCAATTGGTCCCCACTTGCACTCCAATTGAAGTATGATTCAATTGACTTTTGATAAACATTAGGAGTAGTTAGCATAGTTAATTTTATTGTTAGGGAAATGTTAACTTGTGCCCTTAAGGCACAAGATAAGGAACTCAACATAGTAATTTTTTGTTGGAATGTGTGCATTCAATTGAATTTTTGAATTTATAATAAATATAAGGGTTAATATGTCTTTACCCCCAGTAATATAGGCGAGTTCCGGTTTTCCCCCTGTAAAAAAGATTCTTTCGATTCCAACCCTGTAATATGAAGATTCCGTCGAAAACCCCCTGGTCGAATATTGGACCCCCCAGCTGATGACGTGGCGCGTTGAGTCACCCTTTTCTGCTGACGTGGCGTGCTGACTGTATAATTAATTTTATTTTTTATTTTTTTTATAGGGTACACGTGGCATTTGTCATTTTTTTGTCTTTACCCCCCTGTAATTTAGGCGAGTTCCAGTTTTCCCCTGTAAAAATTTTAAAAATAAAAAATAAAATCTGGAAAATTTTAAAAAAATAATTATTTTTTTAAAAAAAATTCTGGAAAATTAATAAAAATTGAAAATAATGAAAAAAATACTGAAAAAATTAAAAATCTGGAAAAAAAAAATTTCGCATGACATGTGTGTATATACATACCACATCATTAAATCATTTTAATAATAAAAATTAAAAACTGAAATTCTTTTAAAAATAACAAAAAATCAGATTATTTTTTTTAAAAAATAAAAGATTGATTTTTTTTTTAAATTTTAAAAATAACAAAAAATCAGATTATTTTTTTCGAAAAATAAAATAAAAAAGCAGAAAAGACATTTAGATTTTTTTCGAAATTTTAGCAAGTGTACTAATTTATATCGAAGTAATAATTTAATTCGTATCTGCATGGACTATTCTAATCTTTAAGCGGCAATTTCGTCAATATTCAGGATGTATGTTAATGGGGGGTTGCCTTAGGAAAACATGTTTTTTTGCAATAATAAATAAATTACTGAAGAATAAAATTGGTTTTGAAATATGATTAGAGAAATGATTAGGTCTTTCGTATCATCTATTCGTCACTTATTAGTAATCTGCACCTAAATCATATGATTGTTAATCGGTTTACGACAATTAAAAAAACAGCTCAGATCAATCCCTTAACTCAAAGCCCTTTTCTCTAATTATAATTCCCTAATTCTTTATGCGAACCTATAATCATTGAAGGTATGGAGTCCGTTAATTTTAAAATCAAAACCTAACAACTTTCAATCCATATATTGTTCGTTAAATTGAACAAAATAAATATGTAGGAGTTATAAAGTGGTGTCAGCAGTCATGTAATCTCTAAAATCAATTATATTGGGTAAGAATCATAAAAGCATTACGTACAATTTATACTGAATAAACTATAATAACTTTCATAATAATTCAGAGTTACTTACATGGTCATGAGCTAGAACAAAATCATTTATGACCCAATCATAAAGGAATTAGTTAGACATCATCAAAGGAATAAACAACATAAAAGAGAAAATAAACAGGAAGACTGAACAATTTTTTCAAATTTTTAAAATCCGAACTTTTTTATAATTTTTAAAATTTCCAAAAAAAAAATTATCCATAATTTTTAAAATCCAGATTTGTAATTTTTTTAAAATTTTTCAGTATTTTTTTCATTATTTTCAATTTTTATTAATTTTCCATAATTTTTTTTAAAAAAATAATTATTTTTTTTTATTTTCCAGATTTTATTTTTTATTTTTAAAATTTATACAGGGGGAAAACTGGAACTCGCCTAAATTACAGGGGGGTAAAGACATAAAAAAATGACAAATGCCACGTGTACCCTATAAAAAAATAAAAAATAAAATTAATTATACAGTCAGCACGCCACGTCAGCAGAAAAGGGTGACTCAGTGCGCCACGTCATCAACTGGGGGGTCCAATATTCGACCGGGGGGGTTTTCGACGGAATCTTCATATTACAGAGTTGGAATCGAAAGAATCTTTTTAACAGGGGGGAAAACCGAAACTCGCATATATTACAGGGGGTAAAGACATATTAACCCTAAATATAATGCACAAAATTTGAGGGAATATTTCTACTTTTGGATTCCTTATCTTGTGCTCTAAGGGCACAGGTTAACATGACCCTTGTTGTTATTAGGGCGGAGTTATGTTGGCAAGATTTTTATACCATGATCTGATTGTTTCAATATGAATGAATTCTTCTATGTTATTTATTTAATCTTTGTTCTTAATAATTTTTATCGTTTGACCAATTTTAAATTGATGTATGTATGATAATTTACAATTTAAAAGGAGAGTAAAATTTGTGAATATTTGAGATTAAATATGCTTGCCTTCGTAGTTTAAAGATGGATGTGAGCCCTTGAAATCATTAAAATTTCTGATATGAATGTTTAATCTTGATTTTGATTTCAGTAAGTGTGTTTGGTTTAGAAGAGAAGTTGTGAATAGAGAAATAAGTGAGAGAGAAGTTGTGAAGAGATAAATATGTGAGAAATAGAGTAGATTTGATGTATTATTTGGTAGAAGAGAAAAAGATGAGAAATGGAGAAGAGAGAAATGCTTACTATTATTGAAAGGACTAAAACACCCCTACAAAAATCTCTCATCAAATTTAATTTGTTTCATAATTCAATTAGTTATTTTTTTTTGGTTACATTCAATTACTTAATTTAATTTAACTAATTAATGAAAATTTTGATAAAATAAATCAATGTATATTTTAGTCAAATTAATGATTTTTTTGTTACAAATAAATTAATGAATTCAAATTTTAGAAATCAATTAAATTCCTTTTGTTTGAAGCTGAGAGTTGTTTCTTTGCTGTGATCTCTCGCTGGTGGATGAGAATAATTTTAGGGTTAATTAAGTTTTTAGTCCCTGTAAATATTCACAGTTTTGTTTTTAGTCTCTGTAACATTTTCCTTAAGCATTTTAGGTATCAAAACTATTGATGGAATTTTTTTACAGGGACTAAAAGTACTGATGGAAAAATTTATAGGGACTAAAAATGCTGATGGAAAATTTTATAGGGACTAAAAAGTGTGATTTTATTTTGTAGGGACTAAAAACAAAACTGTGGATATTTGTAGGGACTAAAAACTTAATTAACCCATAATTATGTTTTTGGTCCCTACAAAATTGCGACCTTGTAAGTTTAGTTCTTACTTAATTTTAATAGCATTTTTAATCCCTACAAAAAATTTTTGCACTCAATATTAGTCCTTACTCAATCCAAATTTGTTTAATTTATGCTTAAACTCTTAAGTTTTTCAACAATTTTTTACAGGCGTGTTAAGAACGTTATTAAAAGGTCCTCCAAAAAAAATATCGCAAAAATTTGATTTCTACGTCCATATTTTTGTTACTTATATCTTAAACTTTTGTCGTTTTAAAAAATTCATATTTAATTTATTTCATGTTAAAAAATTATAGATTTTATGAAATGAACCTTTCATAGTGTTCTAAACTTGTATAAAAAGAATCGTTAAAAAATTTAAGAGTTTAAGGATAATTAAACAAAATTTATTTTAGCAGGGACTAAAATTATAAGTAAATTTTTTTTTGTAGGGATTAAAAATGCTATTAAAATTAAGTAAGGACTAAACTTACAAGGTCGCAATTTCGTAGGGACCAAAAACATAATTAACCCTAATTTTTTAAGCTTAATTTTTTTTCTTTGAAGCTTAATTGAAGCTTTAAAAAAATTCCTGTGAAGCCTAATTGAGGCTTTAAAAAAATTCCTCAATTAATTGAAACTTTAAAAAAGTTCCTTTTAGAATATCATCATTCATCAATGTTGCCTCAATTAAATTTCTTTTCATGTTCACAAGTAAAGTTGGGGTTGCAATTCATCCAAGTGAATGCAAGTATCAGTTGAAAGAAAGGGCAAAATTGGAACAACAAAGGCTAGAAACTTCTCTCTTGCCTTTCTTTGGGTCAAGATTCTATCATTATTTTTTATGTGTCTATCTCTCTCCAAATTGTAACAAATTGAAAAAGTTATAAATAGAGAGGATCTTTACCCCCTTTCTTCTTTATTTTGAGGAGAAGATAAAAAGTGGTGGGTCCCACTATTTTTTAATCTCTCTTCTTTATTTCTCTGCATTCCAAACAAGAGAAAATTACTATCTCTTCTCTATTTCTCTCTTCTTTCTTTCTCTCTTCCTTATTTTTCTTCAACCAAACACAAAGAGCATCCACAATGGAGACATCCATTTTTGGGTTCTTAAATGGGTGTCACGTGTACACATCACTCATTTATCATTTTTTAATAGTAGTGCCTAATAAGCATTCAATCACTCCAACTCAGATCTGACACAAAGTTCTTAAATGGAACTCACTGATCAACTATCAATAACTTTATATCATTATATTTTAATTTTTTAATATTAAAAGAGTGCGGGTCCCGCTTAAAAGTAGAGGTCTTAAGTAAGACCCCGTGTCTTATAAAACCCTGAAAAAAAATTATCCCCATTGGGGGTACCTAATAGGTACCGGGTCTTATATTTTTACTTTAACTCTTTATTGTTTTGGTTTTTGTGTCAATACCTCATTTTCTTTGTAAAATTTTGGTTATCTTAAAAGTTGTCATATAAATAGATGTTAAAATAACACAACTCTTTCTAAAAGTGGGTATTCATTGTAAGATCATCTTCCTCAAGCTTACATTCTTAATAGATGCATGAGATGTGATAGGAACTAGATTGGGATTAAGGTAAAAAAATGAAGGAAAAAAATGGAAGTTTGAACGATGGAACAAGGCAAAAGAGACCAAAATGGGCGTTTCTTTTTCAACCTTAAAGTCATCTTTATAATGGACCACGTTTTTTCACTTTAATTTTTCTTCTGGTAAACACTATCTTACATAGCTATCTGTTAGGAAGCAAAAGCTATACACTTATTACTAGTTTCACATCCTAAGTTAACAGGAGTATAACTTAAAATCTATGTCCCTCACAACACAATTACTTCTCATAATTCACTTATGTGATGTTACCAATTTTAATTCACTTAGTGTGTGTTTGGTATGACGGTGGTGAGAATTGATTTTGATAGAATTGAGTTTAAAAGAATTGATTTTGGTTAAAAGTGAGTTTGATGTGAATTGATTATGTTTGGATACACTCATTTAAAAGTGATTCTTAGGAGTTGATGTTGTTTGGATAGTTTGAATCAAAATTGATTTTAAATGGGTAATGACCAACTTACCCTTTTAATTGTATGTTTTTAGAACATCTTTTTAATTATATTTAAAATTAAATATATCATCTTCATTTTAGATAATTATATTTTAGATAATTATATTTAGAACATCTTTAAAATTAACACTTTCAATCAAAAAACTTTTAAACTAACAATTATGTTAAAAAAATTACTCATATTAATTAACAAAATATATCAAAAGTTGTTATTTTTTATATGAACCTGTCAAAATATTATTGGGCTTCTAGAGCCCAGTCCCAACCTCTTAGCCACTTCCTCTAAAAAAAAAAAGAAAACCTCTTATAATCTTCTCCAACGAGAAAGGGAGAGAAAGAGCATTCAAGGTTGCAGTGCAGCGGTGGAAGGAAAAATTAACCTGTGCAACCTGAAGCTTGAAGCAGTAGCACGAAACCAAAATTGATCAATGAAAAAAATCATCGCTGGCCGTTTTGTTGGATTGAAGGAAACGATTTACAACTCTGGGGAAAAGAAAAAGGGTAATAATGGAAAACGAAACTGTCATGACAAAATTAATTCTCAAAACCACGTTAAGTCGCCGCGGAAGCTCCAAATTGTGGCTTCTCACAAACGTGGGTTTGGGACTATTTTCATGTTTTATTGAATCGCTTCTGTATCTACCCAAACATCAAAAAGTATGCTGAAACCACGTTTTAAAAAGCAAACTCGGGTTTGAGGCTTCCAAACGCGGAACCAAACAAGCACTTATTAAGTTATTCTTCTAGACAATGAATTGTTTACCTCCACAAACACCCTCATCCTTGCTATGTTGAGCTTAATTTCAAAAAATTAAAGGTAGATTTTAGTTTGCCAAAGTCAAGCTCTAATATACTAAACTATCAATGCACCATGTAATCGTAATATACAAAAAAAAAAGTTATTTTTACAAATATACGCACATAAGTTAATCGTAATGTTACTAAATTTTGTAATAGCTGCGTGAAAATATTTAACATATTTTAGCATATAAACACTAAATTTAACAATATTATCATCAGCAGTGCTATGTGGTGCAAAGGTTTTTTCGCACATACAACACGAACTGAGCTTAACGTGCAAACTTGTTATATAAGATTACTTTTTGTTAAAAGTAAATAAATTAATTAATTAAAATAGTCAAAGTTATCGAATAATAGGATAACTGGTTAAGTCTCATTTTTCGGTAACCACCTCTTTGCATGGCTGCCACCATTGCTGCCATTTTTTTTTTTTTTTTTTTTTTGAATCAGCAAATATTATTAAATAACCAAATCCTGCTCAAGACGAACAGAGACCGGTGAAAATGAGAATACAAATAAAAGGCGCCGTATTTAGACGGAACACCCAAACTTAAACACCCTAAAAACACCCTAATGACATCACCCACCACAACCACCTAAAACAGACCCTTCACGAAAGCAACCACTGTAATAACAATATCCAATACCACCCATCGTCACTACTCACCCCAAAGAAAAATCACTCCTCAAAATTAAACTCCCAGTCCTGAACACCAAAGCTGAGCCACATCTGAATTCCCCGAAAGGTCATTCAGCTTCCACCATCTCACGACCTCCGATCCACCGAAAAGAACCATAAAAAGCCCAAAACCAACTTTGAGCCAAAGAACTGACTCCCGATCTCGAATCAAAAGTGATCGGCCCACCAGACTTTAGGACCAAATCAGAAGGGCACCCCTCACCATCGGTACACCAGAGAAACACCAAATCGCGCCAAACAAGAATGCAGCTAGATACCGACTCCCGATCTCGAAGCAAAAATAACCGGCCCACCGGAAACCAGCACACAACAAGTATGACAAACGACATGATATGTGATGGTGCAAACAACAAACAAACCAAAAGGAAGAGGCTCAGCTCAACGGGACCCACTTCCTCCAAACCCCAAACACCTTAACAACCCCAAAAAAACATAAACAAGAGCTAGTGACGATGAATAAGGACCCGAGTTACAGAAGCTACCTCCAAAAGCAAATCACCCCAACAAAACATCCTCCTCCTCGCGTAAACAAACACCAACCAACCCCTTATATAGCTCCCGTCCGCCAACTGTTCCGACACCGTCCGAGTCCAAAACAACCATGATAAAGTAACGAACACGCAGTGACCTCGAGGGTCTGCCACCAACAAGCAAAATCTGAAGCACCACGGCCACCAGCATGAACACCCACTACCACTACGATCCTTACGAAGACAAACGATCCGGAAGTTCGTCGAAGGAGGATTAATCGTGAATGAAAAAGATGATGCCACACCTACAACCGCCAGAAACAGATCACACCTGTCGGCACCACACATCACCCCCTCCACACCACACGTCCGTCACCACCACCGACCACCCCGTCACCACCTACAGTCCACTTGAACCACCCACCAACACCGACACCTTCAGCCGTAGGAAAAAGGTTCACACACGGCACCACACATCACCACCGCCACATCACCGTCCACCACCACCACGCATCACCACAACCACACATCACCACCACAACACCACACGACGCCACCGCACACAACACCATCACCACCATACCACCACTGTCGCAGCCTCACCACCTCGAAACCGGATCTGTCAGATCCACCACCACACTGCCACCCCACCATGAACCACATACTCATCACCACCAAAACCACAATCATACTTCAAAGAAGGAACCACCTCAACGTAAACCAGTTGAAAAAACCCATCAGGAGAATCATTATCGAAATCTCCATTCAGACCCTCAACGAAAAACAACCATGGTTCGGTGGAGTGACGTGAAACAAAGCAAGGAATGCAGAAGCAGAGAGTACATCGCTTGTTGAAAAACCCACCAACTACGGTGCCAAACTGCTGCCTCTCCACCACCAACCACCACCCATTCACCACAACCACAACACCACCAAAACGTCACCACCACACCAAACAATAGAAACCGGACCACCACCACATGTCTCCACCACCACCTCACAAAGACCTCCAAACGGATCCTTTGACAGATCCACCACCACAGCCGGCCTCACACAACCCAAACTGGACAGGAACCGAGAACAAAAAGGACGTGAACAGAGCAGCACAAGGAGGATAGGACGGTGGTGCGGAGACGTGGTCTCATCGCACCACCACCGCCAGGAATCTACATCTTGAACAGCCGGTTTGGATAAGGTGGGAGAGAAGAGAGAAAAATCTAGAGAGAGGTCAGAGAAGAAGTTTTAGAGAGAGAAGTTAACTTGAAAGTAGTCCACCATTGCTGCCATTGAAGTTTGCAATAATCTTCCATCTATATAGTGCAATGCAGATACGATTAATACCTTATACCTCTGCTATAATTATTTAGTGTAACTCTACAATAGTGTTTTAAACTAGTGGAGAGGCAAGAAATGTTGTCCATCAGTCGGTGGCAACAAAAACAACACCCACGATTTCATAGACACATTTAAAGGTTAAATTTGTTATTTTGGCTGAAAAAAGTGATAGGGAAAGAAGGAATGAAGGACATCATACAGTCATGAATGCTCATTCGCGTGGATGGTGTGTGAAAACTAAATCGCGCACTATAGCATTTTCCTTGGATAAATATATGAGCGTTCCACTAGTCATGATTTGTCCCATGCAAATCTCAATATTTGTTGTCACTTTGGTCCCATGCAAAATTCCAATCACTATAGACTGTCGCTATGGATCCCAACGTGGGGTCCACCTTGCTCTATATAGTATGTCAACTTCTCTCCATTTTAGTGGCAAGAAAAAAATACTTTCTTTCAACTCTTTCTCTTTCTCTTTCTCTCTATTCCATCGCACTTTAATTTACAACTTGTTTTGAAATAACGATGGAGTATTTTGCTGGAGATTTTCTGGTAGAGGCTCAGGTATATGGTCTAATAAGAATTGTTCAGTAATATCATAAATGCTCTATAAATCTACATTTCATCTTACTTTTTTGCTTTACATTTTTCAAACATTGTTAAGTTATTATATCGATTTACTAATGTGGAAAAACGAGTTTCTCTGTTTTTTTACTTCATATCTACAATTTTTTTCATGGTCTCATTTCTCCAGTTTTTAATATTCCCCACTTAAATCTAAACTCTTTACCAAAAAACTGGAGTTTCTCTTGATTCTTGAAGCGCACACACCTCGGATTAGGCGTGTCTCGGCGTCAGACACGTGCCTTGTCTGACACCGACACGACACCGACACTTATAATTACACTGAATTATATGATTTTTTTTCAAATTATTAGCTATGTCGGCGTGTCAGTGTTCATGTCCATGTCCGTATTCGTGCTTCATAGCTCTTGAACCCTTAACTCAAATTAGTTGAACTAATGACCTCTCCCATTATTCGCATGTAATCTCACATATCAGAGTTATGCAATTGATGAAATACAGAAGACAAGAAAGTTAATGAACAACAGTACACATTCACCACAATTGCAATCAACAAATGTACATGTTCATGTTCATAATCATTTTCATTTGACTCTTGCAATCGCTCTTCCCATTGGAGCAGGAGCCATCTTATCTGTCTTAGGAATAGGATGGGCTATATATAAGCTTCGCAATAAGAAACCAACACACCAGGCTGAAGAAGCAGAGATTGTTGCTGATAATCAATCAATACTGGAAGCCGCCGAAGATATAGCCGAAGTTATGATGGCTATAGTTGAAAATACAACAACTCAGTGAAAATACAAGGGTAAATCAACAAGAAGGTTGAAGAGTAAATTTTCAACCACGTCGTTTTAATTACTATTATCAACAAGGTTGAAAACCAAAAGTTACAGGGGGTGTTTGTTTGAGAGATATTGATTTTAACTCATTTGGGTTATGAGTAACTTCTGGTTTGGTTTATGTACGATCATGGATGTACCATGTTCTTTGTTTTTTCAATTTAAGGTTGCGAGAAGCAAGCATGAAATGATAGTTATGTTTTTATCCTTCAATTATGTGTCTAGTTATCACTACATTCATGTATGGTTTAATGGTTAGTGGTTCCTCAAAAAAAAGGCTTAAATATGTGATTCGTCCCTGCAAATAGGGCTCGCTTAAAATTTCGTCCCTGCAATCGCTAATCCTTTTTTTTTGCCCCTGCAAAGTTTAATCAGTTAAAAATTCGTCCTTTGACCCAGTTAATCACTGCCACGTCAGCAATTTACCAAAAATGGCATGGGAATTGACGAAAATACCCCTGGCTTATTTTTTTTCCTTAAAAAAAAAATTTCAAAATTTTGAATTTTTTTTTTTTAAATTAAAAAAAATCTGAAAAAATAATTAAAAAATTTCGGACAAAAAAATGTTAAAATTAAAACTGAAAAAACTGTAAAAAAAATTCGGGAAAAATATGGAAAAAAAAATTTTTTTGAAGGAAAAAAAAATAAGCCAGGGGTATTTTCGTCAATTCTCATGCCATTTTTGGTAAATTGCTAATGTGGCAGTGATTAACTGGGTCAAAGGACGAATTTTTAACTGATTAAACTTTGCAGGGGCAAAAAAAAAGGATTAGCGATTGCAGGGACGAAATTTTAAGCGACCCCTATTTGCAGGGACGAATAACATATTTAAGCCCAAAAAAAATGTATGGTTAGTGGTGTTATCAGATTCGTGTCACGTGCCTTGGTTTCCTCAGTTTTAATTTCTGCTTGTGTGTGCCTTGGTCCTTCAGTTATGTGTCACAGACCCCGCACACACTTAGTCAGTTACCTTTCCTTTTTGTTTCTTACACAACACACAAGGTTGTTCTTTTTCATTCTTTTTATATGGAAAAAAAATTAGGGGAAGTACTTTTGAAAATCAAGAACATTCATCACTGATTAATATGGTTTGTATATGCAAGAATGAAAAAGAACATCACATATTAATATGTGATGTACCGTGTTCTTTGTTCATTTTAAAAATCAAGAAAGTACTTTTGAAAATGAATATACTTTTTTTAGGGGAAGATGAAATATATTTTTTACAAATTAATTTTGTTCAAAAAATAAAACTATAGGAAATTGACGTAGTAAAGGCTTTGCAAGTTGAGTTAATGAAATTACAAGTCTTAAAACGTTTCCGTAAAAATAAAAATCTAATATTAATTTATGCTTGAGTATTGTTCCTTTTCCCCTAATTTTTATACATACAGGAATAGCTGAATTGAAAATGAGGTATCTCAGAAATAATATGTTGGAGAAGACAATGTTACTTCTTTATTAATCAATTTTTCCTATCTCAAAAATCTAATATTAATTTATGCTTGAATATTGTTCCCTTTTTTATTAAAATTTAACATGGTCCTTCCTTCAACAACAAAAAAATGGTGAAAAATAATGTTGTACAAAAAATTGAACTACGCTTAAATGATAGTTATGTTTTTATCCTTCAATTATTTGTCTACTTATCACTACATCCATGTATGGTTAGTGGTTCCTCAAAAAAAAAATGTATGGTTAGTGTTATTACATTAGTGGAATTTGGTTTCCTAGTTTAACTACGTGCCTTGGATACACACTTCACACGCACTTAGTCAGCTACCTTTCCTTTTTGTTTCTTTTTTCTGGCGTGCTAAGATTTGATGAGAGAGTTTTTCTCTTTTTGTTCTTGCCATGACGCATATAGATGTCCAAGTGACGATCTCACAAAAACATGTAGTGAAAAAGTAGATATGTAGCTTCTTTTACAAATTCTCTTTTGTTAAAAAATGACGCATATAGATGTCCAAGTGACGATCTCACAAAAACATGTAGTGAAAAAGTAGATATGTAGCTTCTTTTACAAATTCTCTTTTGTTAAAAAGATTGAGTATTTTGCCATGACGCATATAGATGTCCAAGTGACGATCTCACAAAAACATGTAGTGAAAAAGTAGATATGTAGCTTCTTTTACAAATTCTCTTTTGTTAAAAAATGACGCATATAGATGTCCAAGTGACGATCTCACAAAAACATGTAGTGAAAAAGTAGATATGTAGCTTCTTTTACAAATTCTCTTTTGTTAAAAAGATTGAGTATTTTAATTGTGAATTATTAACTTCCATATTATCTGCACATAAGTTTGGTTGATTGAACAAATCATATGTTATTTCAATTTAAGAAGTTTTTATTTTTTTTAGAAATGCTAATCATATAAAAATATTTTGAAATTTTTTTGTCGATAAATGGCTTTAAAAGACATTTTAGCACGGGCGTACTTCAAACTTATGTTTACAAAAGATATACTATTTCACAAAATTTGGGGATGAAATTGACCGGGTCCTTACAACTTTGAGGACTGATGAGTCATAATTTAGTCTAATTTAATGCATTATTTAGTTTAGTATTATAAAGATTTGATTTGATTTTATTGCATATTTATTTCCTTTTTAAATCTTTTACTACAAATTGCTTTTTGTTTTATTTTAGGAACGAATATATGGTGGAAGGTGTCTTGGAGCAAAAGAAAGAGGACTGGAGCAAATACAGTGCAAAAATACGAAGATACGAGACAAAAATATGTCTCTACCAAGTCAGAAGCTTGGCACGGCCCGTGCCAACATGTGGCACGGCCGTGCCATCTCCCAGAATACTCTTTTGCTGCTTTTCTTCAAGCCCAAGTTACTCTGTTGTAGTTTTACTGCTTTGCCCTTGTAGTTGCTTAGATTTTAAGTCAATTGTAAAGCTATAAATAGAGTAGCACTCCATCATAAACATTCATCTTTTGTTCTTGGAATAAAAGTTCATTTTTATATTATTGTCTTTTACTTTATTGCTTTCTCTCTTCTTCCCCCATGTCTACAATGAACGTTAGTGAGGAGACTCTTCTTTGTCTTGGGATTGTTGGAAAAGTCTAATGACATAATCCTAACGAACCAAGCTTAAAACCCTAATTTCTATGTAACCCTAATTTCTAATTTAGATTCACCGTTTTAACGTGGATTAACAATTATCAAACTGTGGAAGCGAAAGCGGAGGGTTTGATAATCGTTAATCCATCATCCCAAACATCAATTCATAAAGCGAGAGCGGAGCTTTGATGTTGGAACAAGTGAATCTAGACAATAATTGCAAGGGCAGCGAAATAGTCTTTGCAATTATTGAGACATAAGTAGTTTCAATCCTTATACGCATCTTCTAGTAATCAAGTCAGCGAAATAGGCTTGGTTACTAGAAGTAAACTCTCACCGGACTTTCGTCGGAAAGGTGAGGGGCTAAGGGAAACCGGTCTTTAGAAATTAAGGTGTAAACCATGAAATTAGATGTTTAAGTCTTGTCTAGTGAAGGGTTTGTTATTATGACGAACCAATAATCCCAAGGCTCTTTATTATTATTGTTATTTACTTTCAGCAATTAAACCCCCTTTTTATAAACTTTTCTCTCTTCTAATCATTCTCTAAAAGTTAATTGAATTCACAACTCCCTAGCGGAACGATACTCTTATTTACTACTATTACTTCGATAGGCCGTGCACTTGCGGTTTGGCTCTATCAAGTTTTTGGCGCCGTTGCCGGGGAGTTGTTGTAATTTGATTAACTTTTTAATAGTGATTAGACTGGAAAAAAAAAATCTTTTTCCTTATTTTATTTGATTTTATATATAAAAAAAAAAATCTTTTGCTTTATTTTATTTTATTCTATATTTTGTTTATATTTCTTTCCTAAATAAAAAAAAAAAGAAAGAAAGAAAAAAAAATATATATATATATATATATATATATATATATCTTTCTTTCTCTCTCTCTCTCTCTCTCTCTCTTAATTTATTTATTTCTTTTTTCTATCTTTTAACGGTTTTGATTTCAGGCATGGCTCGAAACTACTATCAATGGACTTCTACCCCTGTTTTACCTCCTTCAAGAGTTTATGGAATATTTGGTCATACCGGAGTTGAATGTCAACTAGGTAGTGTTGTTAGAAATCCTGAGCAAGTTGCTCAATTTAACCAAGGGTTTAGGAATAGTCAATTTCTTTTTCAAGACCCTCAAAAAAATTTTGGACAACAAACAACACCACCCTGTTTTACAAACAACCGAGGAGTCCCTCAAAAATCCGACTTGGAACTTTTGATAGAAAATTTTGAATTAGATAACATCAGGCATAACCAAGAGTTTAAAGTCAAAGCTGGAATTTTGAATGACTCTCTCAATAGGCTTTCCGCAAAAGTGGATTCTCTTTCTACTCACAACAAAATACTTGAGACTCAAATCCCTCAAGTAACCCAACAAGTAACCTCTTCCCCACAACCCTCCGGAGTCTTCCCGAGTCAAACTGAAACCAACCACAAAGGCCCGATAAATTCTATTACACTTAGGGATGATAAGAAATTAGAGGACCCTGTTGTAGAAACCAAGCCAATTGAGGGTGGGGTAGAGAGTGAAAAACCAAACAGTGAGAAAGTTGTAGTAGAAAGTGAAAAACGTAACATACCACCACCATATAATCCAAACACTCCTTTACCACAAGGGTTTGATGAGTCCAAGTTAGATAAGCAGTTTAGGAAACTAATTGAAATAATTCAAGATAAATTTCCATCTAAACTTAAGGATGCAGAGCGTTATTCCATACCATGTGTCATAGGATCAGAGAAAATAGAAAGAGCCATGTGTGACTTAGGAGATATTGTCAGTTTGCTGCCATTGTCCCTTCGTGAAAGATTGGGTATAGGATAGAGAAACCTATTGACCGTCAAGCTAATGACATTAAAAGAGCACTTCGTGGGAGGCAACCCACACATTTAATTGCTTTTGTTTCATTTTTCTTTGTTTTAAGTTGTTTTGTAGGTAATTGTCCAAGTGTGATTCGAAAAAAAATTAAGAAATTGAAGAATTTTGAAGTCCCCCTTACCAGAAGGTTGGCACGGCCCGTGCTAAGGTTGGCACGGCCGTGCCAGGTTTTGCAACACAAAAACAGCCCAGAGCCACAGAAGGTTGGCACGGCCCGTGCCACGGGTGGCACGGCCGTGCCCGATGTCTACACCCCTATATCATCAAATTTTTCTCTTCTAATCCATTCATTCTCAAACACAAACCTCTCTACCTTCAAACTTCTCTCTAAAACCTCCATAACCTTCAAACCTTCATATCTTCATCAAAACTCCATCAAACCAATTCAATTCTTCCACAATTCAATCACAAACTTCACCCAAACCACAAACCACCAATCAAAAACAACTTTCATCCACCCAAACCAATAATTCACCAAAACCTTATTCAAACATAAAACCCAACCCTAAACCAATCCTTTCCACCAAAAATCTTCCCAAACCCTAAACCTTCAAACCAATTCAAACAAGGGTCAAATGGCTTCAAGAAGAAGTGGTAAGGAACCAGCAAGCTCTTCCGGTCCTCCCTCAAAGAAGCAAGCACAAGTCAAGAATCATGGGATCAAGTTTAAGGACAACTCACAAAGGGACAGGTATAAAATTCTTATCTCCAAACCCTTACATCCTTCTAGATATCCCGCCTTACATCCTTCTAGATATCCCGATTCTTATGATTTGAATGTGCTAGGACTTAAAGATGATGTTTATAGGCTGCTAGGAGGGTTAGGTTGGACTGATTTGTTGACATCTATGTGGGGTTATGAAAATTTTGCTTATGAATTTTTAAGCTCAATTATTTTTACAAAAGATAAGTTGAATTTTGATAACCCCAACCATAGAATCACCTTCAGGCTAATGAATATTGATTATGATATGTCTCTTCAGCACTTTTGTGATGCCTTAGGTTTTGCAAACGAGGGGTATATCCATGATTCTTGGGATCCTAGCCTTAAGTCGGTTGACTATCAACCCACTGTCTTTTGGGAACGTACCACCAGTCTAACCCAATTTGTCTCTAGAGCCAACAAAACTAGCAACATTCATAACCCCGTACTTAGGTACCTTCAAAGGGTAATTGCTTGCACTATTTGGGGTAGAACCGAGCTTGGAAACACTAGAACCGATGAGTTGTTCATGTTATAGGCAATGCTCTACAACCACCCGGTCAACACTTGCTTTTATTTGATTAATTACCTAGACTTTGTCGGTACTAGACCGGCCGATAAAGGAGATATAGGAGTGGGTGGCATCATTACATACATAGCTAGGCATTTTGGCATTGGTGAGGACGAGGGGATCAAACAAATTGAGGGAAACAATAGACTTAACATGGACACCCTCATTGCTATAAATTTCATCAAACCTCATCCGCCACTCCATCACCAACTCAAAGCTTAATGTGCCTATTATGTTTTTACTTCCTAACCCATCTCGGACTACCACCGAGGTGGAAGCAAATTTGTTGTATGTTGATGATGTGCAGGTTTTTAGTGAGCAAGATGATGATGAGACAATGCTAACTTGCACTATGATGTGGGAGAAGGTGCTAACTTGCACCAAGAGGAAGAATATCATGGCCATGAAGCCGGTGAGTTTAATGAAAAATCAAAGATGGGCATGGATGCATAATAAAGTAGGAAAGAGGTCGGAATGATGAGGATTAATGAGTTGCTGTGGACTATGCTTTATAACCATCATATTAACATTTGCTATTATTTGCTTGATTATCTTGTTTCAATTGTTAAAAAGAAACCGAATGATAAGGGTGATATAATGGTAGGTGGAATCATCACTTTTCTTGCTAGGAAGTTTGGGGTGAGTGTGAATCAAGGGATCAAGAGGATAGAGCAGAACTATTATCTTAACTTATATACTATTTTGTCCTTCCTTAGAACCCATGACCCTACTCACAATTACCAATATGAATGGAGAATTATTAGCTATTTGTTTTATTATTCTACCTAATCCGGACATAACTAATCCGGAGGTGGTGGAAAATTTGTTTTATGTTGGTACTAACCCACAGGTACAAGAGGATAGTGATGATGGTGGTGATACAGAGGAGGTAGGTGCAAACTTGCACTATGTACAAGAAGCCGGTGGAAGCTATCAAGATGAACGGAGGGCATGGATGCAAACCAAAGTTCAAAGAATAAGCACCGAGCAACAAAGACATGGCGTTGCAATGAAAAAAAAAATGTCCAAAGGAGCAATCGAATAAATGAAGAAAACAATCAAATGCTCCAAAATATAACGCAACACCTTCACCTCCAAAGTCCACCTTATGGACCTCAATAAAATTGTGAGCTTTCCTCTTCCTCTACTTTTCTCTCTTCTACTTATTCTTCTTCTTCTTCTTCTTCTTCTTCTTCTTCTTCTCCTTCTTCTTTTTCTTCTTCTCTCTTCTTATTTTCTTTTCTTTTGAATCATTGAGGACAATGCTTCCCCTGAGTGTGTGTGTGTGTGTGTGTGTGTGGGGGGGGGGGGGGGGGGGGCTAATAAAGTGTCTAGAGTCGTAGTGTTCCCAAACTCCCTTGAACTTTATTCTTTTGTTTTGTTTTTATAGCAAGAGGAATGATTAGTAGCTTGTTTTCAATGTAAAAAAATGGCATAAATTTTTTTGTTTTGTCTCTTCTTTAAAGGTCGCTTCTTGTACATGAAAGTAGTTTCTTGTGTTTCTTATGTTCTTGCTATACCCATGTCCTGTTTTATTGTGAAAATCTCCAATGAGAAAAGCACCCAGTTGCAATCCTTGAGTAAATGTATGAATAGGTATTTTAAGGAACACGTTCTATCTTTAGTGTTAACTTAGACCCTTTAAAGTCTTAAGAGTAAAAGTAGTATAAGTTTGTGTGGGAAATTAATCAATGTTCTTAATTGTTATATTCTTAAATTGTTAAAGTTAAAATGGGGCGGGAGAATGGCACCAACATGTGGGGGAAAGGACAATCCCTAACTTCTTAATTGTGGTGGTGACTCCCTAATTTGAAACTTAAAGTGAAACAAATTCATCAATGCTAGGGGGAAAGGACAATTACATCCAAAAAGACTTCCTGCGCGGAGATGAAACAAAAGAAAATTTTACAGCACTGCTTAGGGTGATTTTGAATCTAGGGGAAAAGGATAATTACATCCGAGAAGACTTCCTATGAGGATAGATAGCCCCTAAGCATCTGCAGCCCCTTGTGCTTAATTGTTAATCTAATCTAATTTTAACTTAAATTCCCATCACTCTTATATGAAATAAAGAAAGGACTTTTCTCGGTTACTTTAGCATTAAGGATAGAACCTATTCCTCATAATATCTGTCTTATACAGGAGCAAGAAAAGGGTTGGACTGCACACACACACTCACTTGAGACTTGATGTTGGGTAGAATAGGTTCATGAGGAATGTTTGAAATTGTAATTAGTGTACTTGAAGCAAAACCTTTCTTTTGAGACATGTGTTCTTAATATTGCCATGATTAATCTTTTGTTGCTGCTATGTCTATTGCCTTTTGCTTGAGGACAAGCAAAGATTCAAGTGTGGGGGAGTTTGATGAGTCATAATTTAGTCTAATTTAATGCATTATTTAGTTTAGTTTTATAAAGATTTGATTTTATTTTATTGCATATTTATTTCCTTTTTAAATCTTTTACTACAAATTGCTTTTTGTTTTATTTTAGGAACGAATATATGGTGGAAGGTGTCTTGGAGCAAAAGAAAGAGGACTGGAGCAAATACAGTGCAAAAATACGAAGATACGAGACAAAAATATGTCTCTACCAAGTCAAAAGCTTGGCACGGCCCGTGCCAACATGTGGCACGGCCGTGCCATCTCCCAGAATACTCTTTTGCTGCTTTTCTTCAAGCCCAAGTTACTCTGTTGTAGTTTTACTGCTTTGCCCTTGTAGTTGCTTAGATTTTAAGTCAATTGTAAAGCTATAAATAGAGTAGCACTCCATCATAAACATTCATCTTTTGTTCTTGGAATAAAAGTTCATTTTTATATTATTGTCTTTTACTTTATTGCTTTCTCTCTTCTTCCCCCATGTCTACAATGAACGTTAGTGAGGAGACTCTTCTTTGTCTTGGGATTGTTGGAAAAGTCTAATGACATAATCCTAACGAACCAAGCTTAAAACCCTAATTTCTATGTAACCCTAATTTCTAATTTAGATTCACCGTTTTAACGTGGATTAACAATTATCAAACTGTGGAAGCGAAAGCGGAGGGTTTGATAATCGTTAATCCATCATCCCAAACATCAATTCATAAAGCGAGAGCGGAGCTTTGATGTTGGAACAAGTGAATCTAGACAATAATTGCAAGGGCAGCGAAATAGTCTTTGCAATTATTGAGACATAAGTAGTTTCAATCCTTATACGCATCTTCTAGTAATCAAGTCAGCGAAATAGGCTTGGTTACTAGAAGTAAACTCTCACCGGACTTTCGTCGGAAAGGTGAGGGGCTAAGGGAAACCGGTCTTTAGAAATTAAGGTGTAAACCATGAAATTAGATGTTTAAGTCTTGTCTAGTGAAGGGTTTGTTATTATGACGAACCAATAATCCCAAGGCTCTTTATTATTATTGTTATTTACTTTCAGCAATTAAACCCCCTTTTTATAAACTTTTCTCTCTTCTAATCATTCTCTAAAAGTTAATTGAATTCACAACTCCCTAGCGGAACGATACTCTTATTTACTACTATTACTTCGATAGGCCGTGCACTTGCGGTTTGGCTCTATCAAGGACCAAAAAGCCTATTCACTTACGCATAAATACTTGAAATTTTGATTCAAGCTATTGAATAGGATCTATGGTGGTAACTAGGTGCATTTTAACTTTTGAGAAGTTGCTGTTGGTGGTGATGGGTGAAGGAAGGACAGAGAGAGAAAGATGGTGAGGGATAGTGTAAAAAATAAATATAGTATTGATAGAGCATATGATAATATTGTGGTCTTCATTTGATCACCCACCCTAAATGCCACCACTAAAGATCTATTAACTTCCATGTGAAAGCATATCTGAACTACACCCTGAAACTATCATTAACAAAGTTATCAGATTTGAGCAATGCATTTTTATTTTAAAAATCATCTTAACCTTACTAATTATCAGATTTAATCTAATAAATGTTGAACGACATTTATCGCACAATGTAAAAACCACGTCGACGTTATAGCCCATCATGGACCCAAGTAGTGTTCGGTCTGTTCTCCCCGTGTCCCCAACTAGGATAAATGGAGCATGTACTAAGAAAATAATTGTTTTTCTTTATGTACCACTTCGCTATAGAAAACTGATGAAGACATAAAAAGGTTCTATTTCTTGTTGAATTATGGTAGGTGTATTTGCAAATATATCATTTTTGCTGTTGATTCTTCTATATATATTGTTATTAGTCACACATCTTAGGAGAGAGGTGAGGAACTTTAAGTGTAACTAAGCCCTGAGTCGATGATAGTTTATATATAAATTTGTCTTAATTGTGTAAAGAAATTTCTTAAAATATCATAATCAAACTTACAGAACAATGCATTATTTTCTATTCCTCATTTTCTCACTGAACTTTTTACATAGTTCCTTGAAATTCTTCCCTTTCACATTCACAAAATATACAAACACCTCAAATAGAAAATTAAAACAATCACAAGAAAAAAAATGCACCATCTTATCTATGGTATAAAAATCCTTTCACTCTATCCATGCTTGATCCATTAAATTTAGCTTCAAATCTTCTATGCAATCACTAGATTCCATGTCTGTTTCACATTCTGGCACTTCATCAAATGCATTTAATTTGGGAACCAACTTCTCAATTGGACAACCATAGTCCTCTTTTCTATCAATGCTAAGAAAATTTGTCACAACTATATGGAACTGAAATACTCTTAGTAGTGATTACACCAACTTTTGATAGAGATGAGAACTGATCAGAATGTTTGGTTAAGTCATCTACGTAAAGCACATCGTCAATCCGTGCGACAATATTCGACGCCAAACTCTCTAGTACTCGCAAATAACTCTCCAGAATGGATTTTCCAACATCCTAAAAAACACACCGATTTGTAAAACTAAGATCAATTTTTCAATACTCAAGAAGTAAAAAAAATAAAAAATTTGACTTAATTATGCTTCTGGTCCTCTATTTTGTCTCATTCAAAATTTCGGTCATTATATTTCTAAATCCAAGATTTTGAAAATGTCATATATTTTGAAAACTGAAGGACTCAATTAGCGAATTTAAAAATAGAGGGACCATAATCGTAAATAAGACAAGATTTGGGGATTGAAAATACATTTAAGTCAAAAAGATTTAGGATAGAACAAGATTGAAACAAAGTTACAGACCTTGTTGCATTGGATTTTGCTCACATCTAAGGATGTTTGAGGGAGAAAAGGAAAATGCTGCTTCAAGGATAGTAGAAGGCTTTCTCCCCTCTCTCTGTAAGCATTTCACTTTTGTCTCCTTCAATAATTAGATCCTTGAACATTCTATCTTGAACTTGATCTCGTTGCACGATTTGCAGGCACTGAGTTGGTCTTTTTATGCCAAATATAAATAGAAGCCTCTACTCTATTTGCAATCTTTATGGCTTGCTTAAATGTTCAGAGGATATTTCAAGAGTAGCAAGCAAAGTTTCCGGAGAAATTTTTTCTGATGTAATGTATTTGTAAATAACATCCCCCAAGCTACCTCTTGCAGTCTGTAAAAAGGGTTGGATCAACAAATTTTCCATCATGTTATGTACAAAGCATTGAGAATATGAGAATAAATATATCAATAAGTAAAGACAATTGATTTCAAATAATGACATTAATTATGATAACTGTATATATGTTGAGGGATGTGGGATATGTGGAATCACAACTCTGGGACTAAACGTAGTAAGCCATATCTCAACCACTCGATCAAGATTGGATGATCCATATTTTATGTTTCGTAATTTAGATTTAAAACAAAAATCAAAATCAACATTGAAATATGGACCGTCTAAATGTGATTTACTATGTGCAGTCACACTTCAAAAAAGTTCAATCATTTGTCGGTGTTAATCCTTTTTTTTTTGTAGAAATTACACCGACATATTTTTTTGGGTCGATATTGGAAAGCCAAATTTTTTGTGGCCAATATATAACTAACATTATGTAATTTATATAAATATATGAAAATATGACTTTTATGCGCTGAAACTAGTGCAATATTTATTTATTCCTTATTAATGTTTACGCATTTGATATACATTTTTATTAATTATTACGTTTCGTTTAATTTCATCCTAATGTATGATTTTTTTCATAAAGCTTTTGTGAAGTGAAACATGTCAGAGGTTGCAAAAATTGAATGTCGTGTTCGGTACTCTTCTTTCAAAAAGACAATAGAAGTTATGATAACACCAACCGACTCTCTTGATGTTTGAATGCACAACTTAACACATATTTTGAGCATCTTGGTGAAAATCAATATACACGTCACTTATTTGCTCAAATGCCTTGCATAAACCTAGGAGAAGATAATATATTCCTTGGCTTATTCGTGACGATAGCGACGTCGAATTTATGTTTAGGAATATGGTGGAAGATAATATATTATATATGTGTGTGTTCGCTCCATCTGCAAGTGCGTAGAATGTCAGTAGAGATTTAATTTAATGTGTTGTAATGTGTTGTTTAATTATGGACACTCTTTACTGTTTTGATGAATTTCAAACATTCGTGTATTTTTAACAAAATGTCGGATTGATTTAATTATGGACAACTATAAAATATAATGTATTTTTCTTGTTTATGACTGAGTATAAATGTTGTATGAGTTGTATTGTCTTTGGAAATGCTCTGGTTGAATTACAGGTAAAAGCTGGACGAAAAATGACTTGGTTCAATTATGCAGAAACCACTGTCTACATAATTGCTTTCAGCCGAGGAATAGTGAATCTGGCGGCAGTTAACTGCCGAAGAGTATTTTCGTCTTTTAATGGTGTGTTTCAGCCTTATCAAATGTATGAACAACAATTTTCTTATTATTTTATTCATTTATTGATTAACCTGTTCAACCGATTGAACCAAGACCCAGAGCTCTTGACAGTTTAATCTCCGACCCGGTTTTAAAAACATTGGTTATGCAGCTGGCAGTGTTTGGTTTTCGAGTGGCGCAGGGGCTTTGTGTTCAGTTTGACCACTGTTGTGTGTTTTGTTTTAGGCCATCAGCTACTGTTTTTATTTTGGTTTTGTTAGGGAAGATGCTTGTGCTTTTTGCTTTCTTTTATAGCCATTTTGGCCTCTATTTGTAACTTCTTGCCTTTTGCACTACTTGTGCTAGGCTGTTGTACAAAATATGCTGTTTAAAAAAAACATAGTAAAATTTAGGGTTAATTATGTTTTTGGTCCCTACAAAATTGCGACCTTGTAAGTTTATTCTTTACTTAATTTTAATAGTTTTTCTAATCCCTATAAAAATTTTCTGCATTCAATATTAGTCCTTACTCAATCCAAATTTGTTTAATTTATGCTTAAACTCTTAAGTTTTTCAACAATATTTTACAGGCATGTTAAGAACGTTATTAAAAGGTCCTCCGAAAAAAATATCGCAAAAATTTGATTTCTACGTCCATATTTTTGTTACTTATATCTTAAACTTTTGTCGTTTTAAAAAATTCATATTTAATTTATTTCATGTTAAAAAATTATAAAGTTTAGTAAATGAACCTTTCATAGTGTTCTAAACTTGTATAAAAAGAATCGTTAAAAAATTTAAGAGTTTAAGGATAATTAAACAAAATTTATTTTAGCAGGGACTAAAATTATAAGTAAATTTTTTTTTTGTATGGATTAAAAAAGCTATTAAAATTAAGTAAGGACTAAACTTAAAAGGTCGCAATTTTAAAGGGACCAAAAACATATTTAACACTAAAATTTATTTACACGCTTGACCAAAGAAAATATTATTATTCACAAGTTAGCTCAATAACAAAAAACAAAATGCAAACAGACAAATAGGCACGTCAATATTCTACTAGTAATTAATTAAAATGTTCTTTAATAAAGTAGTTAATTAAAAAGTGTCAAACAGATATAAAATCACCGTTTGTGATGGGGACGTGGGGTATATGCTTCGGGTTTTAGTTAACCTTGAAGAAGACATTGGTTTTATTTAAAACAGATATAAAATGCTATAAAAATGGTAAAAAGAAAATTGAAGTAGCTGGTTAATGAAAAATAATTTAACCTTGTAGTATATGCCTATACCAACGGCCAACCCACACCACAATTACAATATCAAGAAAATAAATAAGTTTTTCTGCTTTTTTTCTCTGTCGTGTCTTTGTGTTTCAATCAAGTGGGTTGAAGATTCTAAAAGATGAACTATTTTATGCTCAATCAAATGCTTCACATTTTGAATCAAGACCGTATAGACATGAAACTTTAATGTTGGACTTTTTAGAAGGTTCATGCAATGAAAGGAGTCGGAGTAGCAAATGAGCTCAATTATGTTTAAGATTTTAGCCAAAATTAGACCCTAACAGATAGCATAAAACTCAGCATACAAGATGTCAGAAGATTCATGAATATGTCCAGAAAAACCTGATAAATAAAAACCAGCATTATTTCGAATGACTCCTCCAAAGCCACCTCTCACTAGGGTGCCCAAACAACTACCATCTACATTAAGGATGCTGCAAGAGTGATATCATTGTTCCATTTAATGAATCCATCAACTGACTCGCCATTGAAATTAGGAGCAAAACAAGATATGAAAGAATCTATCATAATGTAAATGTTGTAGGAGAGGCGACTAATCGGCCAATTCTCATTGCTTAAACACATAAGATTCCGGTGACGTCAAGCCCACCAAACAGTGGCAGCAAAGAGGAAAGAATGACCCCCTATAGAATCGCCTTTCAACCTAACTATCACATACATGTTTGAGTAGAAATTCACATCATCGAAGCCAACATGTTGCCAATTGATTTGAGAGAAATTACAATCACGAACAATGGAGGAAAGTCTCATCATCAAGACCACAACGAGAGCAAGTAGATGAACGTGCAATATTTCTATGGTAGAGCAAGAGGAGAGTAGGGGCAGAGTTGTGGCAGGCTAACCAAAAAGGAAACTTGTGTTTTTTTGGAAGCTTTAATTTCCAAATCCAAGACCAAGAGGAATTAGAATTAAAATGAGTTACTGTATTTGTGCGGGACATCAACCAAGTGTAGCCACTCTTGGTAGTGTAGGTACCATTTTTGTTGGAAGCCCAAATGAAAGCATCTTCTACAGAGGGGTAAACTTGATATGCATGTTATTGATAAAAATCGGCTACCAAAAGAGGGAGGTGAAAGTACAAAACCTGAATATGAGGAACATTAGTGGAGAGCACATTTTTAACTATCGAGTGCAAGTCATGGATGTCTGTGTAAGGAGGATAAGATCTTATGAAACCAAGGGAGCTTCAAGGACAAAACCAAAAGGAAGAACTACTTGATCCCGTACGCCAAGAGAAACCGTCTTTAAAGCATTTTAAGCATCAATGATAGAAGAAGGTGGGTGAATCTTTAGGTTGAGAAGTAGCATGGATGATGCTATGCCCAGAAACATACTTATTAGAAAGGTGGTCTACCCAAAGTTTTGGAGAAGATTGAAGCAGATCCCAAACAAGCTTTCCTAGGAGACGATATTGGTTTCCCTAGCTGTTCTGATTCCCAATCCGCCTTGATTTTATGGGCAAGTAATTTTATTCCAACCAACCAAGTGAAATCCTTTGTTGTTACTATCTCTCCAAATTAAATTACGGGTGGTTTGATCTATACCGTCACAAATGTTTTGAGGGAGCCAAGCAATCTGCATATAGTAAGATGGAATGGAGGAGAGAACAGATGAGGCATGAGGTACTCTACCAGGTTTGTTTAACAGTCTGTTTTTCCAAGAAGCTAACGTCATTTGCATTTTTCAATAATGAATAGGAAATCACTTCTTTTTGCTCTTCCTTTAAGAATTGGGAAGCCCAAATATTTATCAAGAGAGGTAGTACTTCTTATGCCATAAATATAAGTAAGTCTGTTGATTTTGGCTTGAGGAATACCTGAAGAATAAAATGATCTAGACTTAGACATATTAATTTTCAACCACGATGCCCGACTGAAATGATCAAATATGTCATTGATGAATCTGAGCTGAGCATTTTTTGCTTAGGTGAAGAGAAGGGTGTCATCTGCAAAAAGAAGATGAGACAGTCGGGGTCTATTATTAGAGAGCTGAATGAGGTCCTAATCACCCTGAAGAATGTCTCTGTTGATGGCAATGGAGAGTTTTTCCATACAAAGGATGAATAAGTAGGAAGACAAAGGATCCCCTTGTCTTAGACCATAAGAAGGCTTGAAAGGAGGCAACTTGTTTCAATTCCGAAGGATAAAGAGAGTTGAAGAGGTAACAAAATGCATGATAAGCTTGGTTGTAATGTCTGGAAAACCGAAGTCTTGGAGACAAGATTTAAGGAAATCCCAATTAACATTATCAAACGCTTTTTCAGGATCTAATTTGAAAGCCACATAACCCTTTTTCTTCTTAGATCTTCTCATGAAACGAATGATTTTCTGCAAAACAACAACATTATCAGAAGTACCTCTACCAGGAAGGAAACTACTTTGGTATGGGCCAATAATAGTATCCAGTAAAGGGTGAAGGTGTTGGACAAGGACTTTGGTGATGATTTTGTAAACAATGTTACATAAGCTGATGGGTCTGAAATCTTTATAAGAGATTGGTTGATCAATTTTAGGAATGTGAGAAATTAGAGTATCAGAGATTTCCATATCAAAATAACATATGGTGAAGGCTATTTTAACCAACTGAAAAATGTCTTCCCCCACTACATGCCAATATTACTTGAGGAAAATGCCCTGAAACCCATCTCGGGTAGGAGCTTTATAAGGTTTCATAGAGTTCAAAGCTGCAAACACTTTTTTCTTAGTGATAGGATCAGTTAGAATTGTTTTCCATTATCATCTATAGTTGGAAGCTTGCCAACAAGGAAAGGATGGGCCACATGTCGATGGTTGTTGCAGAAGATATTCTTAAAATAGCTTTGAGCCTCGTTTTGAAGATCATTATCATTAGACCAAATACCGCTGGAAAGTTGCAGATTATGGATTTTGTTTCTCTTCCTTCTGATGATGGTTTAGGCATGAAAGAAAGAGTTGTTTTTGTCACCAAATTTGACCCAACGTTCTCTAGATTTTTGATACCAATGCATTTCTTTCTGGAATAGAATGTGGTTGTATTCATTTTGGAGCTGTTTTTCCGTAAGGACATGATGGAGTGAATCAACTATATCAAGGTAATGTTGGACGCCTTTCAGTCTTTTTTCAACTTGCCTCTTCCTCTTAAAAATATTACCAAAGACTTCTTGATTGAAAATGATGGAATGTTCTCTAACCTTGTTAAAGGCGACGGTTGGGTTGTGATTCGATGAATTCGAAGTTGTAGTATCTACATCAAAATAGGCTTCATGGTCAATCCATACCAAACGACTTCAAAGCGGAAGAGCTTAGGCCCTTTAGTTAAGGGGAGACCACCAAAACGGAGAAGGATAGGGTTGTGATCAAAATGCTAGAAGTGGAACAATGTTTCAAAATAAAATCAACATTATAGTCTAAAGAAGTTGAAGAAGTGGAAAAACATTTCAAGGAGAAATCATTTAATTTTACTAGATTTTATCTATTTGAATTTTTTTTTTCTTTGAGTTTATTGGACTTGACATTTTACTTGAAAATTATATCATAAATGTTCATTTTTTTTTGAATAATTTTCTAAATTTGATGGAATTAGTGATCTTTTGCGGATTTGGAAACTATAAAACATATTGATATTGTAATGACTTGTTTATGGCATAACTTGTGCCATTTATTAATAAAATCCTTTCTTTGGCTTTTCAAAAAAAACAAAAAATATCATGTGATTTTAAAATTTTGAGGGGATGCATGTAATGTAGTCTCAACGTTGGTCCACCCCTGCTCTATATAAACATGTCATTTTATTTCCTTAGACACTCAAGTTTTCTCTTTCAACTCTCTCTTTCAACTCTTTGTCGCTCTCTTTATTCTATTATCACACTCTACAATTTGTTGGGAAAAACGATGGAGTATTTCTTTGGATATGCTCTGCTACTGCTAGAGGCTCAGGTAAATGCTCTAACACTTATCTTACTTTTTTGTGCTTGGGTTAGAGGCTTTAATTTAGTAAAGTTCTCCTTTGCCTTTTCATAAAAAAAGTTATATCGATTTACTAATCTGGAAAAACGAGTTTCTCTGTTTTTTCACCTTCATATCTACAGTTTTTTTCATGGGCTCATATATATCTCCAGTTTTTAATATTCCCCTCTTAAATCTAAACACTGTACCAAAAAACAGGAGTGTCTCCTGAACCCTTAACTCAAATTAGTTTCTCATGATTATTCTCTGTTTTGAAGAAGATAACGAACTTCCTCATTGCTTTCATCATTGCATGTAATCTCGCATATCAGACTTATGCAATTGATGAAATACAGAAGACAAGAAAGTTAGTGAACAACAGTACACAGTCACCAACAAATAATGTACAGGTCAATGTTAATTTTCATTTGACTCTTGCAATTGCTTTGCCCATTGGAGTTGCCATCTTATCTGTCTTAGGGTGGGCAATATATAAGCTTCGCGACACGAAACCACCATCACAGCTGGCTGAGGATGCAGAGGTTGTTGCTGAAAATCGATCAATACTGGAAGCTGAAGATACAGTGGCTGTAATTGTGAATGCAACAACCCAGTAATTTTATATGTGACTGGAATAATTGAGTATATTGTACTATTTCTATATTCCCTCCTGTTTTAAATATAAACCAAATGTCATTTATTATCATAGATAGATTGCAACAAATACATTTTGACTTGGGTTTATGTACAAAACTTCACCCTGTAATTTTTTTAGGGGGTGTGTTTGTTTGAGAGATTATAATTTTACCTCATTTGGGTTATGAATTACTTGTTTTTTCTACCGGTATTAATTACTGATATCCGTAACTTTTAGTTTGGTTTATGTAGGATCAATGATGATTTTTACTTTTTAATAGTTTTTACTAGTTATAGATAGACAAAAAACCTAAAGAAAACTGGTGGTTTAAGTTTTTCTTATTGAACTAAACTAGAGAGAGAAGCTCTGACTTCTCTCTACCTTCTCCCGAGATGCTTAGGTTTTTCCTAGGCAGCTAAGTGGTGGTTTCCCCCCAGTACCTCCTGGTCTCCTCCCAGCACCTCCTGGTCTCCTCCCAGCACCTCCTGGTTTTCGTTTTTTCTTCCTTTCTTTTACTGTTGTTTTTTGTATCTAGATCCAGATCTGGCCATTGATGGATGTTTGGAAAAAGTCTGAGCTGTTAAAGAAGAAGGTTGTGAGTTTCACTCTTGGTGTTATGATGTTGAAGCCTTCAAGATCCATCCCTGCGATCTCCTCTACTTTGGCGGAGCGGCCACCACCAGAGCCACCCCCTCCAGTTGTCGTGAACATATGGACAGGACCACTACTGTTGCGACTCCCCTCCACCTTGCAGAAAACTGAGTTTGGTTTCTCTTCTCTGGAGCTTGGCACCGAAAGGCCTCCACGGAAACCTCCATGGGTGATCTTCGGTTGGGTTTGTTTAGCTTTGTTTGAATTCAGCTCTGCCATTTGTGTGTTTGTTGTGGGTCTTGTTTGTTTTTTATTGTTGGTTTGGGTATTGTGTGTTTGTTTGAAGTCTGCCTTTCCATTTGTGTTTGTTTGCTTTGAGTCTCTATCTAAACTGAATTTGAATTGCTGGTATCACACAAGCTTTATTGGCCTCTATGGGAATGAATCCAGTTTCATTACCTTTGCCCTTCATCAATTGATTTTTGTCCAGAATGACAAAGTGAAAAAATCCGAGACCAAGTGTAGTCAAAATGGGCGTGATGTGGTTGAAGAAATGATCCGTAACTGGATAGAAAAAAAGACTCTGGATTCTCACATCTCCTTTGTCAGACATAGAAGAAGGAAGCTGTTGATGGATGGATTGTTAGGTTATGTAATTTGGCTCAAATTCTCATACCTGTCTCCAAAGTTTATGTGTATTTCAAATCACAATTTAGTAGGTTTTTTCTCTTGTATTGGCTCTTCAAAATTGTTGGGAAATACCCCTTCAATGTTAACACTAGCTATTTGTAATATTCTCTACTTTATGAAATGTTAAAGCTATTGTTTACCGTCAAAAAAAAAAAAACAACCCTTACGAAATTGTTTTCCTTCAAAAAAAAAACCCTTACGAAATTGTTTATAAGGCGAAATTGTTTTTCTTCTCTATTAAGGATTAAATAAATTATAAAACAAAGTATATATTAGGAAATCTTCCCTTCGAAAAAATATTTTTTTTGGTTGTCATGTGGCTTGGCCCATAGGCGCACACACTTGGTCACTTACCTTTCCTTTTTCTTTCTTTGTTTAAATACTTCCTCCATTTTAAAATACTTCTAGTTTTTGAGGAAATTACACATAACAAAAAATCAAAAAAATTAGGATAGGACATGATTGAAACATTGTTACAAACCTTGTTGCATTGGATTTTGCTCACATCTAAGGATGTTTGAGGGAGAAAAGGAAAATGTTGCTTCAAGGATAGTAAAAGGCTTTCTCCTCTCTCTATAAGCATTTCACTTTTGTCCCCTTCAACAATTAAATCCTTGAAGATTCCCCATGATTATCTTGAACTTGATCTCGTGGCGCGATTTGCAGGCTTTGAGTTGGTCTTTTTATGCCAAATATAAATAAAAGCCTCTACTCTATTTGCAATCTTTATGGCTTGATGTTCAGACGATATTTCAAGACTAGCCAGCAAACTTTCAGGAGAAAAATTTTATGATGTAATGTATTTATAAATTACATCCCCCAAGCTACCTCTTGCAGTCTGTAAAAAGGGTTGGATCAACAATTTTTCCATCATGTTATGTACAAAGCATTGAGAATATGAGAATAAATATACCAATAAGTAAAGACAATTGATTACAAATAATGACATTGATTATGATAAAAGAATATATGTTGAGAGATCTGGGCTGAGTGCAATCAAAGCTCTGTGACTGCACGTAGTTAGGCATATCTAGACCATTCAATCAAGATTAGACGATCCATATTTTATGCTCAATAATTTACATTTACAAAAATATCAAAATCGACATTGAAATACGGACCGTCTAAATGTGGTTTGCTGTGTGCAGTCACATTACAAAAAAGTTAAAGTCCATATGTTAAAAGTCCTACATTAAATGTCACATGGTCTGGAAAAATATATGTAAGTGAGAGACATCTCTCACCTTATAAATTGGTATCGCATAGTTGAGTTAAACTCAGCCGAATTTTAAGATAGTATCAGAGTCTATCTAAGTCTACCTAAATCGGTTAGGCTATTTGCTATTAGGCCATCAAATTACGCTTCATGTGTTCAATCCTTACTCCTTAGCGAAAGGGTAGTTTCTTGGTGTATATTTGTTATGTTAACATTTGAAATAATAAAAAACATTACTAGTAGTACCTTTGGAAGAGACTCTAAATAAGTATCAGGAACCTGCATTTCAGCAAAAGTGACGTTGTTAATAGCCATTGCAGCTTTTGATATTTGGTTTGCACAATCGCGCTTATGCTGCAACTGCTTTCTTGAATTTTCATGGAGACCACAAGGAGGGACTTGAGGTACAGGAAGCCACCATTTCTCTTCTTGTCTCTGAAAAGAAGACGACCCATCTTCATTGCGAGCCATAACACCTTGGTCTACATACCTGAACTGAACTCTGTATTGACAAAACTGTCTAGTATTTCTTGTATAAAGAGAAAATGTTTAGAAATTTTGGATACAAAACTTAATTAATGTGAGTAAAATGTAAAAAAATCTTATAAGAAGCATGTTATCTAATTAACCCATTTGGGTTGGACCGGTGGTATTGACTTGGGATCTGGGAGTGTGCTTCTCCTCGAGGTCTCAGGTTCGATCCTCTCTAGTGCCAATTTAGGTGGACTAGTTTAACTTCTTAAAAAAAAAAGCATGTTATCTAATTTTCGTAAAGCTGGCAGATTGATATAAAGATCTGAGCGTGGTTTACACGTCATGACCTGATTCACATTTGAGAATAAACAGTGTTAAACGTTAAACAACAAAGTGTCTTAAGCACCGACATAGACACGGTTATCAGATACGATGCTAATAACACACGTAAACATTACTAATGATGATTTAAAAAATAAAAGTGATTGATTGTAACCACATGTGTTGAATTATCGGGGCTACATAGCTCCGCTGTGCTATATTGGCATGTTAGTGATATGTGATGAAATATTCAATCAAAACAACGTCTTATTTATTCCATACTCATGATTAAACAGAATCTTCAACAAAATTAAATAATTCATATCAATTTGCATTGAAAGTTTTTTGCTTTGTTTTCACATAAAAACGGGAAAAAACTACAACGGTCACTACAAGACCGTTTTGTCGTAGCCTAATCATTTTTTTTTTTCAATTTTAATTTTTTTTCAATTTTAAAATTAGGGATAATTACAATGACCTCCCTTGAGGTTTCTTCAAATAACACAAACACCCCCTCTAGTTTAATAATTGACACTAACCTCCCTTAAAGTATCTTAAAACACACGGGCAACTCCCTTCTCAACTAACACCGTTTACAATTCTGTTAAAAATAACAACCATTACTTTTCTGTTGATGATGAGTGATGATAATCTTCTACAAAACCATTAAATATTCCTCTTAGTGTTGAAAGCTTTATAAATCCTACTACCTCCGTCCCTAATTATAGGACCCTTTAGAAAAAATAACGGGAATTAAGATAGTGGATATTTGTATTAAATATGTTTGTAATTACTATTGGTTTTACAATTTTATCCTTTAAGAGAGAGGGTTGTTTATGTTTTCAACATGTTATTTATTGCTGATTGAAGAAAAAAATGTATAATAAATAGGGGCATGTATGTAAAGAAATAATTAATGTAGTTGGAAATAGCAAAAGGGTCTTATAAAAAGGGACAAAGGGTCTTATAATTAGGGACGGAGGTAGTATTATTTTTCTTCATTTCAATACGCCCCATATAAACGTGAATACACCCGTTAAACAAATACCCGATGATGAATGATTAGAAATATGCCATAGAGAACGAAAGACACAATCGAAAATGGAATTAAGAGATACTCAATAATGTATGTGTGATGCTTCCATGGTGAACAAAAGGTTTTGGTTTTATTTCCATGTTGAAACAAAGGCTTGGAATCCAAGTGTTTGAGAGACAGATTAATAGCATCAGAGGTAGTGAATAAGTAATTACGGTAAAACAAAAATCAATCAATCAAAATCCAAAATCAACTTCAGCTGAAACAAAATTTTTGGTACGTATCGGTAGTTTGTTCACAATGAGGTCTTACACATAGTTCAATCACAGAACAAGTGACAAAGGATGTGGAGGGCAGTGCAGCGTTTCTTTTTCTTTTTAACGTGATAACTTTAACGGAAGGTAGATGTTTTTAACGGCAGGGGATGTTTATGTCAAATTGGAAAATAGAGGGCGTGTGACTGACATATGCACATAGTTTAAGGGAGGTGAGTGTATTTTTCCCTTAAAATTAAAAACACATTCCTTAAAAAAATTAAACTAAAAACACATAAATTGAATTAAATTCAAGTAAATGTTTTACAATATACACATAAATTGAATTAAACATATTTTTACACACGTGAACTACTTTGAAATATTGTCAAAAGTTTCTCAATTAAACTCATGTTTTTTATGTTTTTTTCATATGACGAGTGACTTAATTGAGAAACATTTGCCAAAGACATTGACTATTTTAAAATATGAATAGAGTCAGGGACTAATTTGAATATCACTTACAAAGACATGGACTAAATTAGTGGTTTACTCGACAATCTATTTATTGAGGAGCTTCAAGCCCAACTTATTCTTACAAATGCTCTCAATTGTCATGATCAATTTCGGAGGGAGAAAGTTAGGTCCGCTAACTTTATTCATGGAGATCGTAATACATCTTATTTTTATAGGATGGCGAAAATCAAGGCAGCTACTAAAAATATGAGTAGTGTTATTTGAACATCAATTTGTTTGACAACCGAATGGACAATCATATTTTTACAAAGAAAAATATGTATTGACATAAAAACCAAAGTAATAGAGAGATAAAGTAAAAATACAATGTAAGTATGAGAGAGAAAAATTGTCACAAAATATTTCTCTAAAATACAATATAAATATCATTTCTCTAAAAATATTTTTATGCTCAAAGATGGTGAGACTTCTTTGACCACCGCAGTTGATATTGAGAGGCGTATTCCTTCTTACTTTCAAACTATTTTTTGGTACCCTTAATATTTGTTCCATGAATGATGTTATTACTGATCCTATTCCTACAACTGTATCGGCGGAGGATAATGTTATGTTGACGGCAATCTCTTTAGTTACCGAAATCAAGGCGGCGGTTTTTGATTTTAATGGTGATGGCGCACCTCGTCCTGATGGTTTTAGTGGGTTTTTGATCTAGTGGTTATAAATCACAATAAAAATCGCATCACAATGCCGCAACGTTTGTAACAAATAGTTGGTGCAACGGTCACATCACACCGGGGTCATGCCACAACAAATTATGTAGTGATTGATCATATAAATTATTTTTCTAAATTACATATTTTCAATTTTCTTTTCGGCAGGGATCAATCATGGGTTCAAATTGGCGGACAAGGAACTTCTACATATAGTAGATGGTGAGAGAGTTAGGACATTACTTCAAAAATATATGTTGGCTCTTTTCTCTTTCTAATTATTCTACAATTTTATTTCCCTTTCATTCATGTGTTTGTTTATTACTTCAACGAAAGCCTTTGGTTAATTCCTTTGTTGAATTCTATTACGAAATTTTGGGTATTATAAAATTGAATGTCTACATGTTCTCATTCCTATGATTAAAGAACAGAGCAAATAAAAGGTGGTGGATACTAGATAGAGACATAAAAACACCTAGGCTCTGTTTGGTAAAAATAGCGGATAGCTGATAAGCTAGCTGATAAGCTAACTGATAGCTTTTAGCTGATAAGCTAATTGAAGTGTTTGGTAAAAATAGCGGTTCAACTAGCTGATAAATGTAAAATGACATAAAGGGTATTCTTAATTCATAATAAAAATTATATCAATTAATATTTAAGTATTTGTAATTTTGTAACTAATTTTTCTTTAAAAAATACTTTAAATTTATTAATTTAATATATCCTATGTATTATAAATTAAATTAAATTTTATTCACTAAAATTTTATCTTATATTTATTATCATTTAAGTGTTTCCACTTTATAAAGAAAATAACATTTACCTCAAAAATTTAAAAAAAAAAAGGTAACACTAATAGAGTAATACTAATAAAGTAACACTAATAGAGAATAAAGAAAATAACACTTACCTCAAAAAAAATAAAAAAAATAAAAGTAACACTAATAGAGTAATAATATTTTGTTTCGTAAAAAAAAAAACGAAGGTATATATTTTTTCAAAACAAAAAAAAAAAAGGTCAGCTGATATATATACAAAAATTGGAATAAAGGGATAGTAGTCTTTATTACGTAGCTTATTATAAAAATTGTAATGGATACAAATGGAATTTAAATGAAATAATAAGGGTAAAATTGGAAGAAAAAGTGAGAAGCTATAAGCTATAAGCTCAAACGCTACTTGGAATAGCTTCTGAAAAATAGCTTATAAGCTCGTGAAATAAGCTATAAGTTCATGGTCAAAAAGTGTTACCAAACAGAGCTTTTTTTGTCAAATGAACTTATAAGCTAGAATCTAAAAGCTAAAAGCTCTTTTTTTGGGTTTACCAAACAGACCCCTAGTAACTCATAGGGTTCTAGAATTGCTTTTAGCTCTAATATTTTTTGGGTAACCTTTTTGGTTTTAATTTATTTTATGGCATGGCATTCATGATCCACTATAAACTACTTCTTATTTTAGGAATAATCCACTATAAACTTTTGAAAACAAACTACAATCAAAATTTATAATAGAGGAATGATATTTTGACATCTAATTTTCAACAATTTTTTAGAGACAACATTTTTCTTCCATTCTTATTGGACAATAACAATAGAGAGAAAAAAAGGAAGAGAGAGAATAAAAGTATAATGAGATTATGAAAGAGAGTTGTCACAAAAGTTGTTGAAAATTGGTTATCAAAATATCATTCCTCTTTATAATATTAGCCTTCTACCTTAAATTTAAATTTGTGACCAAAATTCTTTTTTTATTCTTTTTAATATTTTTTGTAAAAATAAACCTTTCCCTTTTTCTAAGGGAAACTCTTGTCCTTTTTTTATTTTTTTATAAAAAATAATTTCAAAAAGTCACAAATTATCATTTGTCAACTTCGTTTTATGTAATTTTATTGTTTTTACGTTTTTTTCCTGCAAATGAATCACTAAACATTGTCATTGAAAGATACAATGCATACACTATATGATTGTTTCTTACCTATAAATTAATTAAACAAATTTTTTGTAAAAAAGAAAAACTATGCATTTTTATTCTTTCTAAAAATTCACAAGTTGTATTTGTCAACTTTGTCTTATGTAATTTTCTTGTTTTTATGTTCTTTTCTGCAAATGAATCACTAAAGAGTGTCATTGAAATATACATTTCATACATAAGACAATTCTTTGTTGCTAATAAATTTATTAAAGGTTATTTTTTGTAAAAAAAAAATAAAAATCTTACACATGTGTATTCATTCTAAAAAGTCATAAATTGCCATACATCTCCAAATCAAACAATACATGTGCCATGGTCAATCATCAACATCAACATAAAATCCTCCAAAGTCTCAACAATGAGTACATCTCAACATAAATAAAATCCAACAAAAGTAAAGGGACACCGACTCGACCTAATCAGAGCCCTAAACTATAACTCCAAAACGATAGTGGAGGCTAACTCCAGCTATCTAAGCACTCACCGCAAGCGGACTACTCCTGCACAGCGTCTACACATCCATACAGACAGGTAGGCGGTCACAACCACTGGAGGTTAGCATTACATCAATCATAATCAATATAATTAACTTGACATAAATAAACAGTTCCATTCTCAAATAATCATCAAGAACATTTAACCTCCACATCCACATTCATATAACAACTTCAATCATTGCAAGTGTATAATCATTTAGTACACTCATCATCATCATTCATCATTTAATACAACAAATCAAGACTCATGCAATGTGATATGCCTAAACTCGACACATACATGCATGTGGTACCATATCACCTCAAGGTCGTCACCTTCGATGCAACAAAAACATCATAATCACCTCAATTGGATATAAAATCCGCCACCATCAGTCATGAATGCATGAACATATGACTCGACTACAATGCATATGTTCACACAAACAAATCACCTCAACATCACCAACACTTGTATATATGCAATCGACAACAATTCACCACCACTTAACATATATACAATCACCAACGACATCCATAATTCAACCAACAAATAGTTGTCACATATATACACCACAAATCATCTTCACATAAGTTATATCAACTAATCACAAAGGATTCATAGGCAATTGACTCCCAAAAAATCATTTTCAATCAAGTTCGTCTCTCAAAGTCACAACATTAGAAATAATTGAGCATTTAAGCCAAAACCAATTAAACAAGTTCCAATGCCTCAATTAAGCATACCTCTAGGCTACATAAGAGTGCAGTAGAGGATACCTTGGCGTTTCACCGGCCAAGTGTGACAAAATCATGAAAAACTCAAAGTTCGTCTCACTTTATCACTTTTCACAAAAATTCTCATTTTCAAAGCAAAACAAGTTCAAACTTGATGAAACCAATCACAACCATTTTTAGAAATCTTATAAACATTATACAACTTTAATCCCACTTCCATTTCCGGAGAAAAACGAGTTTTCGAAAAAATCAACGTTTGGACCGTTTTTCCAAAGTTAAGAGAAAATTTACAAAATCAAGTCCAATTCAATTCAAACCATGTTCCAGTAGGATTAAGTGCATAAACAGAGGTTTAACAAGTTAAAAGAAACATTTTAGAAAGCCGGGATTGGTCCCCAAGTGCACAAAGCGAAGAAATAAAAGTGGCTGAACTGGGAGCTGCACGCTTAAGCGTCCTCTGCACGCTTAAACATCCAAGTTCCAGTAGCTTCTGGACTTAGCACGCTTGGAGCACGCTTAAGCGTCCTAACCCCAGAAACTGCACGCTGCAGCACGCTTAAGCGTGCTGTCACAGTTTCTGTCAAAAATTGTCACGGGTTCCAACCCTTTTTACCCAAAAATTCCCATTTTGATCTTTCCAAACCCCAAAACTTAACCCAAAAACGTGTTTACAGGTCATATACACTATAAAACACTTAAACATCAACAAGTTTTGAGATTACAACATCAATTCATCAATAATTCACCAATTCACCAAACATTCTCAACTTTCAACAACAACAACAAATTCATCACCAATTCACCATTTCAATGAAAACCAATGCATCAATTCATCAACAACACATGTTTAAACAACAACAACATTTGAACATGAATTCATCATCAATCTAACAACCTCAACAACAACGCCACAATTTAACATTCAATTCATGTATATAATCATATCATCATAATTAAGCACGAATTTCTACAACAAAAATCCAATTAACAACTTAAGCAAAGAATTAGGAATTAACTACAACTATTGATTATGCTTGAATTCTAACCCCCTTACCTTAATTCTTCAAAATCAACACTGAGGCTTCACTTTAGCTCCAATCCTAGCTCCAATCCTTGAAGTTTGACCTCCCTCTAGTCTTCTCTAGGTTCTTCTCTTCAAACCCTTTCCTTCTCTCCATCTCTATCTCTTCTCAATTGAAAATGAAAATGATGGTAAAACCCTATTTTCTCTACCAACTAGAGCTTATATAGGTCCAACCTAAATGAGCTCAACTCACAACACCTTAATGGGTCTAATCCATTACTATTCCAACCAAAATGTTACTACTCACTTAACGGTAAAAATGTATTACTAACGGTCACCTACCGATAAATAAAATAATTACCACACTCCCTAGCACTTAGTAAAATAACCACTCTCACTAAGCACTAAAAATAATCTTCGACAAAATTACAAAATTACCCTTCCTCTCAAAATGACCAAAATACCCCTAAGTCCAAAATGACTAAAATACCCTTCTAACACGAATTCTACAAATCCCAACCAAAAATACACACAGAGGCAAATAATCACATAAAAGCACATGTAACACACATAAATAAATAAATAAATCTAGCGAAAAATCGGGCTGTTACATTTTTGGTCCCTATAAAATTGAGACCTTCTAAGTTTAGTCCTTACTTAATTTCAATAGTTTTTTTTAGTCCCTACAAAAAATTTCTGCACTCAATATTAGTCCTTACTCAATCCAATTTGTTTAATTTATGCTTAAAATTATCACAAAAAATTGATTTCTACAATTGATAATATCATTGTGATCACACACACAATTGTTGATTTATCTATCGATAAATACTGAACAAAATCTAAAATGAATTGAACATACATATACACAAGAAAAGAGTATGAATTTGCTCAAAAAAGAAAAGAGTATGAATATTTATCTTAGAAGATTTTTCAGGAACTAGAACATACATATACACAATCAAATCCAGGAGAAGAGGAAGGAAATTGAAGCATGGCATTATAACTTATGTTAGTAGTACTTTTTTTTATGCTTGATGCCTATTTATGTTGAACTAAGTGGGTAATCAAGCATTTGACATGTAATGCTTCATCCTTTTTTGTTAAATATGTGATGAAGCTTAACTTAGGTCCAACTACTACAACTTCTGGCCTTCTTTTATGAGAATTTTGCTCTCCGCCCTGCACTTTTCGCTCGCGCCCTGCAGCCATTCTGAAAATACACATGCGCTAGTTAACTAGCGCAAGTGTAAAAAAACAGGACTTAATTTTTACACATGTGTGACTTAAGTCACGCAGCGTGAGTTAACTCACGCAGAAATTAACACTTACGTGAGTTAACTCACGCAGGTATTGTTTTTCATATTCACAATGCTTTAGCATATTAACACTTCTTTCATGATAGATGATTCTTCTAACTGCTTTCTCAAAACTCTACCACCAAAACTTCAACACCTTTGTTCCACAATCAAATTTCATGGTTATTTATGTTGAATTCAGACTTACTCAAGAACATCAACTTCATGCATGTTAACATGATTTCTTAAATGTTTCTTCAAAAAAAAACATGATTTCTTAAATGTTGGAATTCACTCAAAGGGTTGCTTCTTATTCTTCTTCTCAAAACTGTGGTTAATCAAACGTGGATACAAAAGTGAAATCCCCAACCATCAATTGATTTTTCAGGAATGGGTAAATTGAAAAGGGTGTGAAATAGCAGAGAGAGAGATGGGATGGGATGGGACCTTTGATAAAATAATTAAATCAGTTGTTTTTTTAATGAGTTAACAACTCTTGCACGTGAATATGCTAAAGCATTGTGAATATGAAAAACAATACATGCGTGAGTTAACTCACGTAAGTGTTAATTTCTGCGTGAGTTAACTCACGCAGTGTGACTTAAATCAAGCATGTGTAAAAATTAAGTCCCGTTTTTTTACACTTGCACTAGTTAACTAGCGCAGGGGTATTTTCGGAATGGCTGCAGGGCGTGAGCGAAAAGGAAGCTTAACTTAGGTCCAACTACTACAACTTCTGGCCTTCTTTTATTTTGTTTTTGGTTGGTTAAACATTTCCAACATAGATAATTGGAGTACCAATTGCAGGTTCACTATGATGTACAATTGGAATGCCAGTTGCATTTTATACTAATGGATGTGTTTATTTTGCTAATGATTATGAAGGTTCTGAAGTCTTACTTGTTCATTCTTTTACGGGCATATCAACATGTTCATTACTTTCATATATTACTTCTGTTATGAAGAGGAAGAGAATTAAATGGAAAATAATCAACCATATGGCTTCCCTTGCTAGCTTAGCTTGTGTGTATGTATGTTCAATTCGTTTTAGATTTTGTTTAGTAGCTATCGATAGATAAACCAACAATTGTGTGTGTGATCACAATGATATTATCAATTGTAGAAATCAATTTTTTGTGATAATTTTAAGCATAAATTAAACAAATTGGATTGAGCAAGGATTAATATTGAGTGCAAAAATTTTTTATAGGGACTAAAAAAACTATTAAAATTAAGTAAGGACTAAACTTAGAAGGTCTCAATTTTATAGGAACAAAAAACATATTTAAATGTAAGAAAATAAAAAATTGTCAAATCAGCAGTCCGTTTGGTGACTGGACAGGAAATTGACGGCAGTGACTAAATTTGGTAACGGATATAAAATGTGAGGATTTTAAAAACATTTACTTAAATGTAAGGACTATTTATCAAAGGAGCGCAAAATGTAGGGACTAAAAACATATTTAACCTAAAAATATAGTATTGATAGAGCATACGATAATATTGTGGTTTTCATTTGATCACCCACCCTAAATGCCACCACTAAAGATCTATTAACTTCCATGTGAAAGCATATCTGAAACTACACCCTGAAACTATCATTAACAAAGTTATCAGATTTGAGCAATGCATTTTTATTTTAAAAATCATCTTAACCTTATTAATTATCAGATTTAATCTAAAAAATGTTGAACGACATTTATCGCACAATGTATAAACCACGTCGACGTTATAGCCCATCATGGACCCAAGTAGTGTTCGGTCTGTTCTCCCCAAGTCCCCAACTAGGATAAATGGAGCATGTACTAAGAAAATAATTGTTTTTCTTTATGTACCACTTCGCTATAGAAAACTGATGAAGACATAAAAAGGTTCTATTTCTTGTTGAATTATGGTAGGTGTATTTGCAAATATATCATTTTTGCTGTTGATCCTTCTATATATTGTTATTAGTCACACATCTTAGGAGAGAGGCGAGGAACTCATTCCTCAACAACTTAATATTATATACAAAAATTATCGACTAATTACAATTGGCTTGTAACCATATGTGCTTAAGTTTTCTGTTTAGAGTAACCACGGTTAATTAGTTTAGTTGACAACTTGTACATAAATTTGTCTTAATTGTGTAAAGAAGCTTCTTGAAAAATCATAATCAAAATTACAGCACAATGCCTTATTTTCTATTGCTCATTTTCTCACTGAACTTTTACATAGTTCCTTGAAATTCTTCCCTTTCACATTCACAAAATATACAAACACCCCAAATAGAAAATTAAACAATCAGAAGAAAAAAAAATACACCATCTCATCTATGGTATAAAAATCCTTTCATTCTATCCATGCCTGATCCATTAAATTGAGCTTAAAATCTTCTATGCAATCACTGGATTCCATAACTGTTTCCAATTCTGGCACTTCATCAAATGTATTTAATTTTGGAACCAACTTCTCGATTGGACAACCATAGTCCTCTTTGCTATCAATGCTAAGAAAATTTGTCACAACCTTACTATATGGAACTGAAATACTCTTGGTAGAAATTACACCAACTTTTGATAGAGATGAGAATTGATCAGAATGTTTTGGTTAGGTCATCCACATAAAGCACATCGTCAATCCGCGGGACAATATTCGACGCCAAACTCTCTAGTATTCGCGAATAACTCTCCAGAATGGATTTTCCAACATCCTAAAAAGCACGCCGATTTGTAAAACTAAGATCAATCTTTTCAATACTCAAGAAGTAAAAAAAATTGACTTAATTACAATTTTTGGTCCTCTATTTTGTCTCATTCAAGATTTTGGTCATTCTATTTCTAAATCCAAGATTTTGAAAATGTCATATATTTTGAAAACTGAAAGGCTAAATTAGCGAATTTAAAAATAGAGGGACCAAAATCGTAAATAAGACAAGATTTGGGGATTAAAAATACATTTAAGCCAAAAAGATTTAGGAGAACATGATTGAAACATAGTCACAAACCTTGTTGCATTGGATTTTGCTCACATCTAAGGATGTTTGAGGGAGAAAAGGAAAATGTTGCTTCAAAGATAGTAGAAGGGTTTCTCCTCTCTCTATAAGCATTTCACTTTTGTCTCCTTCAACAATTAGATCCTTGAACATTCCCCATGATGATCTTGAACTTGATCTCATAGCGCGATTTGCAGGCTTTGAGTTGGTTTTTTTTATGCCAAATATAAATAGAAGCCTCTACTCTATTTGCAATCTTTATGGCTTGATGTTCAGAGGATATTTCAAGACTAGCAAGCACACTTTCAGGAGAAAAATTTTCTGATGTAATGTATTTGTAAATAACATCCCCCAAGCTACCTCTTGCAGTCTGCAAAAAAGGTTGGATCAACAATTATTCCATCATGTTATTTGCAAAGCATTGAGAATATGAGAATAAATATAACAATAAGTAAAGACAATTGATTACAAATAATGACATTGATTATGATAATAGAATATACTCCCTCCGGTCACTATTATAAGCAAAATTCCACTTTTTAGATACATGAATAATTAATGTATCTAGTCTTTATTCAATGTATCTAAAAAGTGAATTTTTGCTTATAATAGTGACTAGAGGGAGTATTTTGAGAGATATGGGCTGAGTGCAATCACAACTCTGTGACTGCATGTTGTTAGTCATATCTAGGCCGTTCGATCAAGATTGGGTGATCCATATTTTATGCTCAGTAATTTACATTTACAAAAATATCAAAATCGACATTGAAATATGGACCGTCTAAATGTGGTTTATTGTGTGCAGTTACACTGCAAAAAGTTCAAGTCCATGAGTTAAGAGTCCTACATTAAATGTGCCATGGTTAAGAAAAATATCTGTAAGCGAGAGACATCTCTCACCTTATAAACTGGTTTCGCATAGTTGAGTTACACTCAGACATATTTTAAGATGGTATCAGAGTCTATCTAAATTTGTTAGACTAATTGCTATTAGGCCATCAAATCACGCTTCATATGTTCAATCCTTAGCGAAAGGGTGGTTTCTTATTGTATATTTGTTATGCTAACATTTGAAATAATAAGGAACATCAGTAGTAGTACCTTTGGAAGAGACTCTAAATAAGTATCAGGAACCTGCATTTCAGCTAAAGTGATGTTGTTAATAGCCATTGCAGCTTTTGATATTTGGTTTGCGCAATCGCGCTTATGCTGCAACTGCTTTCTTGAATTTTCATGGAGACCACAAGGAGGGACTTGAGGTTCAGGAAGCCACCATTTCTCTTCTTGTCTCTGAAAAGAAGATGAACCGTCTTCATTGCGAGCCATAACACCTTGGTCTACATACCTGAATTCTGTATTGACAAAACTGTCTAGTATTTCCTGTATAAAGAGAAAAGGTTTAGAAAGTTTGGACATAAAACTGAATTAATGCGAATAAAATGTAGAATAATCTTACAAGAAGCATGTTATCTAATTTTCGCAAAGCTGGCAGATTGATATAGAGATCCGAGCGTGGTCTACAAGTCATGACCTGATTCACGTTTGAAAATGAAGTGTTAAGCGTCAAACAATAATGGGTGTTAAGCACTCACATAGACACAATATTGATACCAACACGTAAACATTAATAAAAAAAAATAAAAATAAAAGCAATTGAATGTAACCACATTAAAATTCTTTCTAAAGTTTATACTTGTACCTCAAACCTGCTTCCATCCGGAAATGTTTGCCAAGTAGGCTTGAATTCAACAATATGATCACTAACACAAAGAAGCCATTCCATCTCTCTTTGCCACATTGCTTTCTTTTCTGGTGAAAGTGGTTCCAATCTCCAAAGTTGGCCAAAAACTGTGGCTACAGATTCAACAAATATATAAAAATATCAAAACTTTAGAATTCAAATTTCATTAAATTTCAACTGCAAAACTAGCATGAAGAAACTGTTTTGTAAGTGCATTACCACATAGATTAGTGATGGCATTTGATATAGCCAAAGCTGGAGGGACACCATTTCCCGAACCTGACATATCTTCTCCAAGTAACAATTTTGCAAACCTTTCCTTCATCATCTCAATCTCTAGCGCTATAATCAAAATAAAAAACATATTTGTTGAAGTCATTGTAAATAGCACTTCACTGCAAAAACTATAAATTAATTATGCAAACAATGTGGGGTTTGATAGCTCTACTGGTTTGAGTAAGAGTAAGTTGGACTGTTGGAGGTCCACTGCAAAAACTAACATAACAATTAACATACTAACATTTGTCATAAAAAACATTATGCATACAAGGTTCTTAAACGGTGTACTAATGCAATTGTGGCTGCAACCAAGGCTTTAAATAACGGTTGAGGTCACATTCGCGTTAAGGATTTTGCGATTTCGACCATTATGAATGTTGTGTTACGTATTGAGGTCACAACATTGCACAAATCTTACTAAACTTATTTTTCCTCGTCAAATGTAAGAACATTTACGGTTGGAACATTGGTGCGATGTTGGAAGGAAAATTGGAAGATTAAACACCAAGTAATTATACTTTGATCTAGTGTTGTGTGAATTGAAAAAATAGAGTGTGGGGATCCCACATGAAATAGAACACGAGTAAATAGGCAATTACCCCTCTGAAATTGTAAGTTTCGTCAATTACCCCCCTGAAATTAACAAAATTTCAATTACCCCCCTGAAATTGCACAACGTTAATCAATTTACCTCATCCGTCAAATTCTTTTGTTAGTCAACATAACGTTTTGCAAATGCTCCCCCTGAAGTTTTGCACTTATGTGCAAAATACCCCCCCGAACTTGAAAAATTTTATATTTTTTTCTTCTTATCCTTGATACAAAAACACTTCCACAAAGCAATAAACCTATAGACATCCTAAAGAGACAAATCTATATTAATAATGTAAAACATGAGAGACCAAGTCATGCTAACAGTATCAACACGTACAACAACATTATTTAAAGAGAAATGATATTTGTACAACCATTTTGGTACAACTTTTTTACAACTTTCTCTCTCATACTCACATTATGTTTTTATTCTCTCTCTTCCTTTCTCTCTCTCTCTCTCTCTCTCTCTCTCTCTCTCTCTCTCTCTCTCTCTATTGTTTTTGACCAATGAAAAGAGAGAACAACAAAGTTGTCTCAAAAGTTGTAACAAAATGGTTGTCAAAATATCACTACTCTTATTTAAATTCTTGAAAACACAACAACATAAGATAGTGAACATGGCTTCTCCCTTCTAAACTAAACCATGAAGTGTATCTAACTCAAGGTTCAACAACATAATGTTTTGATTAATATTATCTAACTCAAGATTCGACAACATTAATGCAAATATTGTCAACAAGTTTAAGGAAATTTGAACTAACTCACGTATATTGTATTATTTCATTATGGAGTTTTTCTTTTTAAGAATATTGTCAAGAAAGGAGAAGCCATGTTCACTATCTTAGAAGGGAGAAGCCATGTTCACTATCTTATGGAGTTTTTCTGCAAATGAATCACTAAACATTGTCGTTGAAAGATACAATTCATACACTAGATGATTGTATCTTACTAATAAATTAATTAAAGAGTAAATAGTCAATTACCCCCCTGAAATTGTAACCTTCGTCAAAAAACCCCCCTGAATTTTGCAAAACGTCAAAACCCCCCCTGAAATTGTTTAGCGTCTGTCAATTACCCCCCTCCGTTAATTTCCTCCATCCAACATGCTGATGTGGCAGTTAAGTGCCACGTGGCACTGCCACATGGTCAGAAAAGTCATGCCACATCATAGGGGGGTAATTGACTATATTTTTATTTTTTTTGAAAAAAATTTAATTTTTTTTTCTTTTCAAAATTAACATTTGTGCCACCCACTTACCTTGCAAATACCCCCCCCCCCCCCCCCGAAATTTAACATTTATGTGCAAATACCCCCCTCAAATTTAAAATTTATGTAGCAAATATCCCCTCAAATTTATAACTTATATGCAAATATCCTCTCCAAATGTAAAACTTATATGCAAATTACACCTCGAATCATAAAACTTTGATGGTAAAGTAAAACTTATTCTTAATCTATAATTTACTATATCTATAATAACAATAAAAAAGAAAAAAAAATCACATCTTTAAAATAAAACAAACATAAAAATTACAATTTCAATCACATCACAAACAATGGTAGTTTTTTGAATACTTTAGGTTTTGTTGTGTTCTTAATGATTAATTATGGATGATATCATTTGTTAATTTCTTGAAACAATTTGAGATGATGGAGAGGTTATTGGTAGGGTTTTTAGTGGGAAAAAAGTGTTTTTTAACCGTTAGTGGTGCATGAATGGATGGCTGTGTGTAGGCTCAGGTAGAATTGTTTTTTGGACAAGAGCTTGGGAATATTTCAAGCCATGCTCCTTCACGGGTTCCCTCGGAACACACCACTAGTTCTCTATCTGTTAAGGGTGTTGCTCGAAATGGTTCTCCCCCTTGGCGAGATGATGACAAATTATGGCCATTACACTTTTGCCGTTGGAGAAAATTTAATATCCCGCTGTAATTACACTTTGCCATTATTACACCATGAGCTTTCTCCAACCAATGAGGAGGAGACAGCTGTTACTTGCAATATAAGTAACTGCAGTGTAGTACATTCTTCAGTTACTTGCAGTGCAAGCAATTGTAGTGTAGTACAATCTTAGTAGATTGATAGTACATTGCAATGTATATAAATAGTGATTGTACTCTACTGATTCAATCTAATGGAAAATCTTAGTAGATTGATAGTACATTGCAATGTATATAAATAGTGATTGTACTCTACTGATTCAATCTAGTGGAAAATCCCTTTGTTTCTTAGTTTCATAATATGGTACCAAGAGCTCTCTTTGAAGAGAGAGTTTGTTACGATCCATAACTACTTTTTCCGCTGCATTTTTCGCGCGTTTCTTGAGTTTTTTGCGCAATTTTTCTTCTCTTTCTCATTGAATTCGTTGTGAATTCATCATCTTTTCTTTGAATTCGTTGTGAATTCATCATCTTTCCTTTGAATTCGTTGTGAATTCATTGATTTTGTTCGGTTTTGTTCAGTCTTTCTGGAAATTTTCCAGATTCTTCAATATCTCTGTTTTCTTGTTCTTCCTTGATTCGCTATGGTTCGTCAACAATCTCATCCTGATGTTGATTCCATTTTCTATGTTCATCCTAGCGAAGGTCCTAACACCGTGACAGTTACGCCTCTTCTCACTGGTTCCAATTATCTAGCTTGGAGCAGATCCTTGCAACGAGCACTTGGCGCCAAAAATAAGCTTGCTTTCATCAATGGATCTACTCCAGAACCTGGTGAAGATGATTTGAACAGAACCGCGTGGGGACGATGCAATCATTTGATCCATTCTTGGATCCTCAATTTTGTTTCTCCACAAATTGCTCAAACAATCATTTTTCATGTGCGTGCTATTGATGTTTGGGAAGAACTCAAAGATAGATTCTCCAAAGCTGATAGAATTCGTGTTTCTATGTTGCGTTCCTCTATCAACAATCTCAAACAAGGTTCCATATCTGTTCTTGATTAATTTACAGAGATGAAAACTCTATGGGAAGAGCTTAATTCTCATAGACCTATGCCTCAATGTACTTGCATTCATCAATGCAGATGTGAAGCTATGCATTCTGCACGTTACTTTCGTTTGGAGGATCAAGTCATTCAGTTTTTGACTGGCTTTAATGACCAATTTGCAGTGGTTAAAACTCAAGTGTTATTGATGGATTCTCTTCCCGCTATCAATAAAGTGTATACTCAACTTACTTCTCCTGCTTCTGTTAATGACTCCAATATCTTGGTGAATGCTGCTGATACTTCCAGAGGCTATGGGTGTGGCAAGAATAGTTTTGGTGGCAAAGCTTCCAGGTATTGCTCTTTCTGCAACCGTACCAATCACACTGTGGATACTTGTTACCAAAAGCATGGATTTCCTCCATTCAATAAGCCCAAGCCTTCTGCAAATGCTTCTATTCATGAAGTTTCTGATGTTAAGCATGTGAATAATGGTGCTGAGGCTTCCTCATCCTCTTCAAGTGCTGGTATAACTCAAGAGCAATATACTCATCTTGTGTCCCTTCTTCAGCAATCAAACTTAATTGCCTCAGCATCACCTCCTGTCAGTTCCAATCATGTTACTTCTAGCCCTTCTACTTCAGCAGGTATAAACACCATTTCTTCTAATTCTTTGCATGTTATTAATCCCATATGGCTTATTGACTCTGGTGCAAATGAACATATCTGTTCATCTCTTCAATTTTTTAGTGATATTCATGCTATTACTCCAATGAATGTTAATCTTCCTAATGGTCAAACTGTTAGTGTTAATAAAGCTGGTACTGTCCATTTTTCTTCAGATTTCCATATTTCTCATGTTTTGTTTTCTTCACAATTCAAAGTCAATCTCATATCTGTTTCCAAACTTCTTCAATCTTTGTCTTGTCTTGTTCAATTTCATAAATCTGGTTGTATGATACAGGATTTGACAACCAAAAAGATGATTGGTTTGGGTGAACCACATGATGGTCTTTACAAGTTGAAGCTCCCAACCAATTTTTCCCCTTATGTTTCTGTTTCTAAGTCTAGTCATTGTAATAAATCCATTAATAAAGCTTCTGTTTCTAGTGTAGATTCTACTACTTCAATTCCTTTATCTGCTTTATGGCATTTCAAACTTGGCCATTTATCTCATCAAAGATTGTATCATATGAACAAGTTGTATCCTGATATTGTTGTTGATAATAAAGCTGCCTGTGACATTTGTCACTTTGCTAAGCAAAAGAAATTGCCCTTTTCTAATAGTTCTTTTCATGCTTCTTCTAAATTTGAACTGTTACACCTTGATATTTGGGGACCTCTTACTATTCAATCCATTCATGGCCATAAATATTTTTTAACCATTGTGGATGATTATAGCAGATATGTTTGGATAGTATTGCTTAAATCTAAATCTGAAGTTTCTTTGCATGTCCAAAATTTCATTTCTCTCATTGAAAACCAACACTATATCACTCCTAAGACTCTTAGAACTGATAATGGCCCTGAATTCTATCTCCCTGCCTTTTATGCCTCTAAGGGTATCATTCACCAAAAATCTTGTGTTGAAACTCCTCAGCAAAATGCTAGAGTTGAAAGGAAGCACCAACATATCCTTAATGTAGGGAGAGCTCTGCTTTTTCAATCCAAATTACCTAAATCATATTGGACATATGATGTTCTTCATGCAGTTTTCCTTATTAACAGAGTCACCACTCCCCTTTTGCACCATAAATCTCCTTTTCAAATGTTATATGACTCTATCCCTGACCCTACTGTGTTTAAAGTTTTTGGTTGTTTATGTTTTGCCTCCACTCTTCAAGCTCACAGAACCAAATTACAACCTAAAGCCAGAAAAACAGTTTTCTTGGGAAACAAGTCAGGCTATAAAGGCTATGTCTTACTTGATTTGCATAACCACACCATTTTCATTTCCAGAAATGTCACCTTTTATGAGCACATTCCCCCTTACATACCCATTACTTCATCTTCACCTTCTTGATGGACCTATTTTCCATTTACTCCCACATCTGTCATCTCCTCTTATGATGAACCTCCTGCAATACTTCATCTGACACAGGTGCCTCAATTTCTCCACCTACTACTTCACCTTCACCTTCACTTCCACCTCCTCCACCTATTATTCCTATGAGAACTTCCTCTAGAATTAAACAAACTCCTGCTTACCTTCAGGATTTTGTTTGTTCTACCATTCCTAACAATCACACTATCACACCAGCTAGCAATTACTCCCTCTCTAACTATCTGTCTTATGCTAATTTGTCTCATTCTCATTCCTCTTTTGCTTTGTCTCTTTTGCATGATGTTGAACCCAAAACCTATGCTGAGGCAAGCAAGTTTGAATGTTGGAAGGAGGCTATGCAACATGAGTTGACTGCTCTTGAGAAGACTGGTACTTGGGAAGTTGTGGATCTTCCAGATAACATCAAACCAATTGGCTGCAGATGGATTTACAAAATCAAACATCATGCTGATGGCTCAATTGAGAGATACAAAGCCAGATTGGTAGCCAAAGGTTATACACAGATTGAAGGGTTGGATTATTTTGACACATACTCTCCAGTGGCAAAGCTTACTACGGTCAGAGTTGTTATTGCTTTGGCATCAATCAACAACTAGCACTTGCATCAACTTGATGTCAACAATGCTTTTCTGCGTGGAGAACTTCAAGAAGATGTGTATATGGTCATTCCCCCATGAGTACCTCAGTCTAACCCTAACCAAGTCTGTAAACTTCATAAATCTCTCTATGGACTTAAGCAGGCTAGCAGGAAGTGGTATGAGAAGCTCACTTCAGTTTTGCTTCAACAGCAATATCATCAAGCTTCATCTGATCACTCTTTATTCCTCAAACAAACAGATGACAGTTTTACAATCATTCTTGTTTATGTTGATGATGTTATTCTTGCTGGGAACTCAGTCACAGAATTCACTAAAATCAAGTCTCTTCTTCATGATAAATTCAAAATTAAAGATTTGGGCCAGCTTAAATACTTCCTTGGTCTTGAAATTGCTCACTCTTCCAAAGGAATCTCTTTATGTCAAAGAAAGTACTGCCTTGACCTTATAGATGATTCAGGACTGCTTGGTGCTAAACCTGTTTCTACTCCTTCTGATGCAAATGTCAAATTACACCATGATTCTAGTCCTCCTTATTAAGACATTCCATCATACAGAAGACTTATAGGCAGACTGTTATACCTGAATACAACTAGACCTGACATAACCTTCATTACACAGCAACTCAGTCAATCTCTCACCATACCATCACAAATTCATTACAATGCTGGGATGCGAGTTCTCAAATATCTTAAAGGTTGTCCAGGTTCTGGTATATTCTTTCCCAGATATTCAGATTTGCACATTCAAGGGTTTTCATATGCTGACTGGGCAGGATGTAAAGACACCAGAAGGTCCATATCTGGCCAGTGTTTCTTTATAGGCAAATCACTGGTTTCATGGAGAACCAAGAAGCAATTGACAGTGTCAAGATCTTCCTCAGAAGCTGAATATAGAGCTCTGGCTTCAGCATCCTGTGAGATGCAATGGCTGTTATACTTGATGAAAGATTTGCAGATTCAGTGCACAAAGAAACCAGTCATATATTGTGACAATCTTAGTGCTATTCACATAGCAGCCAATCCAGTGTTTCATGAACGTACCAAACATTTAGAGATTGATTGTCATATAGTCAGAGAGAAGGTTCAAGCAGGGATTCTCAAACTGTTACCAGTTTCTTCAAAGGACCAAGTTGCAGACTTCTTTACTAAGTCTCTTCTTCCTCAACCATTCAACAATCTTTTATCCAAGTTGGGAATGGTCAACATATACCAATCTCCAACTTGTGGGGGGCTATTACACCATGAGCTTTCTCCAACCAATGAGGAGGAGACAGCTGTTACTTGCAATATAAGTAACAACAGTGTAGTACATTCTTCAGTTACTTGCAGTGCAAGCAACTGTAGTGTAGTACAATCTTAGTAGATTGATAGTACATTGCAATGTATATAAATAGTGATTGTACTCTACTGATTCAATCTAATGGAAAATCCCTTTGTTTCTTAGTTTCATAATAGCCATAATTACCAAATTTACTTTCATATGTATATATGTATATATGTCTTGGTCAGATCCTTGTTAATTGTTTTTTCTGTAGGATTTGCAATTATTTGCTCTCAAAACACAACATTTTGATGCATATGCATCTCTGTTTCCATGTTAATTTTTAAGTTGTTAAGTGCAGACTTAAGTTTATGTATTTAAATACATTAACTAGGATGTATGAATATCATCATTGATGACCATTTTCATTTTAAATGTTTCTAGTTGTAAACTTGTTTTGAGCATCATGTAATCAATGCATGATTTTTATGGTGTGATTGAAATTGTGATTTTTATATTTGTTTTATTTTAAAGATGTGATTTTTTTTCTTTTTTATTGTGATTAGAGATATAGTAAATTATAGATTAAGAATAAGTTTTACTTTACCAACAAAGTTTTATGATTCAAGGTGTAATTTGCATATAAGTTTTACATTTGGAGAGGATATTTGCATATAAGTTATAAATTTGAGGGGATATTTGCTACATAAATTTTAAATTTAAGGGGGGTATTTGCAAGGTAAGTGGATGACACAAATGTTAATTTTGAAAAGAAAAAAAATCAAATTTTTTCAAAAAAAAAAAAAATTAGTCAATTACCCCCTATGACGTGGCATGACTTTTCTGACCATGTGGCAGTGCCACGTGGCAGTTAACGGCCACATCAGCATGTTGGATGGAGGAAATTAACGGAGGGGGGTAATTGACAGACACTAGACAATTTCAGGGGTTTTTGATGTTTTGCAAAATTCAGGGGGATTTTTGACGAAAGTTACAATTTCAAGGGGGTAATTGACTATTTACTCATTAATTAAACAAATTTTTTAAAAAGAAAAACTATGCATTTTTATTTTTTCTAAAAAGTCACAAGTTGTATTTGTCTTATGTAATTTCCTTGTTTTTACGTTCTTTTCTGCAAATGAATCAGTAAAGAGTGTCATTAAAACATACATTTCATACATGACACAATTCTTTGTTGGTAATAAATTTATTAAAGGTTTTTTTTTTTTGTAAAAAAGAAAAAAAAATCTTACACATATGTCAGTTGTCAACTTTGTCTAATGTAATTGTATTGCTTTTATGTTCCTTTCTGCAAATAAATCACTAAAGAGTGTCATTGGAAGATACAATTCATACGCAGGACAATTGTTTTTTACTAAGGATTTAATTAAATTAAATTATGTTATATCTTCTTAATAAAAATGAGAATGTTTATAATTGATGACATGTTGTCATTACATGTTTTTTATCAGTTATTTGAATGTTTTATTGAGTTTTTAGAAAGCCTTTAGTGAAGAAAGTAGGATTTTTACATGATAAATGACTTAACAAAATTGTGTTATGATGTTGACACCGTGATACAATTTTTGGACTAGAGAAAATCGAGGCACAATATGAAAATCTTGACACGATCTGAAAATCGTGACACGATTGGGAGAAGCGCCAAAATGAAAGTATGAAATTAATGAAGGCATTTTGTCTTGATTTTTGTCATTGTTACACGATTTGAGACGTTTAAAGCATTGCCTATAAAAGCTTAAGAAAGGGTTCTAAATTTTTGGAGATTGGAAGCACGATTTTGGAAAGCGTAATTTTACAAACTTTTTGAAAATCAAATGACTATATGAAATTATGTACTAGTGAAAATCTACAAAATGTTGGTTATTACCTTATATTTATCGTCTATATTTTATGAGATATTGAGTTATTGGATGCCTTATAGCATTTAATCAGTGTCTATCGATAATTCTTCACTACTTAATATTTTTACAGTCAATTTTAATCATTTTTATCTAAATTGGATCAATTCATAGTGTTTTTGGAGTCAAACTAAGAAAAAAGGAGATTTTGAATGCATTCAGATGTGTCGGTTATTCTTGTTGTTAATTATCTCTAACTAGACAAATTTTCAACGTGTTGTTCTCTCTTGATTTTGTAGATTGAAAAATTGAGTTGTTAAAGTGAACTTATACTCAGAATTAATTTAAGCACTTAATCGAAGTTTTGAAAGCATGAAAGACCAATAAGTAATTTTCTCTACTATAATACATGTTCAAGGCAAAGAGAGAAATTTCCTATAATATATGTTCAAGGGTGCACATAATAGTTTTCCAGCAAGTGCATTAGCCTTCCTTATTATTGGTCAGCAAATGTGATGTGTGATTAGCCTTCCTATCTCTTTATTCAAGTGGTCCCTCATGACTAATGCATTACCACTCTTGGGACAATCCCAAACCAAAGAGACCCAAACACAGATATTGGTCTACGCGCAAGAGAGAAGCTAGTATAAAGAACGAGAAAAAGGGGAGATTATGAGTAGTTAGCTTAGTTAATTTTCTTGTTATTAGGGGGAGTTATGTTGGCAAAAATCTTATACCATGATCCGATTGTTTCAATCTGAATGAAGTATCTATTTAATCTATATTTTAATGATTTTTATCGTTTGATCAACTTTAAATTGATGGATTTACAATTTGAATGGAGAGGGAAATTTGTGAATACTTGAGATTAAATATTTCTATCTTCGTAGTTTACAAATGGATGTGAGCCCTTGAAATCATTAAAATTTCTTATATTTGTATGTTTCATCTTGATTTTGACTACGCTAAGAGATTATGGCTCATCTCAAGATTAAATGCTTAATTACTACGAGATTAGAATTTGACAATCTAAGAAATTGGTAATACCATGAAGAATAAATTCTAAATTGTGCTAGATTACAACAAAGTGATTGTTGAAAATAGTAAAATTATTAACATGCAAAACAGTAAAATGAAGTAATAACATGCGAATATTTTCCCAGCTGTGCTATTTATCCCGACACAATTAATCCCGAAAGCTTCCCGAACAGCTAGCTGCCGTTGGATTGGTATTTTTTATAGGAATACACGGGTGCTTGAAAAAAGGAAGTGGTGCCCACATATTAATTTACACCATCGTGAAATGTCGGGCTGCTTTTTCTCGGGAACTGTCAACGAATTCGTTAAACTCTCAAATATTGACTAAGACGTCTCTTAGTCAATTAATCTCATATTTTATTAAGTATATAAAAATAAACTTTATACAAGTCTGCTTAGTTGTCTACTAAGCGACAACTTATTCATCAATGAGATAAATCAACTTATAGATTTATTCTTATTGGATTTATATCTAATTAACATCATTGTATTATTTGAATACAATGGCTCATCCTCTCTAAATAATATCACATGTGTTGTCAAATCAACTTCTATATGGTTTATCAAGTCTACTTAGATAAATTCCAAGCGACACCATATTCACAAAGGAAAAACTAAATCCAATGATAAAGTTATTATCCAAGTCTACTTAAAAAAAAAACTTTCGGGCAACAAACCCCCACATTGGATATAATACAATGCGTAGATTTATTGTACATATCAACTTGAATAATTTTTTTTTAAGTAACAACACTGTCACAATGGCGAAAACAAATCCCCATAAATAACATAAGCAAAGTTTATTAAAGCATTATTATAATACAATGGATAATCTACAAAATACTATTTAATATTTCATGATTTAAAAGGCCATCACAAAATTATTTATACAATAAACTCATTAAATAGATAATCCAAATTGTCACAATATGACGTCAACAAATCCACTTATTAAGAGCATTATAAAATATTATTACACAAATTATTTCTTTTATATATATATATATATATATATATATATATATATATATATATATATATATATATTTAACAACAAGAATTAAACAATAAGTCAAAATAGCTAGAACCTGGTAGAAGTATATAGCTTTCAAAAACTTAATCGTCTTTTCCCTGGCTCCCTCCTCTGAAGGCCAACCTCCACCTCTTCACGTAGTGAAAAATAAAACAGCACTAACATCTAATATTAGACATAATTGTTTGGGTAAGTGACCACTGTCGCAAGACCGGTGACAACTAGAATCAGCAACCCATTTCACCATTGCATAATTTTTTCCGGTCTTATAATTCCTTAGATTGTTGTTGCGGATGACCGAAAAATTATTAACCTGCAAAACAGTAAAATGAAGTAAAACCTGAGGCGTGACTAAGTCACTGGACTAAGGAATTATCCGCAAGATTGCGCAATTCCCCCAGAATACAACAGGTTCTTCCCGGCGATAATCGTACTGAGACTATCAAGACACAGAGAAAATTTATAAACATAGTAACTCAGGCACTTAGAAATTTATATAGAAAAGAAGGAGAAAAAAGGAACGGTATATGTTTTCTTGGTGTAATTCATGAAAGAAAAGTTTATGATATTATAAAGAAAATGATATCTCAAGAAGGTAACCGCCACTTCCTTCTTAAAAGGCAATATTTAATATTAATTACCGATGATAATAACTAATAAAATCATGCTTACGTTCTGCTATTTTTAAGGAAAACAGAATCACAAAATATAGGAATATACCAAGTCAAAATCATTTAGCCACATTTAAAACACATTGAACATAATTGAAATCTAGCTAATATCACGTAAAAAATAGGTAGCCATTTTCAAGAACGTGACATCATGCTTCATGCATATTATGCACAAGTCCATAAATTTTGTTTCCAAATAAATTTAAACAAACTAAAATAAAATTGTAAACAAATTACTTTTGAAATATTCAAAATATACAACATTCTCTTCTCTCTTTTTTTTTTTGTCAATTGCAAATTGATGAGTACTATTATACACATGCGAATATATTCCCTCACGCACGGTGCGTGATAGTTTGTGCACTCTAAAACGCGCCATGCTTTAATATGGATAAGATATGATTTATTTCCACTTAGAGCACCATTATCGGTTGACTCTTGCCATGGTTTCACTTTTCCCAAAGCCAATGTGTCAGTGTGGTAAAGATATTTGGCTTTTTGGCAATGGCATATTGAGGCAACCGTAGCACTGCATTACTACGGTGGCTTTGTTCTTTGCCGAGCTTATAAACTAATATAAAATTAATTATCACCTCAAAAGGTGTTGTATATATTAATATAAAATATAATTGTGATGTATATTGTAGAGTTTTGTGGGACCCATTTTAAAGGTTTGGAGAGTAGTATGAATATTTAAAAAATGTAGTTGAGTGGTTTAAATAATAGGGAAGCGTGAGATAATATAATATATTCAGTGGGACCCAATTATACCACCCATATAGGTGGCATGGATGTGGATGCTCTTAGCGCAGTAACAAAACAAAACAACAAAACAAAAGGAGACAGACAAACGGGAAGTCAATACAATATGCCACCAGTAACTAATAAACCAGAAGATTTTGGTTTTATTTAAAATTAAAACGAATATACTCCCTTCGTCCCTTAATGTAACCTCCCTTTGCATTTTTCACATTTCTTAAGAAAAATTGTCAATGTAATTAATGTGTCTGTTTTGTGTATTAATATTACCAAATTGTCCTTTGTTTGTATGTGTATAAAATTTGACTATTCATATTTCAAGACAAGTTAGTAGTATTAATTAAGGGTATGTTTAGGAAAAAAGTAATAAATGCATCTAGTAATTTGAAAAGGGGGTTACATTTAGGGACAACAATAAAATCAAATGGGTGGTTACATTAAGGGTCCGTTTGGTTCGAGAATTAGGAGGGGAGGGGAGGGGAGGGGAGGGGAGGAATTTTAACGGAGGGGAGGGGAGGGGAGATATTTTAATTAAAAGTGTGTTTGGTTCACAAGGGGAGGGGAGGGATTTTAAAATTAGTTTATTGTTTTACCCTTAAACTTAATTAAATAAGGATAATAAAGTAACGAAACAATAACGATGTAATCGATAACAACATGATGTAGACGATGGAATAACGGATTAGTAATAGGGTTGTTACAAGGAGTAATGAAAGTTGTTACAAGGAAAAATTGTTAATAATATAGAATACAAGTTGTTACAAGAAAAAATTGTTAATAATATGGAATAAAAGTTGTTACAAGATAACCTAATAATAATAAAAGTTGTTTCAAGGATAATATAACATAATAATAATAAATGTTGTTACAAGGATAATATTGAGATTTTAAATTAATATAAGGATAATTTTGACGGTGCAATAAAATTTGCTCATCTCCCCTCCCCTCCCATCCCCTTCTAAAAATTGAACCAAACACGTCAAATTAAAAATCTCCCCTCCCCTCCCCTCCCCTCCCCTCCAAAACTCTCGAACCAAACGGACCCTAAGGGACGGAGGGAGTACTATATAAAAATGCAGAAGATGGTTACACGATTTTGTCTTGATTTTGGTTTTATTTAAAAGCATTTAAAGCTTACCCCTCAAATTTAAAATTTAATTAGCACTTCTCATTGGCATACACTAGGAAAAAGACAACAATTTAGTGCTAACATAACTAACAAGTGACTTGTTTTTCCCATATGAACCTTTTTCATGGGATCCCCAATCATAAAGGTTGGGTTCCCATCACTTGTCATTTTCGAGTGGCATAGTCTTATTTCCTTCTTTTTCTTCCTGGGGCTTTTGTCAACGAATTCGTTAAACTCTCAAATATTGACTAAGACGTCTCTTAGTCAATTAATCTCATATTTTATTAAGTATATAAAAATAACTCGGATTGCACAATAAGTTTATACTAGAGCTGTCAATTTGATGGGGCTTGAAATTTTCACAAAGTTTATAAGGTTCCACAAAGTTTTTCTGGATGTGCGACTTACGGCTAAAGTCAAGACACTTAATTATTTTAAACCAAAACAAATAAATAAAGTTCTGGACTATAATTCAGAAAAAAATAATTAAGATAAATAATTAAATAAAATAAATAAATAATTTATTTAATTATTTTAAATTCAATCCAATAAAAAAAAACGTTTCTGCATAAAATTAGGAACATGATAACAGCAGTCCCACATAAACAAAAAATTTGTTTCACGATGAAGAGAAAAAAACAGGACGAATTCAGGTGAGTCGAAATATGATGGCAATAATGATAGGAAGCCTAAAACAAATTCATCAAAAATACAACAACAAAGATGAATTTTCATGTACAGATACAACCAATTAAAATAAACCAAAGACAAGGTATTGCATAGAAAACCATTATTCAACGAAGACTAGATGCACTAATCTGGATGTGCAAAATTGAATAGAATAAAATAAAACATAAAAAGTTTGTTTCAAATATTTCAACAAATATTCAACTATATTTTCTATCACACAATGGTCTCCCACTTGATAGAGAATGATAGTTGGATTATATCAATCCAAGACTTTTCAAATATTTCAACAAATATTCAACTATATTTTCTATCACACAATGGTCATGTCAATTAATATTACACCAATATGATATGCCCATCCCTTAAATAATAAGGGAACATGTGTAATCAAATTCAATAAAAGAATTTAAATTAATTAAATCATGGCTAACCTCAAAAGGTGTAATCAATTCTCCTTGTAGAGTCATTAGGCTTCGATGACTTGAAGAAAGTTCCGCACATTTTGGCATATTGTCATCTCAATTGGTTCATAATTCAACAACCACCAATAAAGAAAAAGAAAGACTCTAACAGTAAATCAATAAAATACAAGGATAATACTCCCTCCGTTCCTTAATGTAACCACCCATTTGATTTTATTTTTGTCCCTAAATGTAACCCCCTTTTCAAATTACTAGATGCATTTATTACTTTTTTCCTAAACATACCCCTAATTAATACTACTAACTTATCTTGAAATATGAATAGTCAAATTTAATACACATACAAACAAAGGACAATTTGGTAATATTAATACACAAAACATACACATTAATTACACTGACAACTTTTCTTAAGAAATGTGAAAAATGCAAAGGGGGGTTACATTAAGGGTGCGTTTGATGGTCAGGATAGGGGGACAGGATATGATAAATTAATCATATCCTGCTTAAATCTCATGTTTGATGCACCAAAGGGATAGGATAAAATAAACCATTTTCCTATCCTATCCTGACTTTCCTTTGTAATTTCTATCCTAAGTATAGGCTGTGTTAGAAATTATCCTGATGGGATTAGAAGATCATTCCTTATTTATTATCCTGATATTCTGCCATTTTTAAAATATTGTCATTTTTAAAATAATGATAGCATATATTTTCTATTATAATTAATAACATTCCATTTTTATAATATTTAATTAATTATGAGAGCAATTTTTTCATTTAATTATAATGATATCATGTTTGTTATCATGTGCGCATCAAACACATGATAGGATTAATGTTTATCATGTCCTTATCATATCCTATCTCTATCCAGCTTTATATCATATCCTGCCTCTATCCTATCATGACCATCAAACGGACCCTAAGGGACGGAGGGAGTAGTTTTTATTGCCTTTAGAATTGCTCAAAATTATCTTTTATGACATTTCATAAGTGAGCATATAAACAACAAGGCAACAAGAAATTTATGCAATCATATACTTAATATTTGGTGCTATGATTGACAAAACTGAGTCTAAAGTAATTTCACAATTACAACACTTTAATAGAATAATTCCCTTCTATAAATGAGATTTTCACAAAAAATATTTTAGACTCACATCCTTAGGAATATATGTCTCTCATTTTTAATCAACACCAAAGATATACACATTTCACAAAATAAAATTTATTCCCATAAATAAAAATATGAAATCAATGTTTGAAAATTATTCCCAATCAAATTACTTGATTTTCAAAATAAATCAATCCACCAAAATCAAATCAAATCATTTTAAATATGCAAAATTTGATCCATAAAATATTAATCATGGTGTCTCCTTCCGAATTTGAGATAAAATAAAATAAAGCTCGATGGAATATTCATATGGTAATCATGCCAATGTTTATACACATTAGATGCACATACACAGTGAATCACAACATGTAAAATTTGTTTCAAAAAAAACTGCAAACCTTTTGGCAACAGAAACAAATGTAAAATCAATATGCAGTGACAAACACAACATCAAAAGGAGTGGCACAAAAATTACATGATATAAATTTGAACATGGCTACTCAAAATTGTCTTTGGATCCACATAAGCAATTATAATTGAACCATGATAAACATAGTCTTAAAACCAATTCAACTTCCCAATAAACCAAATCTCAAATCCACTCAAATAATAGAGTAGAAACGATGATCATATATAAAGGAAACTATCCATAAACTTAAGGGAAGAAGGCAATCATAGACAAGGCAATCATCAATCATCATATCATCATAAAAATAAAAGGAACCTTGCAAGCCAAATCATAAATTATTATCAAATATTATATTGATTCTCATAAATTATTCACCCAAAAGATCACTATATCACAAAATATATTGTTCCAAAAATTAAGGAAACAAACAATAAGTCTGGGTAAATGATTTCCACAAAAGAAATAAAACAACCCACAAAATAGATGATCGGAAGTTCGCAATTTTTCATGAAATAATTTTGCGTTCAAATTGATTTTTGAGATATCAATTCGCATTCAATGAACTCTCTTCTCTTTCAAAAAAAATTCGCATTCAATGAAATTGCAGAAAGCCAAGTTCAATAACAATTTTAGTTTCGATTCCCACCGAAAAAAATAAAAATAATATTTCTAGTTCACTTTGATATTATAAAGTGGAACCAAAAGCAAAAATTTGATAAGGATTAATAATTATACACAAAAATAAATAATCAAAAAACTCTATATCGTTTTTACCATGAAATATTCACCATAAAGGCAATTGAAAAATACGGTTAAAGCAACTGTACAACCTTAAATTACAACACCAAATCAATTTGAATTGTATATATATATATATATATATATATATATATATATATATATATATATATATAGAATAACTAAAATTCACTCAAATTTAATTGAGACGAAAGGTGTTTATTAACATGTTTACACAGTGCCATAAAAATAATGATGTTAATTTGTTTATATACAAAAGCAAATCCCAAAAAATTGAATCAAACAAAACGTGATATCACTGTGCATATTTGCCGAAAAGAGATATTCACAATTAATTGAACATAATCATGACATGTAGTTTACTCAAAAAAAATAAGGTTTAAATGTGTCATTAGTCCCTGCAGTTACACCATTTTTTGGGTTTAGTCCCTGCGCTTTTTTTTGTTTGGTTTTAGTCCTTGCACTTTATAAAAAATTTGGCTTTAGTCCTTGCCGTTAGTTAGCCGTTAAAAAAAAGGTTAAAATTAACTGAGTGCCACGTGGCCCAATCGTTACATGTCATGTGGCACATCAAAAAGAAATATTTACAATTTTAATTAAATAAAATAAAACAATTTATTTATAATTTGTTTTATTATTATTATTAGAGCTTACTGTTCATCATCCCCTCCAATCCCACATCAACACTTTCATTTCATTGTTTTGTTCCGAATCACTCACACTTCCTCAGGATACCCATCAATTTATTCATCAATTTTTACCATTATACCCATCAGTTTCCACATTTCCCTTTCATTGTATCGGAAAAACTACCCATTCACCCAACCCAACCGAACAAAAAGCACTCTACAATGTTCTCAACTCCATCAACCCAGATTTCCCATGGACTACTCGCTTCCCCGGCGACCTCTGTCGCTTACCACCACCCGACGTCGTTTGCCGTTACTCCTACTTTCGTTTTCTGAAGTTTCTAGTAGTAATTTTTGCGAACTTGAATTGAAGCTCAAATTAAAGTCAGCTCTGAAAATTGTATGGATGGGATGAGATGCGTGTGTTATAATTGTTTTCCTTTACAATCCATAACAATGTTAATCGTACTAGAGTAATTTGCTTTTGGAAATTGGAATTGAAAGTTAGAGAAGGTTAATAATAGTAGTCCTTTGGAGAAAGATGGGACTCTTATGTGTATAATTTGGTGTTGGGTGGGTTGTGTAAAGCCAAGAAAATAAAGGATGCACGGAAGGTTTTTTTTCCTGGGTTGGATTGGGATTGATATGAAGAAAGGAAGAACAGTAAGCTTTAATAATTATAACAAAACAAATTATAAATCAATTGTTTTATTTTATTTAATTAAAATTACAAATATTTCTTTTTGATGTGCCACATGGCATGTAACGATTGGGCCACGTGGCACTCAGTTAATTTTAACCTTTTTTTTAACGGCTAACTAACGGCAAGGATTAAAGCCAAATTTTTTATAAAGTGCAAGGACTAAAACCAAACAAAAAAAAGCGCAGGGACCAAACCCAAAAAATGGTGTAACTGCAGGGACTAATGACACATTTAAGCCAAAAAATAATCATGACATGTAGTTTACTCAAAAACCCCTTTGCCTTTTTCACATTTCTTAAGAAAAGTTGTTAGTGTAATTAATGTGTCTATTTTGTGTGTTAATATTACCAAATTGTCTTGTTTGTATGTGTATTAAATTTGACTTTACATATTTCAAGACAAGTTAGTAGTATTAATTAGGGGCATGTTTAGTAACAAAAAAAAAAATTAGGGGCATGTTTAGAAAAAAAATAATAAATGCATCTATTAATTTGAAAAAGAGTTTACATTTAGGGACAAATATAAAATCAAATGGGTGGTTACATATAGGGACGGAGGGAGTACCTTTTAGCCATAATTGATCAATATGTTGGAACTTTGTTGTGCAAGCAAGACCCTCCAAGTTAATACAGATTTTGAAGGTTGAATGTCCTTGCTCCAAATGGACTTTGTTTGCGTAATGTAAGTGTTGCCTAATGTCTCTGCGTCTGGCATATGTGCACGCAGGGGTGGACCTGGACTAGGTCCGGTGTGGCAAGTGCCACACACCAGTCTAAGCCATTTTTTTAATAAATTTTTGGGTTAATAGACTTTTACCCCCTGTAATATAGGTGTCTTTTGGTTTTGCCCCCTAGGAATTTTTTTTTTTTAGATTCCGTCCTCGTAAATTGAAGATTCTTTGGTTTTGCCCCCTGACCCCAACGAGTCAGCAGAATCTCCTACGTGGCACGCTACGTCAGCAGATTCTGCTGACGTGGCGCGCTGACTGTATAATTATTTTTATTTTTTTATTGGGGTACACGTGGCATTTTTTTTAAAAAAAAATTTAAAAGAAATAAAAAAATTCTGGAAAATTGAAAAATTAATAAAAAAATTAAAAAATTATGGAAAAATTAAAAATTAATAAAAAAATTCTGGAAAATCGAAAAATTAATAAAAAAAATCTGAAAAAATGAAAAATTAATAAAAAATTCTAGAAAATCGAAAAATTAATAAAAAAATCTGAAAAAATGAAAAATTAATAAAAAATTTTAAAAAAAAAATTCTGGAAAATTGAAAAATTAATAAAAATGAAAAAAACGGAAAAAATTAAAAAATTCTGGAAAAATTAATAAAAATAAAAAATGATTAAAAAATAAAATAATCTAATAAAATGAAAAATAATGAAAAAATTCTGGAAAATATTTAAAAAAAATCGAAATTTAAAAAAAAAATAAAAAAGATTAATCATTTTTAAACAAATGATATTTTTGAAATTTTCATTCGTATTTTTCGAAATTTTGATTAGTATATATGTCGAGCTTAGGTTTTTTCAGTGTATTTTTTCCCTTATTCTCGGTTTATAAATACACAAAAGTTCCCGGTTTATAAATACACAAAAATTCCCGGAAAAAATACTAATGAAAATTTTGAAATTTCGAAAAATACACAAAAAACCTAAGCTCGGTTTATAAATACACATATTTTTCCCCTTATTCTCGGTTTATATATACAAAAAAATTCCCGGAAATTTTTTGAGAAATACTAATGAATATTTCAAAAATTCGAAAATTTCGAGAATTTTTCATTAAAATTTCATTTTTCCAGAATTTCATTTTTATTTTCGAAAATTTAAAATTTCATTAAAATTTATTTTCCAGAATTTTTATTTTCGAGAATTTCTAGAATTTTTATTTTCCAAAATTTCATTAAAATTTAAAATTTTGAAAATTTGATTTTTCCAGAATATTAATTTTTTTAGAAAATTTCGAAATTTTATTTTTTCCAGAATTTTTTCCTTATTTTTCATTTTATTAGATTATTTTATTTTTATTAATTTTTTCAGATTTTTTTTTATTTTTTCCGTTTTTTTCAATTTTTTCATTTATATTAATTTTTCAATTTTCCAGAATTTTTTATTAATTTTTCATTTTTCCAGATTTTTTAAATTAATTTTTCGATTTTCCAGAATTTTTTAATATTTTTTTCCATTTTTTATTAATTTTTAATTTTTCCAGAATTTTTTATTTTTTTTAAAAAAAAATGCCACGTGTACCCCAATAAAAAAATAAAAATAATTATACAGTCAGCGCGCCACGTCAGCAGAATCTGCTGACGTCACGTGCCACGTAGGAGATTCTGCTGACTCATTGGGGTCAGGGGGCAAAACCAAAGAATCTTCATCTTACAAGGACGGAATCTAAAAAAAAAATTTCTTAGGGGGCAAAACCAAAAGTCACCTATATTACAGGGTGGTAAAAGTCTATTAACCCTAAATTTTTTAGCTAAATGTTATATTATATAATTCAATCTTTGTAAATTAATCACATGTGTATGGTGTAATTTTTTAGATACATATTTACGCATCATTTAATTTCCTCCTTTCTTTGGCTCTATTATACTATACATATACGAGTTATTTTATCTCCTCTTTTCTGGATTCGGATTGACGGCAGTTGCTTACACTATGTTTGGTAGAGGAGAAATAGAGAAGGGAGAATGAAGGAAGAGAGAAGTTGAAAAGAGAAAGTGAAGTTACCCTGGTAGTGAAGAGAAACATGGAAGAGAGACTAAAAACATATGGGTCTCAGAATATTCTTTTCCCCAAAACCTATAAGAAACACAAGAGAACGAGAAAGAGGAAGAGTCACACATTTTGACTATAGTACATTCTTTTACATTGACTATAGTACATTGAACGTGGGTGGGTGATGAATAGGCAACGTGGCTGCTTGTAATAATAGTGGATTAATCCAATGGTGTAGCCTTGCATGACTGCAGTGACTGCACGCTTTAGCGACTGCAGTCGATCAAGGTCCCTCTTTCTATATATACTTCTTTCTATGTGCTTTCTCGCACGCACTGTTCTCTTTCTATTTCCTTTCAACTCTCTCTTTCTCTTTATTCTATTACTCCATCACGGGGTGGGATTTGCTGCTGTAAGAGAATCCCCAAGTTTCACGCTGTAGCTTCAACTTTTTAAATCCATTATATTTTATTGTTTTTATTGTCCAAAAAGTACATGACTTTTTTTTGTCCACTGTTACAGCTGCATCTAATTACATAATAGCCTTCACAAATAACATGTGCAAAATACTACATCTTTCAATTCTTCAAATAACATCTTTCAAATACTACACCAAAAAAATTGCCTAAGCCAACACATTTCAATTGAGATTTGCTGGCAGCGCAGGTAATAAACAAAGCCGAACAGAAAATGAGAGTGCAGGCCATCATAGCAGAACAGCAATAGCTGCAGGATGCAAAACCAAAACCTGCATGAAGATGCTAACAGCTGCAAAAACATTCAAGATGGAAGGTCTGCAATGTTGAATATTTTCATCCATCATTGAGTGGCTCCTACATTATTCAATTAAAATATACATTGTGAATACAAACTGTAATAAAGTAATTTAGGTGGTGAAACTACAATTAAGAGACACAAATATCTCACCATTAATAATCTAGTGAAACTAAAGTTGTCCTCACTTGTTTGAGAAAGCTCACATGCTGATTGTGCTAAAGTTGATGTCCCAGATTCCATTTGACTTAGAGAATCACGATCCTTCAAAAAATATGAAAAATTAACACCTAGTTAATGAAATTGAAATAAGCAAAAGTTTAAGTAGATGAATTGATTAGGATTTACACCTTTGATCTTTGACGTGGTGTAGGTTTTACAATTGTTGCTTTGCTTTTTTTCTTAGACATAAGCTCGACACAACTCTTAAGTCGTCTACGATTTTGTAATCCAGGCTTAATCTTAAACCCCTTTGCTTGTGTCTCATATTCTTTTGTTACTGTTGGGACATCACCTTCATCATCAGCATTCTCTATTTCTCGTAACCGGGCCTCCATCACCAGCTTACACAAGTCATACAAACCCTTTTCTACAAGCTTATGTAGATATTCAGATGTTGACACGTCAGCTGCCAATCTAATCATAGTGGAGCATAATCTCTTATATCGATGTGTACTAAACAATTTAGGATCATCAACAACCTCATTTCCAATATGATCAATAATAACACCATCACGGGCATCTCTTGTCCATCTTTTTAAGATGTATTGATTGGGGATCAGTTTAACATCATTTGCCTCAATGACTTTTAATGCATGACAACAGAGTATGCCAAAAGTCTCAAATTTTTTACAAGTACATGATATAGAGAAAGTTGTTGGATCAAATAGTACTGTCCACTCTCCTTCCACTTCAAACATGGTGATAACATATTCAAATGGAAGTTGAGACAGATTCTCACTTTTTTTGCTAGCAGCTAAGAATAAGGAAAACTCATCATTGAACATATCAAAGATTTTATGTGTGTACACTTGTGCGAGTTGCATTAGAATCGGAGAATGTTGATATCTTATCCTTGGTAGTTTATGTCGAGACTCATACTCACATACTAACTCGTTGTATCGTTTCTCCTCAACAACTTTATCAAAGTGTTGGAATAATTGAATAACACTGACACCAGGTCTCATACAAGCCTTAAAACTGGAATTTAAACTCTCACTAAGTTGAGTGCTTCGCATTCCAAGTGTGATAGCTTTGTTCATGTGACATGATGCCCATTTTTGCTTGATACCATACATTGATTTCACCCAATTGTTATCAAATAGATCAAATTTTGCAACCAACTTGCTCCAAGCTGCTTCAAACTTCACCTCTTGATCGTATTCATACATGCACTTCTTAAAGTCAAATAGTAAATCACTTCCCCCTTTCATCAAGCAACCTAGGTGTTTGATCCCATTTTGCATCAAATTCCATGTACATAACCCATGTCGAGTCTCTGGCATCACCTCAACTAGTGCTTTAGCCATTGCTTGGGCTTGGTCAGTGAACAAGGTTTGAGGCTTTTTATTTCCATGTGCTTCAAGAAATGTTTCAAATAACCATTTGAATGAGTCAGCGGTTTCATCATATAGTAGTGCAGCCCCAAAAAGGATTGTGCCTCTATAATGGTTAAAGCCTGAAAATAATGCAAGTGGTCGATTAGCACGGTTGGTGCTATGTTGTATCCAAAGAAACTACATCACCGAAATATCCATAATCCAGTATCATTCTTGCATCAGCCCAAAATATGTTTGTGATTTGTTCATCACAGTCCATTTGATATGCGTGGTAAAATGATGGATTGTCCAACATCTGGTGTTGAAAATACTGCATAAGACTACCAACTTCCCCATACACCATGCTACGTTGTCTTCTTGCTTTAAGATAGTTTTTGACATCCAATCGTGTAAATCCGAGATTAGCTCTACCTCCTGCCTGTGTGCTCATAAGTTGAAATGAAGACTTTTGCATTAGTCCAGATTCCTCTGCCATTTCGATCTCATAAGCTTGAACTTCCGATATTTTACGATGTGATGCTAGCATGTGTGTTGTTTCTGTGTGTTGTAAAAGATGGTTGTGGGTTTCCTCAAACTCATGTATTACATACTTCCCATCTCTTAGACGGAATGAAATTCTTACTGGACACCCTGATCTCGTATCAGCCCTAGGCTTTTTAACCAAAGAGGATCTTTTGTCTTTCAACCTACTGCCCTCCTTGGAACAAACAAATCTGCCGGATGTAATCAAGCCATCTACCTTTCGTTTGTTCAAGTAATCATTTCTAACTCCAAAACCACATTTCTTACCATATTCAACCCAAAATTGCCAAGTCGTATCTACGCTATCAAATTCCAAACCAACACTCGGTTTCGCATTAAGTGCCATTGTTTTCCAAATCTACCTGGTACAGGGAATCTACTCCATTTATTGCTTTAAGTTCTAATATTTTCTTGGGTAACCCTTTGGTTTTAATTTATTTTAGGAAAATGCTATTTATCTAGAAAAATAGCATCAAGAATTTTTCAAGACACATGTGGCAAGTTTTAATTGCATGATTTTTTTGTCCACTTCCTACACATGTGGCAAATTTTAATTGCATGATTTTTTTGTCCACTTCCTATTTTTCAGTCACACCTCCTTGAATTGTGACAAATAGTGCATTGTGATTGGTTCCTCTTTATTCTTGAAGAATTCTTGATGTTTTTTTTCTAGATATATAGCATTGCTCTTTATTTTATGGCATGGCATTCATGATCCACTATAAACTTTAGAAATTATCATTTGTCATCTTCGTCTTATGTAATTTTATTGTTTTTACTTTTTTTTCCTTGCAAATGAATCACTAAACAATGTCATTGAAAGATACAATTCATACAAGAGATGATTGTTTCTTGCTAATAAATTAATTAAACAAATTTTTTGTAAAAAAACTACACTTTTTTATTCTTTCTAAAAAGTCACAAATTGTCATTTGTCAACTACGTTTTATGTAATTTCATTGTTTTTACGTTCTTTTTTTTTCCAAATAAATCACTAAAGAGTGTCATTGAAAGATACGATTCATACACGAGGTAATCGTTTGCAACTAATAAATGAACTAAACAATTTAATTGTAAAAAAAGTCTTGCACATTATATTTGACAACTTTTCTCTAGGAACTCTTCGTTGAATTCAATTGTCTCTTGTTGGTAAGCATCTCATAATTTATGTCTTTATTGAAGTGGTCCCTCACGACTAAATCCGATTCACCACTCAATGACGGGGCTAAATCCGTCACCACTCAATGAGGGCCATAGTTTTAAAACTCGGACCGGTCATTGACTCGGTGAGGTTACTGGGTCAATGAGTCATTGGTTGAACCATTGAGTTACTGGTTGAACCGCATGATGAAACCGGATTAAATCGGATGACTCGGTCGTATAACTCGGTCATCAAAAAAAATTATATGTGTGTTAAACTATATCAAATTGAATGACTTAGTTCGTAAAAATTTATAAAATAAAAATTCTCATACTAATATTTTTTTATTTTGACAAATTAACATAATTTCACAAACTCTTTATTTAAAAAAGAAAGTCTTTTAAGCAAAATTGAAAAGGTAAGAAGCAGTAGTACAATGAGTCAAAGATAGTTAGTTCCTAGGTGTTTACTTTTATTTACGATTAAAAGTAATAAAGAATGATTTGGTCAAAAAAATAAAATAAAGAATGATAAAATAAAGATTGATAAAAAAATAATAAAGAATAATAAAGAATGGGACCCTTATAAAAGTCAAAAATGAGGGCTAAATCCGTCAATAGCGTCAATACTCAATGAGGGCTAAATCCGTCACTCAATTTCCTAAATTCTCAATTTCCTCTTTTCTTTGGTTCTATATTTTTTTTTTTTTTTGAGAGATTCTTTGGTTCTATATATGCACCTTTTATTTCCTTTGTCACACGCACTCAAACAAACAAAGTTCTCTTTCTATTTCCTTTCAACTCTCTCTCTCTTTATTCTATTACTCCATCACACTTTACAATTTGTTTGGAAAAATGATGGACTATTTTTTCCGTGGACAATCTCTGCTATCGAATCTGGTTTTCCGTGGACTTTCTCTGCTATTGAATCTGGTTTTCCGTGGACTTTCTCTGCTATTGAATCTGGTGAATGCTCTAACACTTCATCTTACTTTTTTGCTTTGCATTTTTCAAACATTGTTAAAGTTATTATATCGATTTCTCTTCATCTTACTCAACATATTTTTCCCACAAAAAAAATTATAAAAATTGAAACTTTATGTGAAATTGTTGACAACAAAGAAAATTAACACTGACCCATTGTTCTCTTTTTTTCCTTTAGAACACTGAAAACTTTTTTTCTACAAAAATAATTGAAATTTAAACTTTTTGTTCAATGGTTAATTGAAATTGAAGACGTTAGCTTTTACTTTTTGCTATGTTTTGAGCCTTAACTCAAATGAGTTGAGCTAATCAACTGATCCTCAGTTTTTGACATGTTTATTTTCTGTTTTGAAGGGGTTGATCTTCGCCGCAGCTATCGTCCTCCAATGTTGTTTTGCATCTGCAACTAATGAAACGGGGAGGACAAGAAAGTTAGTGAACAGCCGTACAGAGTCACCACCATTGCAGGCAACAAATGTACAGGTTGATGTTCATAATGATTATAATTTGACTCTTGCAATCACTCTGCCCATTGGAGCTGTCATCTTATCTGTCATAGAATGGGCTATATATAGGATTTTCAACAGGAGACCAATACAGCAGGCTGAAGAAGCAGAGGTTGTTGCTGATAATCCACCAACAAAGGAAGCTGAAGATGCAGTTGCTGTAACTCTAAATGTAACAGCCCAGTAATTTCATATGGAATTGGAATAATTGAGTATACAAAGTTGATCTACAAGGGTATATCTGTAATGACCTGTAAATTTTCAACCACCTAGTTTTAATTACTGTTATCAATAAGATTAAAACCCAAAAGTCATAGGGGATGTTTGTTTGAGCGATAATGATTTATTCCTCATTTGTGTTATGAGTAGCTTATAGTTAGTTTTGTTTATGCCATGTTCTTTCATAGTTACTGTAATGTAAAGTTACAAGAAAGCAAATAATGGAACTACTTACCACTGCATCCATGTATGGTTAGTGTTATTATTAGATTCGTTGAATTTGGTTATTACTGCTTAGCATCGTCGAATTTGGTTTCTAGTTTTTTTACTGCTTGTCACGTTGATTGGTCCATTAGTTAGAGTGTTCGGCATAGCTTTGTCTTAGAAAATTGATGTTCACACATTAGAGAAGGCTGGGACACACATGTAAAATACGCTTTTGCCCCCTCGGCAGTTAACTGCCGAGGAATTTGAAATCCGGCTGCAGTTAACTGCCGAGGAATTCCTCGGTAGTTAACTGCGGAGGAAAGCATTTATGCAGACAGCAGGTTCTGCATTAATGCTAAGCATTTCCAAGCCATTTTTCGGCCAGTTTTTACCTGTAATTTTACCAGAGCATTTCCATATGCAATTCAAATTATACAACAATGAAACTCGGTCATAAACAAGAAAAATACAATATCTTTTACATATGTCCATAATTAAATCAAACCGACATTTGGTTCAAACCACACAAAAGTTTGAAATTCATCAAAACGGAACATAGTGTCCATAATCAAACAACACATTACAAGTCATTACACATCATTATACATCATTAAATTAAATCCCTACTTACATTCATTACAATTGCATATGGAACGAACATATATATATAATACATTATTTTCCACCATATTCCTAAACATAAATCCGACGTCGCTATCGTCTTTAATAAGCCAAGGCATATAGCTTGCCGTTTTCCATGCGAATTCATCTCTATCTTCTCCTAGGTCTATCATTGGCATTAGAGCAGACAAGTGACGTGTATATTGATTTTCACCAAGATGCTCAAAATAAGTGTTAAGTTGTGTCTTCAAATCATCAATAGAGTCTGTCGGTGTTATCATAACCTTAACCGTCTTTTTAAACGCGCAATACCTAACACGACCTTCAATTCTTGCAACCTCTGACATGTTTCACTTGACAAAAGCTTTAACAAAATAATCATAGATTAGAACAAAATTAAATGGAATGTAATAACGAATAAATCAAATGCGTAAACATTAATAAGCTATAAATAAGTATTGCACTAGTTTCAAGTCAATAAAAGTCATATTATCATATATATCAATATCATTTACATAATGTTACTTATATATTGGCCACAAAAAATTGGCATTACAATTTTGACCCCAAAATATACGTCGGTGTAATTTCTACCAAAAAAAAAGGACTAACACCGACAAAAAAATCCCTAGTTAATTGCCAAGTGATTGGAGAAGATCAAGCGACATAAAATCTTCCTCATCTTCCGCAATAACTTCAAATTGTTGCTTTGGTTTTTCGGGAGTGTCCAACAAAATAGGCGCCGCTTTGTTTGATTCCTTTTGTGGTTTCGGCGGTTTGTTTCCACTTTCAATAGCCATGAGCTTTCGGAACAACTCATGTTGATCCAAATACTCATCTTCCCAAGTCACCGCATCTTGTTTCTTGTGATTGTGCCACTCCGTAGATGATGGAGGTAGTGGACAACCATTCCTCAAGTAAATAAGCACAAAGTGATTAGGAATTACCCCAAGGCACATGATGGGAGTTTTTTGCTTGCCCGGCGGTGGTGGCCCTCTTAGTGGGAAAAAAGATTCTGAGTTACCAACTTCAAGATTTGTCAACACAACCACACACCTTTTGTAATAATTGGCAACAATGTGCCCCATGTCCGGAAAAGTCAACCACTTATCAACAAGATGTGCACAACTTTTTGTATTTGCGGGAGGATGTAAGCCATTTAAAATGTAGTTATAACGATCCTCACCCGCAAATACTTCAACATAATCATCTCTATGATCTTTTAATTCTTGAATAAGATGTGTACGAATTAATTCTTTTAATTCTATGCTCTTTCTTGGCTCCCTTGGTTGTTGCTTTTTGTGGTGGTGGAGACATCATGGTGGTTTCAGGAAATGCCAATTGCCGCAAAGCCTCCTTGACTTCAAGCTTCATTTGGAAAGGGAGTTTCTTGAGACGTTCTACAATACCCTTCAACTCATCATCCACCGAAAAACCAAGTTCATTACTTTCTTCTCCCATGCGTAACCTTTGCCAATGGTGGTGTATCTCATCCAATAAAATTGGCTTTTCTTCAAGGAGTTTAGTTGCAATTTCGCATGCACATGGTAAGCCGTAAGATGTCCTTTGAACACAACCACAAATTTCCTTGTTCATGCACAACGTTTTCCTACAACGTGACTCTTCCATAGCAATGTTGTCCAAAGCATATCTAGACACATGACCACCTAAGCCGGAGTACAAAGTGACATCTTTGAATCTATGTTCCAACACGGTAACGCTCTGACCAAAGGCTGTTTGTATCGCAGTGTGTTGAAGCAACAACATGTTATGTATTTTCTCCCAACAAGTACCCAAATCACCCACACTATTGTCTAAATATTTCTTCACCAAAGCATGAGCCGATTCTACCCTATTGGTGGATCTACAACCAAGATGCAACACACGGTCTGTCCATACCCTCACTATTTTCTCCTTCACTTTATTCAAGGTGGTCATGGCATAGGCTAGGAAAGGTGGGAAATCACTACAAGCATCTTGGAACTCCACTAATGCATTTGCATATAACTCTTGAGTGGACGATTCAACCATATCTTTCCATGCCCTCATGATCTTCTTGACAACATCGCGATTACTCACCTCTTTCCCATCCTTTTTTCCCATAGGATATTTACAATCTAAGACGCACCTTTGTTTAACATTTGCTTGCACATGAAAGTAACAATTCATACCATAACTTTCCGGGAAAACAATTCCAACCGCTTTCATCAAAGACCCATCTCTGTCGGTAACAATCACCTTAGGCATATTCATCTTTGAAGTAAGAAGTTTACGCAACATTTTTAAAACCCAAACAAAGTTTTCCTCTTTCTCATGCATCAAGAATCCAAACCCAACCGAATATGTCAAATCGGTCGAAGTTACCCCAACTACCTCAAACATTGGCATCTTATACAAGTTGGTTTTGTAGGTGGAGTCCATAACCAAAACCGTTGGAAAATTGTTAAACAACTTAACAGATGTTGGATGAGCCCAAAAGATATCTTCGATTGTATTACTTTCACCATGTGTTCTTGAGTAATAAGTATAGTTGTGCTCCTCCAACTTCGAGATTAGATATTGCAACGGCTTCTTGTCACCTCTATTTGCCTTCCATATTTTTTGACGTTCATTGTACACTTGCTTCACATTTGTCATGCAATGTGGTCTTTTGTTCTTCAAGTGTATCAAAATATTTCTTGGAAGCATCTTGCTCTTGGTCAAGTCATGTACAATCTTCTTGTCATCCTCCTTTAATCTACCGGCAAGAATGTGTCCTTCTAAAGCTGGCTTCATCGCATGGTTGTGAACTCCATTAAGAATGTTCAATCCCCATTCCTTTGTTTGCGTACTTTGATATCCACTAATCATGAACAAGCACCCGCATTTTCTTGAGCCCGTTGTCGCATGCTTTGGTTTTTTTTTAGGCACTTTGTGAGCTCCACTCCTTTCACACACTAGGCGCAATATTGGATGGATCAAGCTTGATCTTTGTGTAACAATTGTAAATCCCGCCTTATTTGCTTGACACCGTACCCACCCAAGCAATTCTTCTCTATCTTGAAACTTAACGTCGTCAGAAAAAAACCTAGCCGTGTCCACTTCGTGGGCTTGAAGTGGGACGACACCAGGGCTAACATATTTAGTAGCTTGTTCAATGTTTGGTTTGACTTCAACCTTAGGCGGCTTGACATCTCCGGAAATTTGGACAAAATTACGTTTTGTCTCTTCCGAAACATCTTCCGCGTTCTCGGTCATTACTATAATTAAACAACACATAAATATGAATTAACAACTAACTAATGCATAAACATCAATGCCATAATGAACTAAAACAAAAAAAAACAAAGAAAAAAAACAAAGAAAATTTTTTTTTGAAAAAATGGCAGTAGCTGCCATTTTTTCGCACCAAATTTTTTCCCCATGTGTTCCTCGGTAGTTAACTACCGAGGTTTTCCTCGGTAGTAAGGTACCGAGGTTTTCCTCGGCAGTACACTACCGAGATTTCCCATGCCAGAGTTCTACGTGACTGACGTAAATACCCATACAATAACCAAAAAATAAATCGATTAAAATGCTCAATACCTGTTTTTTTTACGTCTAGAGTGTGTTGATAGCTCCTATTCTTGATGCTTGAATCATTTGGATGAAGATTTGATGAAAAAAAAATTATTGGATTTGGGGGGATTGGATGAAATGGTATGGAAGTTGATGAAAATAGTGTGTAGGGGGAGCAGGTTTCCTGTTTCATCTGACGAAACATAATCCTCGGCAGTTAACTACCGAGGAATTCTTCGGCAGTTAACTGCAGCCGCATTTTGAATTCCTCGGCAGTTAACTGCCGAAGGGGCAAAAGCGTATTTTACATGTGTGTCCCAGCCATATGGAATGTGTGAACAGCAATTTTCTTTGTCTTAAGCAAAATAGCGGTAGAAAACCAAGTTACCGTGGATGCTATGTTTTTCAGCTTCTACTTTTTCACGACTAGTGGTCTTTGACACGCACGATTTGTACCAACTATCACACTAGATTTGTACATTACACTATGGTCCATTCCTAATATATAAGGCAATATTCCTACCTTTGAATCCATTAAAATAGTATACTAAAAATTTACAACCCTTTTAAAATATGCTTCTACTTTCTTTCAAAAAAAAAAAATATGCTTCTACTTAAATTTGGTGCCAAAAATTCACATATTTGCAAGTCTTGTCTAACAAATTATTAACGTTTATCCTCCAAATTGAAGATTCAATATCTAACACAATATATAAAACAAGAATAGTACGAACAATTTTATTTATTTATTTATTACATTTGTTTCCTTCTAGTAGTTTACCTGCTTTCTTCCCATATTCAAACATGACCAAATGATAACTTGTAATTCAGGACCCATGATTGTTTTGATACTCACATTTCAACCTTAAAGTTATCTGTTTTTTTTTTTTTTTTTTGAGGGTTAAAGTTATCTGTTATCTCTATCAATTATTCACATCAGTGCATCTTATACTACTCCCTCCGTCCCATATTACTTGACCTATTTAGAATATTTGCATTATTCATGTACCATGCTTTGACTCTATTTTTCAACTAATATATAAAAACAAAATATAGCATATAAGATGTTGTTAGATTCGTCTCGATTAATATTTTCAAAATATCAAATTTTCGTAATTTTTTCTACTAGATTATTAAAGAAATTTAAGTTTAAAATTGTGCATTGGCATACGTGACAGAGTCAACTAGGTCAAGTAATATGGGACGGAGGGAGTACTTTATAATGGACCACGTCTTTTCACTATTAGACTATTTTAATTTTTCTTCTGGCAAACACCCTATCTTAGATAGCTATCACTTATTACTAGTTTTCACATCCTTAGTTCATATAACTTAGAAAAATGTAGTTTTATTATCTTTGTCTCGCATATTTTTATTCAAAATCTATATCCCTTACAACACAATTCCTTCTCAGAATTCACTTATGTGATGTCATATACAAATTTTCATTCACTTCCTAAATTATTCTTAATTTCAAAAAAATTAAAGGTAGATTTTCGTTTGCCAAAGTCAAGCTATAATATACTAAACTTCACAGACTAGTATACCTCTTAAACTTTTAAGGAATTCCTTACAAATAAAATTTCAAATTTGTATCCTAAAAATCAAACTCATGTTGTTTATGTTACCTTACTTCTGTAACCTAAAACCCTTAATTAGAGACACTGCCTCTACCTAACATAAAAATAAATCACAACTGAACTAGTTAAAAAGTAGCTCAATAATCCTGACATTATCATAGAACCTCAAAATCACACATAGAAATCAGCAGCCAAAAAGAGATTAGAAATTAAAAGCAACTTTTTTTTTTTTTTTTTGGAGAGAAAAGCAACTTGTTTTTGTAAGGTTCAACCTACCACAAAACCCTGTCGATCACTAAGGGCCACAACTATGATTATTGCATTGCATAGTTTGCACTTTGCCGGATCACTATGGGTCCCGACGTGGGTCCACCATGCTCCTTTAGCTGGATCACTATGGGTCCCAACGTGGGTCCACCTTTGCCCTATATAGAGATCACTAAGGTTGAGGTTGATGAGTAAATTTTGAAACTGAGAAGATTATTCCCTCCAGTTTTGACTATGATTTTACCTCATTTGTTATGAATTACTTGTTTTTTCTACCGGCATTAATTACTGTTATCCGTAACTTTGAGTTTGGGTTATGTATGATGAGGAATGATTTTTACTTTTTAATAGTTATTGATAAAAGTAATTCGACTTACAAAATTATTAAGTTTCTCTTATTGAACTTAATAATTTTCAACAAAAAGGTTGAAGAGTAAATTTTCAACCACGTAGATTTAATTACTGTTATCAACAAGGTTGAAAAGTGAAAACCAAAAGTTATAGGGGGTGTTTGTTTGAGAGATAATGATTTTACCTCGTTTGGGTTATGAGTAACTTTTAGTTTGGTTTATGCAAGATCACGGATGTACCGTGTTTTTTCGTAGTTGCTGTAATGTAATGTAAGTTGCTGTAATGTAATGTAAGGTTAGTGTTATTATTAGATTCGTTGAATTTGGTTTCTAGTTTTTTTACTGCCTAGCATCACTCTTTCTTGCTTGTTACGTGGCTTGGTCCATTAGGCTGGAAAATACTTGGGTGACATTAAGTCACCGTGACATTAAATCTGGGCCACACAAAGGTGTTGTGTTGTGTGGCCCAGATGTGTTGTATGTGTTGTGTGGCCCAGATGTTGTGTGACAATGTGTGTTGTGTGGTCCAGATTTAATGTCACGGTGACATAATGTCATCGAAGTGCTTCCCCCATTAGACACCCCAAACACACATACACACACTTAGTCTAAGTAGTTGGTAGATTCCAAAGTTCGGTAAGATGTAGCCTTTCAAAAGAAAAAGAATTTTCAAAACATTCCGTAGGAGCGAGGTATCTCTCTAGTCTCTATTATCTGCTTCCATAATTTAGGTTGGTTGGTCTAAATGCAATAAAAAATCATAATTATCTATGATATAAAAATCTTCTCGAAAAATCATAATCAAAATTACAGAACAATGCATTATTTTCTATTCCTCATTTTCTCACTGAAATTCTTCCCTTTCACATTCACAAAATATACAAACACCCCAAATAGAAATTTAAACAATCAGAAGGAAAAAAAATGCACCATCTCATAGAAGGAAAAAAAATGCACCATCTCATCTATGAGATAAAAATCCTTTCACTCTATCCATGCCTGATCCATTAAATTGAGCTTATAATCTTCTATGCAATCACTAGATTCCATATCTGTTTCCAATTCTGCCATTTCATCAAATATATTTAATTTTGGAACCAACTTCTCGATTGGACAACCACTGTCTTCTTTTCTATCAATGCTAAGAAAATTTGTCACAACCTTACTATATGGAATTTAAATACTCTTGGTAGTGATTACACCAACTTTTGATAGAGATGAGAATTGATTAGAATATTTTGTTAAGTCATCTACGTAAAGCACATCGTCAATCCGCGCGACAATATTTGACGCCAAACTCTCTAGTACTCGTGAATAACTCTCCAGAATGGATTTTCCAACATCCTAATAAAACACGCCGATTTGTAAAACTAAGTTCAATCTTTTCAATACTCAAGAAGTAAAAATGAAAAAAAAAATTGACTTAATTACAATTTTGATCCACTATTTTGTCTCATTCAAGATTTCGGTCGTTCTATTTAAAAATCAAAGATTTTGAAAATGTCGTATATTTTGAAAACTCGAAGGCTAAATTGGCGTATTTAAAACTAGAGAAACCAAAATCGTAATAAGATAAAATTTGGGGATTGAAAATACATTTAAGCCAAAGATTTAGGATAGAACATGATTGAAACATAGTCACAAACCTTGTTGCATTGGATTTTGCTCACATCTAAGGATGTTTGAGGGAGAAAAGGAAAATGTTGCTTCAAAGATAGTAGAAGGGTTTCTCCTCTCTCTATAAGCATTTCACTTTTGTCTCCTTCAACAATTAGATCCTTGAACATTCCCCATGATGATCTTGAACTTGATCTCGTAGCGTGATTTGCAGGCTTTGAGTTGGTCTTTTTATGCCAAATATAAATAGAAGCCTCTACTCTATTTGCAATCTTTATGGCTTGATGTTCAGAGGATATTTCAAGACTAGTAAGCAAATTTTCAGGAGAAAAAATTTCTGATGTAATGTATTTGTAAATAACATCCCCCAAGCTACCTCTTGCATTCTGTAAAAAGGGTTGGATCAAACATTTTTCCACAATGTTATATACAAAGCATTGAGAATATGAGAATAAATATAACAATAAGTAAACACAATATCTAGACCATTCGATCAAGATTAGACAATCCATATTTTATGTTCGTAATTTAGATTTAAAATAAAAATCAAAATCGACATTGAAATATGGACCGTCTAAATATGGTTGAATGTGTGCAGTCACGCTGTAAAAAAGTTCAAGTTCATGTGTTAAGAGTCCTACATTAAATGCGACATGGTCTGGAAAAATATTTGTAAGTGAGAGACATCTCTCACCTTATAAACTGGTTTCGCATAGTTGAGTTACACTCGGCCAAATTTTAAGTTGGTATCAAAGTCTATCTAAATCTCTTAGGCTATTTGCTAATAATAGGCCATCAATCCTTAGCGAAAGGGTGGTTTCTTAGTGTATATTTGTTATGCTAACATTTGAAATAATAAAAAACATGAGTAGTAGTACCTTTGGAAGAAACTCTAAATAAGTATCAGGAACCTGCATTTCAGCTAAAGTAATGTTGTTAATAGCCATTGCAGCTTTTGATATTTGGTTTGCGCATTCACGCTTATGCTGCAACTGCTTTCTTGAATTTTCATGGAGACCACAAGGAGGGACTTGAGGTACAGGAAGCCACCATTTCTCTTCTTGTCTCTGAAAAGAAGATGAACCGTCTTCATTGCGAGCCATAACACCTTGATCAACATACCTGAATTCTGTATTGACAAAACTGTCTAGTATTTCCTGTATAAAGAGAAAATGTTTAGAAAGTTTGGATAGAAAACTGAATTAATGTGAATAAAATGTAGAAAAATCTTACAAGAAGCATGTTATCTAATTTTCGCAAAGCTGGCAGATTGATATAGAGGTTCGAGCGTGGTCTACAAGTCATGACCTGATTCACATTTGAGAATGAAGTGTTATGCATCAACCACATGGTCCCTAATTATTGTAAACAAAAAAAAAATTGTCACTGATTGGGACAAAAGTTTACGATTTAACCCGACTCAAAGTTTCAGCACGATACTGACGTGTTTCTCACTCATAATCTAAGCCAACTCAAAGTTTGGTTCCTAAACATTGCAAAGAGACCCAAACACACAGCAATTGAACTACACGCGCCCCTTGTTATTTTACTACACGTGCCAGACGCGATGTGGATAAGCTATCAAGAAAGAGAGAAGGGTTTGAAAAAGGGTTATTTTATGAAATTTGCTCTTCACCCTGCACATTTTGCTCGTGCCCTGCAGTCATGCCCAAAATGCCCCCGCGCTAGTTAACTTGCACAAGTTTAAATGAATGTGCATGTTAAGTTACGTGGCGCAAGGCTACTTTTTTTTAATTTATTTACTATTTTCAAATTATGTTATTAACTTTATTCTAAATTATTTTGTTTATATTAATCTAAATTATTTTCTTAACTTTATTCTAAATTATTTTCTTAACTTTATTAACTTTATTCTAAATTATTTTATTAACTTTATATTGAAATTATTTTGTTTGCATTAATCTAAATTATTTTCTTAACTTTATTCTAAATTATTTTCTTAACTTTATACTAAATTATTGATTCGATATTATTCTTTAAATAAATACAAATATAAATAAATGTAAATACAACATTAGAAACTAAAAGCAAATATAAAATAAATGAACAAAATTGAGGCATATAATAATATCTCATTTTATTAATAATTCATACATTACAATAATTCATACAATAATTTTGAACTTAATCACTAAATCTACTTATTTTCTCCTTGGGGTAAAAAGTAATCAATCTTTGTGGGGTAAAATAGTGAGCAGCCTTCTTGGGGAAAATACATCATCAACCCTTGGGCTAAATTTAAATCTGGTTTTTTTTACCACAAGAAGTTCTTTTTACCCACGGTAAAAGGTTTCTGCCGTTAAAAAAGCAGGTTTAAAATTATCCCAAGGGTCGATCACTTCCCCAAGTCGGCTACTCACTACTTTACCCCGACGAAAATTGATCACTTTTTACCCCAAAGAGAATATTGAAAAGAAAAAAAAGAAAGAAGAGAAATAGAGGGAGAGAGTGAGGAAGGGGAGAAAGTAATTATATGGTGTGAGGAATTAGGGAAGTATGGAGGGGTATTTATAGGTAGAAATGGGAGCCTAGGTTGTAACTACCATAAATGTGGTAAAAAAAACGTGTAAAGGTTGTAAAAAACGTGTAGATTGAAGGTTGAAATTGTGACCACCGTCCACAAAAACGTGTGTTCTTGAGGACAGACCACCGGCCAACGTGCATGAGTTAACTCGCGCATAGGCCAGTGGTGCGTGACTTAAGTCACGCATTGATTACAACGTGCGTTAGTTAAGTCACGCAGCGTGACTTAACTAACGCAATGGTATATTTGGAAGGCTTGCAGGGCGCGAGCAAAATATGCAGGGTGAAGAGCAAAAATCTTATTTTATACCACACTGTGAGGCAACAGTGGTGGAGCCACCCATAAGCTTGGGTCGCTCCTGCTTGCATGCACAAATATATTTCCCCCCACCATATTTGTAATATACCACTATTAGATTTTGCAGGCAAATTAAATATATGAATTGAAATATACCCAATATAGATTTTGCACTCAATTTATTTACTTTATTTTGCAGGCAATTTATCCACACAAACAAAACATGTTATACTCTCATATATTTAAATTTTTTTTTAAAGTTAAAATAAGTAGTTTTTATTACACCCCGTCTCACTATATGTTAAAATGTCTCACATCGGTTGAGAGATTATATGGATAAGTGTTTAAAAGTGGTGGTAATATTCACATCACATCCGTTTTTGTGTTTGACTTGTATTTTTAAACAAAATTTGTTATTGCAGGTCCCTTAAAAAAATACCCTTAGGCATTTGTTAGCAAAACCTATACATAAATAGTCAACGATTATGTAAAATAACCTCACAAAATTCTTGATCATTTTAATTGAGTTAATTATACTTTTATATTCTTAAAGAAAATTTATTTATATTTTTGTCTTTACGAAAATTGATTTTAATTCTTATAAATACTATCCCCTCGAATAAAAATTCCATAAATTTGTGGTGGTCGATGGTATCTAATATTTTTCATAGAAAATATGTATAGAAAAAACATGATTGAAATATTAGAAGAAAAAAAAAGGAAAAATAAAAACAGGTGAAACTGTATGCAGTGTTTCAGTTGTCTGTTCGAATTATTTTTCACTATTTTCAGATTACATAGACACGTGGTGTTTTGACATTACAGACACGTCGCAGACTAGGAATGGTTCTTTTGTCTGATATTTTTTAACTTTACAATTGATTGAATATTTTTATTTGGGAAAATGCTAGATATTAAGAAGAGAAATTCTTAGGTGGTTCAGGACCAAGAAATTTTCTTTGGTCACAACCAAAGAAAGAAGAGAGAGAAGAGAGAAAAGAGAAGAGAGAGAAAATGGAAAGTATTTGTTTATTTGTGAAGAGAGAGAGAAGACAAAAACTCTATGTGTGACCAAACCAAATTCAGCCTTGCTATTTCTCCCGACAAATTCCTTCCCGAGAGTGTCCCGAGTGACATGTTGATTACGTGTAAACACATCTGGACAAGGCACTGTAATCCTCTATTCCGCGACCAGCACACCCTCATCCTCTCATCCTGTTTCTCCCGACTCCTTTTTGTGTGTGTTTCGTCTCGTCGTTCGCTTGTTATTACGCCATCGTCGTTCCTTTGCCGTGTTTGGTTGTCGCCGTTCAATTGCTGTATTTCGCCGTTATCGTTCCTTTGCCGTATTTCGCCGTCGCCGTTCCTTTGCTTCCTACAGCGATTTTATATGGAAATTGGGTCTATATTGACAAACGGCGAAGGTGTTCATTCCACTGAAATTGCTGGTTTTAGAGTAGGGGAACTCTCTCTTCCTAATGGCAAGCCATATTCTGGATCCCTTCTCGGCAATGTTCCTGAAGGTCAGGGTGATGGATGTGTATATGATGGTGAGTGGAGACAGGGATGAGAAATGGATTTGGGAAAATACAATGGCCTTCTGGTGTGTTGTATGAAGGTGAATTCTCCGGTGGCTATATCCACGATAATTTTCTCTATCGAATTTTAACAGTAGTGGTATAACTCAGTTCTATACATAGCACTCAATTCATTTCATGTATCAAAGAAAATTTACACTTACAGAAATTATTTTTCAAGGCATGTAGCAGTTCTTATATATCAGCAAAAGTATATTGAATTTTTTGCACAGATGTGTCTGGTATGAAGCTTAACAGAAGAAGAAAAACATTATACAATTTGTAATGCTGGCTTATCATGCCAGGAGGACCTAAAAAGAACTAGAGAGCACTCAAGGGTCTCGGATACTGCTGTAGTTGAAACAAGCGTGAAGGTGAGTTTCATAATTTCATAAAAAGTACAGATGCATAAAAATTAAATGTATGCAGGCATAAGTATCAGTGCATTTTATTGAAAATATGTGGTTGCTATAAAACTTCTACTTATTGAATTTGGTTCTTGCAGGCTTTAGATATTTGTTCTCAGCCAGTTGATGAAGATAATGTGAAAGATGAAGAGAATATTGTGACTGATTTGGCCAGAGAGATGGATCTGAAGTGATTGATGAACTGTTTTTTGATGTGGATGCTGGGGTTTTTTTTATGCCGGTTGTGCAGCAGCTGAGAAGGAAAGCTAGGCCTGCGGTTGTGCCCCATATAAGATTGAAGGCATGTTTTATCCTCTGATTCTTGCACAAGGCAGTGCCAGCCAAAGTGTCTGGTTACCTTATTTTTTAAAGAATCAAATAAGGACTCAGATTACTCTACATGGCTTACTGCTGGACACTACAAACATGATGGCAGTGCATGCCTTCACAAGGAAACAAAGTGATGACATGAGACTGATAAGGTACAAGTGAATTGAAAGACGACAGCAAAATGAAGAAGAAACTATTTATTGATTGAAGCGTGTTCAATTGTATTTCTTAGTTCATCTCACTCAATTAAGGCGGTTTTGCTCATGGGGTTTGCGGACCTCTACAGTAGTAACTTGGCACTAGAGTAGTGATTTTTTTAATTTTTTTTTATATGTTGAGTCAATGTAGGATTTGATTTGTGGTGTAAACTTTGTAGAAACAACTGTGTAATTAGTTTAGCAAATAAGTAGGGGGTTAGTTACATAACCCAATAGCATTGTTAGAGTTGGGCTACTATAAACATGCTCTCTTGTAATCACTTTTACACTAATTGAATAAGATGAGATTTATCTGACTTTGCTCTTCTCTCTCTCTGTTCAGTTCTTTTCACTTTACTCATAAACTTATTGGCAGGTTATTACATATTGTGTAGGAGGTTTCATTTAGTCAACTTTCACTTTGATGTTTGTAACAAAATTTATTTGGGTGTGATATTTCATATAACATTTGTGTTGCCTTTTTCATTTTATGCAGGGTTCCTTTGTTCCTTTTATACTCAAATTTTATCTAACTAAAACAGTTCCAGGCTTCCCTTTTGAAATCTTATTTTCATGTTTTAATCCATTTAAATGAAAACCCTGATGAACAAGTTCTAGCTGACAACAATTTGCAGGCCCAAAAGGAACATGAAATACTAGTTTCTGGACCACAAGATGATAAAACCAGAAACAGAGAATTGTACAGAAAAAAAAATGTGCAGCCTTATGCCAAGCTTCAACATGTAGCATGAGCCCTTACAATGCAGCCTTACATAGCAGATTTAAAAATGAATAGAAACCCTGTGAAGACAAATTTCATCGAAACATGGATATATAACCTCATTATACCACTCCAATTCTTAAACGTTAGACATATCTGAAAACGTACAAAGACGTACAAGACGTAACAGTTGTGGCTAGGAAACCAACACACGAAAACCAAAACCAAGGTATCGTATATATGCGGCTACAATGGGAAAAACCAAACAGAATACACCCTAACACTACTAACAGTAACTAACATCAGCAGCACCCCCTAATGCAAAAGTCTATGCTGTCAAGGAGGCCAACTAGCCCAGACCGAAACCTGTCAAGCACATGACGGCCAAACCAAAACTTGTCAAGCACTTGACAGATGCAGCAGTTCCCCCAGACTTAAAACCTTTGCTGCCAAGGAGGCCAACAAGCCCAAACCAAAAGTCCAACACATGACAGCAGCAGCAGTGCCCTAGCAAAGGAAAAACACGAAATAAAACACTCCACCTAACGCAGCAGCAGTGCCCGAGCAAAAGAACAATCTTCACTACTTGTATTTATGATTCACGTGTTATTGATGACGACGACAGATCATTCACATGGTGTTGTGCCTACAAAGAGAACAATCGACATAATTAATGAATTTGTATCAAAATATTTAATTTTAAAAATAACAGTGACTATAATAAAATATAGTACCTGTAACAATTCAAAATAGGAAACACCATGATTCATGACTTGAGAATAAAATGGAACCTAAATAACATGGAAAATACTTGTTAGATCCACAATATTAATGTTACAGGAAACTAAAGAGCACTAGATTTTATGCTTGCACCTGATTTACTTTACTCATAAGTATTGAATTTGGATTGAAGGGAGCTAAATTATTTACACCACCATGTCCATTCCTCCCAAAACTAATTTGTTCCCCCTAAAAACATATACGTATTAAACATAGACAATCAATATGTAGTGTCTCATTGATCATTTAGAACTAAAGTTGAGAAATAAAAAGAAATTAAGTTAACTTACTTGAACACTCTCTTGTGTGCCAACTACATCAACTACTTGAACACTCTCTTGTACTTTAGATGCACACAGGCCCTGCCATTAAGTATTGAATATTAGACATATTCAAAATTATTACTTTAGATGTACACAAATCTTAAAATTACCTCTTGTTGATTTCCACTCTGTTGACTTCTTTTTTGGGTCTTTTTTTTTTGAAATTTTCTTCACAATTTGGTCAACTTTAGAAGACTTCCTTTTTGAAGGAGGACGCCCTTTACTTCGAGTCGGTATAGGGTCAAGAATTTTAATCACTTGATTTTGAACTGAACCATCTTCCACAATGCCAGGGGATGCTTCTTTAGAGGTAAACTCATTTTTTACTTCCTTGATCCAATTCCTCATTTTAAACAAATCATCATCGGTATTAATCACCTCAGAAGCAACTTCATAAAAGTCAGCACATGCTTTATCAACTCTTTGCAATTTAGCATTTCCAACTAAATGATCAAAACCACATTTAACAAGGGTATGTCTTCGTCTTATATCCTTCCTCCACTGAGAGAAAATATAAGAGGATGGCAATGACTCTGTTTTTCCTGTTAACTTAAGAACACAAAGGATGTGCCTACATAAAATACCTTTGAATTGAAACAAACAACACATACAATGTAACTCAAAGTCTTTCTCATTGAAGGATACCTCAAACACTATATCTTTAATTATGTCAAAGTTTTTATTGCTCTCTATAACAGAATATATAGAATTTGATCCTTCCAATCTCTCAAAGCAAGTATGACAGTAAATCATAGAAGCAACCTCCACTTGAAATTCTTTGAATTTTTCATTGGTGAATGCTTTCTAGAATTGCAACTCAAAGCCAAAATGACTTATACAAGCTATCATTGTATTAAATGAACCAAAATCAGCCTTGTTTTCCTTTTCAACTTTATCTCTCAATGCATTGTCATATTGTTCAACAAATTGCTTCAATGCTGTCTTTGAATTTACATATCCATCAAAAAACGAGTTCATACTTTCACTTCTTTGAGTCGTTGACATTCCCGCCCAAAACGTGTCTCTCACATATGCAGGAATCCAACGATTTATTTCATCAAATAACCCCTTCAACCATTCATTATCATGAAGTTCAAAATCTTCAATCATTCTTTCCCACTTTTCCATGAAATCACTCTTACTCAAAGAATCATATACAGCATCATGCAAAAGTGTTTTCATAGACTCGTAATTGGAGTATCTACTTAGCTTTTCTGGAACCTTTTTCATTATATGCCACAAACACCATCGATGACGAGCTTTTGGGAAAACAGCCGCAATTGCATTTTTCATGGATCTGTCTTGATCGGTAATTATGGCATTTGGAGCACGTCCATGCATGCACTCTAACCATGTTTGGAATAACCAAGTAAAGGACTTAGTATCCTCCTTCGACAATAAAGCACAGCCCAACAACACAGATTGGCCATGATGGTTTACTCCAACAAATGGGGCAAAAGGCATGTCATACTTATTTGTTAAGTAAGTAGTGTCAAATGTTACGACTTCACCATAATATTCATATGCAGCCCTACATCTCGCATCTGCCCAAAAAACATTTCGTAAGCGACTTTTATCATCAATGTCTATTACATAATAGAACTGACTATTTTGCTTTTGCATTTTAACGAAATAATTTTGAATAGCCTCAGCATCTCCAGCCCCAAGTCGTAGTCTCCTCACTTTATCTATATAGTTTCTGCAGTCCTTTTCACCAAATGTCATATTCTCATAGCCATTTGCTTCAACAACCATTGATCGAAAATTTCTGCTTACATTTATTCCAGCTTGATCATTGAGTTCTAACCTCCTTTTCAAACGAGGATCCAAAAACTTGCTACTTCTAAAATAGCGTGCTTTGTCAGGGATTAGATCATGATTATGCTCAAGAACAAGTTTTGTAATAGTAACTGTTCCATCTAAAGAAATACATGCATTCAATCTAGCCTTGCACTGGGTTTTTGTTAAAGGATTTGGGTTCAAAAGCTTCTTCGCCTTACTCACATACTTTGATCCACGACTACATGCTAGAGTAAAGTATTTTTTCCCATCATCTGTATTTTTGTTACTAAGTTTAGTAACTCCAAAACCCATAGATTGGGCATAACTCTTGTAATACTCAAAAAGTTCATCTTTAGAGCTAAATATAGTTCCAACCTGAGGTTTTTCATCTTCATGAACAATATCTTCTTCTAAACTATCATCAAAATTATTATTTCCCTCTCTGATTTCCTCTTCATCAGAAGATACAAATACTTCTTCCACTAATGCTATAAATTAAAAAAAACTTATGTTAGTTGACTAAAAAATATAAGTGATAACAACATCACAATAAGCATTAAATACAAAACTAGGCTAATCCAAATCAGTTTCAATATCAAAAATCAAAATCAAAATTGATTTATCATATAATGGTAGTTTGATCAGTTGATGAGGGATGGGTGATTACCCAATTTAAGGTAGTTAACTTACTTGATTTTTGCACTGTTTCCATTACAACTTGACTTCTGGAATTTTGCTGTTTCAATCAAAGCTTTGCGGTTGAAAAAAGAGTCGATAACCGTCAGCGCTGTGGGTCTCTTGCCGAATTTGCTTAGTGCAGGTTGCTAATTTCTAGTTAATTAGCGGTGGATGGGATCTGCTTATTTTGTTTTGTTTTTATTTTATTAATTAATTGTTTTAATATTTTAAAAAAAAAAACCACGTCACTCTCGGGACACTCTCGGGTTGAATAGTGTCGGGAGAAACAGCATTTTTCAACCAAATTTCTTGGTCCTGGTTCATACAAGAGTTTCTCTATCAAGAATGGATTTTCTTGATGAATTCAAGAATGACATGGCAGAATTATCATCCTTAGATTTCAATCCTATTTATTAAAGTTTCATAAAAGAAAATACATAACACCCACCACCCGATGATTTCCGGCCAAACTGAAATTTTATTGGCTAACATTAATTTCGGGACGATTTCTTGATAAAATCTTTTTGATATACAACGTTGCTCTTTTATTTGTTACTTTAAGTACAGCCTTTACTTTCTTTCCTTTTACGTTGAAACGTAGCCTAAAGTTTTCCCAATATTCGTTTGTCCCATGCAAGGCAATCTCAGACCCAGCTCAAAGTTTTCCCATATACACTATCGACTAGGGTACGTGGGTCAAACTTGCCTTTTTGTTATCTAGTCACCTAGGGGGACCTGGATTCCCTGCTGTAACTGCTTCACTCAGTGGTCAATCTCAGCCATAAAACACTGATCCAACAGTTCAGATTTGTTCTGCATGTTTTTACACAGTTTGATCTCAGCCACTTATCTTTGATCAGACGGCTCACACGTCTTACAGCATCCTGCTGTTACAGCAGGAAATCTGCTTCCCTCTCTCTATATGTTGTGGGAACGCTAACATTTTTTCATTCAAGTCTTTCTCTTTCTCTTTATTCCATCACACTTTACAACTTGTTTTGGGAAAACGATGGTGTATTTTGCTAGAGATTCTCTGGTAGAGGCTCAGGTAAATGGTCTAATAAGAATTGTTCAGTAATGATAAATGCTCTATAACTTTCCCGTTTTTGACATGATTATTTTCTAATTTGAAGGTGAAGATGACGAGAAAGTTAATGAACTACAGTACACAGTCGCCACAATTGCAATCAACAAATGTACAGGTTAATGTTCATAATCATTTTAATTTGACTCTTGCAATTGCTTTGCCCATTGGAGCTGTCTTCTTATCTGTCTTAGGATGGGCTATATTTAAGCTTCGCAACAAGAAACCAACACAGCAGGCTGAAGAAGCAGAGGTTGTTGCTGAAAATCAACCAATTCCGGATGCCGAAGATATAGTGGCTGCAGCTGTAAATGCAACAGCCCAGTAATTTCATATGGAATTGGAATAATTAAGTATACTCCCTCCGTCTTTTTTTATAAGCAAAAAACACTAATTCACACTTATTAAGAAAACCAATACTTAGTGATTTGAGGTATAATTTTTTGTGTTCTCCTTGGAATAAGTTTCATGGAAAGATATAAAAATAATTCTCATTGGTTAAAAATTATGGAGAAAATAAAAAGAGAAACAAATTGAATGCAACATGCATTTAATTTTATATTGGAAAAGATGATTTGTTTGAAAAAACACAATAATAACATAAAAGTTGGTGTTTTTTGCTTATATTTTGATACAAAGAAAATGAGATTTTTTTGCTTATATTTTATGACGGAGGGAGTAGAAGGTACAAGAAGGTTGAAGAGTAAATTTTTAACCACTTAGTTTTAATTACTGTTATCAACAAACAAGGTTGAAAACAGAGTTACATGGAGTGTTTGTTTGAGAGATATTGATTTTTACTAATTTGGGTTATGAGTAACTTTTGGTTTGACTTATGTAACATAACATCACGGATGTACCGTGTTCTTTGTTTTTTCAATTAAGGTTACGAGAAGTAAGTGTGAAATAATAGTTATGTTTTTATCCTTCAATTATGTGTCTACTTATTATGGAAAACAAATTAGGGGAAGTACTTTTGAAAATCAAGAATATTCATCACTTATTAATATGGTTGTATATTCAAGAATGAAAAAGAACATCACTTATTAATATGTGATGTGCCGTGTTCTTTGTTCATTTTAAAAATCAAGAAAGTACTTTTGAAAATGAATATACCATTTTTAGGGGAAGATGAAATATATTTTTTACAAATTAATTTTGTTCAAAAATAAAACTATATGAAATTGACGTAGTAAAGGCTTTGCAAGTTGAGTTAATTAAAATTAGGGTTAATATGTGTTTACCCCCTGTAATATAGGTCATTTCCGGTTTTCCCCCTGTAAAATATTTTTTTTGAATTTCATCCTTGAAATTTGAAAATATTTTGGTTTTAGACCTTCATTGAAAATTTCACCCCCTGTAATTTGAGCAAATTTAGGTTTACCCCTCTTGTGATTTGAAAAAAAATTGGTTTACCCCCGTTCATTTGAGCAAATTTCGGTTTACCCCTGCCATATCTTTGACTTTGTACTGTCAAAGCTCATGAAGGTCCAAAACCAAAAATCTTCAAATTACGAGGACGAAATCCAAAAAAAATATTTTACAGGGGGTAAAACCGGAAATGGCCTATATTACAGGGGGTAAACACATATTAACCCTTAAAATTACAAGTCTGAAAACGTTTCTGTAAAAATAAAAGTCTGAAAATATCACTGCATTTAAATGATGATTTATTAAATGTAAAATGTGGACACGTACTTGGCCAAAAATGAGCTGAAATGTCATTTTCCTAAAAACATTTCGTGCTTAGATATGATGAGATAGTCTTTTCTCTTTGTTCTTGTCATGAAGCATAAAGATGTTCAAGTGACTGACGAAAACTTGTAGTGAAAAAGTAGAGTATTAGCCTCTTTTGCAAAATCTTTTTTTTTGTTAAAAAGTGATAGATCATTGCTCAATCTAACTAAGAGAATTTTGAATCAATTATGAAATTTTCTTTTTCAAATGTACAATGAGATTGAATATTTTAATTGTGAATTATTAACTTTCATATTAACTATCCCCGTGAACTTAGCTCAGCTATTTTATAAGCAGGGGTCGGGGTTTGAACCCCGGACACCCTATTTCTCCACAATTAAATTGTATAAGCTCTAGCCACTAGACTACTTGACAAAAAAAAAACTTCCATCATCGGTGAAGTCAATTAAGTTTCTCACCGGTGAAGCACCAACAAAAATACCATTAGATTGAATCAATGGTCTAGATTTTTTAAAGTAAACAATAACAACATCTATTCCTTTTCACACACGACCCTACCCTCATTTCTTCCCAAATTACATCATTTTCAATTCACCACAAATACGTAGAAGATGCTTAAAGTAAAATGGAACAATGATGATAACCAACCTCAATGAAAATTAGCCACCATGATGCAATTGAATGAAGATTATGGATATTTCTGTATTTCGATTGGTTTGATAGCAAAGGTGGAATAAAGGTTAAAATTTGACCAACCACCTGAATTAAATTTCCATTTCCATTACCACTATGACCATGACTCGATAAGATGCAATTTATTTGATTGAATGAAGAATTCTGCTCTTTATCCAATAAAAATTGCTCGCTCCCAACTGAAATTCTAAAAACATCTTTGCGTGAGTTAACACACGTTAGTGTTAATCTCTGCGTGAGTTAACTCATGCATGGGAATTATGAGAATTTCAGTTGGGAACGAGCAAAAACAGTTGGATGAAGAGCAGAATTCTTGAATGAATGTGTCGACTTGGATTGATTTTGTCCCACCACCCTCAATTTGATTATAGTGTGTTATTGTTTGTATACATATTTTATTAAATTGATGAAAGATAATGGTTACTTATTTGGTCTTGTCCAGTAAACAAAACCAACCGCACATAAGATCTGCATCTTCTCAAGTTGCAGAGGACATGCGTGGAAAAAAAAAAGTTGAAGAGGATAGAGATATGAAAAAAAATTGTGAGTGAAAAGGAATAGATGTTCTCGTTTTTATTTTTAAATAATTTTGATCATTGATTAAATTTAATGGTGTTTTTTTTATACTTCATTGGTTATGGACTTAATTGAACTCTCACCCTAAAATCCACCTAATAAGTGATGTCCCTTGCGCACTGACACAACATACAAGGTTGTTCTTTTTAATTCTTTTTTCACAAAGATACAAGTTTGTCTCACTAATGATCCCATTTGAAAACTTCAAATTTTCCCAAAGAGTTGTGGTGGGTTGGATTCATCTTTAAGAGGACACTAAAGATCTATTAACTTCCATATGAGTAATGCATTTTTATTTTAAATTAACCAGTGTTATGCACAAACAAAGGGGCTCTTCCTTTTAAACGACCACCAATGAGCCATCTAGGTGCTACACATGTAGATTTAAATTTGAACTTTTCAGGCAGAAAATTTATCGAAATGTATAATCACTATATTGTTTCATTTTACCTTATATTTCGTAGTGAAAGCAATGAAAGCAAAAAGTGTAGTATAAATTAGTTATAACAATTATCTTTAAATAATAATCAACATATACATATAAACATCAATTAAATAGAAGCAAAAGAGATATCAATAAATTTATATGTCCTAAATATTGATGTATAACTAGGCCAGTGACATAACTATATCAATATCCTTCGCCAACAACTCAAATGGCAGAGCTACACTACCCTGGAATTTTGGAAATCATACCTACCATCCTATTGAAAATAAGATTTGCGCACGCTGAATAACTAAGGTTGTACCTTGCATATGTTAGAATTTCTCTCTCACATATTTGACATCCGGTTAGGATCAATCTCTTTTCATCTGATTTAGTACGAAGATTACTCTTTAGGAACCTATGAAAAATAAATTGTAGTTAAATACCGTTCAACACACTTTTTAAATCGGATGAACCGATTTAAAAAATGTTACAACTGGTCTATATTGAACGTCATTTATCACACAATGTAGAACCACGTTGAATTTCATGGAATTTTATAGCACGTCATGGACCCAAGTAGTGTTCGGTCCACTCTCCCAAGTCTCCAACTAGGATAAATAAAGATTTCTGCTTTCCCCCTGCACAAAACACCCGCGCCCTGCAGCCTTGCCGAAAATGCCTCTGCGTGAGTTAACTCACACAAGAGTTAAACTCTGCGTGACTTAACTCATGCAGGAGTATTTTAAAACATGATAAAACCCAGGAAAACCATTTCTCCTCCAAATTGCAAATCGATAGACGTAAGAAATCATATTGCAATTGCTGCAAATCGATACACCTGAGTAATATTCATGCAATTGCTGCCACTTCATTCAGCTTTGAATTGGTTTTCCCTTGGATTATCGTTGCTGCCAAATCATATTTTCCTTCAAGCTTTGAATCGATTGCTGCCAACCAACTTTTCCCTTGGATTATAATTGCTGCTTAATCATCTATCAATCAATAACATTCATAGGAATCGATTTGCAATTTGAGGGAGAATTGGGTTGCCATGTGTTTTGTGTTTTGTCAAAATATTCCTGCGTGAGTTAAGTCACGCTGCGCTACTTAACTCACGCTGCGTGACTTAAGTTGCGCAATTTTTAACACTTGTGTTAGTTAACTAACGTAGGGGTATTTTGGTCAGTTCAACTGGGTGGGAGCGAAATGTGTTGTGGAAGAGCAGAAATCATAAATAAATGGAGCATATACTAAGAAAAAAAAATGAGTTTCTTTATGTACCACTTCGCTATAGAAAACTGATCAAAGAGATAAAAAGGTTATATTTCTTGTTCAATTAAGGTAGGTGTATTTGCCAATATATCATTTTTGGTGTTGATCCTTCTATATATTGTTATTAGTCACACATCTTAGGAGAGAGGTGAGGAACTTTAAGTGTAACTAAGCCCTGAGTCGATAATAAGTATATATAAATTTGTCTTAATTGTGTAAAGAAGCTTCTAAAAAAATACAATCAAACTTACAGAACAATACATTATTTTCTATTCCTCATTTTCTCACTGAAATTCTTCCCTTTCACATTCACAAAATATACAAACACCCCAAATAGAAAATTAAACAATCAGAAGAAAAAAAATGCACTATCTCATCTATGAGATAAAAATCCTTTCACTCTATCCATGCCTGATCCATTAAATTGAGCTTAAAATCTTCGATGCAATCACTGGATTCCATATCTGTTTCCAATTCTGGCACTACATCAAATGTATTTAATTTTGGAACCAACTTCTCAATTGGACAACTATAGTCCTCTTTTCTATCAATGCTAAGAAAATTTGTCACAACCTTATCATATGGAACTGAAATACTCTTGGTAGTGATTACACCAACTTTTGATAGAGATGATAATTGATCAGAATGTTTGGTTAGGTCATCCACATAAAGCACGTCGTCGATCCGCGCGACAATATTCGACGCCAAACTCTCTAGTACTCGCGAATAACTCTCCTGAATGGATTTTCCAACATCCTAAAAAACACATTGATTTATAAAACTAAGATCAATCTTTTCAATACTCAAGAATTAAAAAAATAAATAAATTGACTTACTTACAATTTCCGGTCCTCTATTTTGTCTCATTCAAGATTTTGGTCATTCTATTTTGTCATATATTTTGAAAACTGAAAGCCTAAATTAGCGAGTTTAAAAATAGAGGGACCAAAATCGCAAATAAGACAAGATTTGGGGATTGAAAATACATTTAAGAAAAAAAGATTTAGGATAGAACATGATTGAAACATAATCACAAACCTTGTTGCATTGGATTTTGCTCACATCTAAGGATGTTTGAGGGAGAAAAGGAAAATGTTGCTTCAAAGATAGTAGAAGGCTTTCTCCTCTCTCTATAAGCATTTCACTTTTGTCTCCTTCAACAATTAGATCCTTGAACATTCCCCATGATGATCTTGAACTCGATCTAGTAGCGCGATTTGCAGGCTTTGAGTTGGTCTTTTTATGCCAAATATAAATAGAAGCCTCTACTCTATTTGCAATCTTTACGGCTTGATGTTCAGAGGATATTTCAAGACTAGCAAACAAACTTTCAGGAGAAAAATTTTCTGATGTAATGTATTTGTAAATAACATCCCCCAAGCTACCTCTTGTAGTCTGTAAAAAGGGTTGGATAAACCATTTTTCCATCATGTTATATACAAAGCATGAGAATATGAGAATAAATATAACAATAAGTAAAGACAATTGATTACAAACAATGACATTGATTATGATAATAGAATATATGTTGAGAGATCTGGGCTGAGTGCAATCACAACTCTGTGACTGCACGTAGTTAGCCATATCTAGACCATTCGATCAAGATTAGACGATCCATATTTTATGCTCAGTAATTTACATTTACAAAAATATCAAAATCGACATTGAAATATGGACCGTCTAAATATGGTTTATTGTGTGCAGTTACACTGCAAAAAAGTTCAAGTCCATGTGTTAAGAGTCCTACATTAAATGTGACATGGTCCGGAGAAATATCTATAAGTGAGAGACATGTCTCACCTTATACATTGGTTTAGCATAGTTGAGTTACACTCAGCCGAATGTTAAGATGGTATCAAAGTCTATCTAAATCTGTTAAGCTATCTACTATTAGGCCATCAAATCACGCTTCATATGTTCAATCCTTAGCGAAAGGGTGGTTTCTTAGTGTATATAATTGTTATGCTAACATTTCAAATAATAAAAAAACATAAGAAGTAGTACCTTTGGAAGAGACTCTAAATAAGCATCAGGAACCTGCATTTCAGCTAGAGTAATGTTGTTAATAGCCATTGCAGCTTTCGATATTTGGTTTGCGCAATCGCGCTTATGCTGCAACTGCTTTCTTGAATTTTCATGGAGACCACAAGGAGGAACTTGAGGTACAGGAAGCCACCATTTCTCTTCTTGTCTCTGAAACGAAGACGAACCATCTTCATTGCGAGCCATAACACCTTGGTCTACATACCTGAACTCTGTATTGACAAAACTGTCAAGTATTTCCTGTATAGAGAGAAAATGGTTAGAAAATTTTGCTATAAAAACTGAATTAATGTGAATAAAATGAAGAAACATCTTACAAGAAGCATGTTATCTAATTTTCGCAAAGCTGGCAGATTGATATAGAGATCCGAGCGTGGTCTACAAGTCATGACCTGATTCAAATATGAAAATAACTAGCGTTAAGCATCAAACAATAATGTGTGTTAAGCACTCACATAGATACCGATATTAGACATGATATCGATACCAACACGTAAACATTAATAATAAAAAAATTATAAAAAAAATTTGTCGAACACACAAGGTGATTTCATCCTTGCCAATTGTGTTTTCTTCATACAAAAGAGTCTGAAATCGAACCACTGACCACTTGCTTAAAATGTCTCAGTCATTAACTACTCGGATCAACCGCGTGACGGTGAAAATTATCGATTTTATATTATATATAAGAATGATCACAGATACATCATACCCCTGTATAGGTTCACATGAAATTTCTAAAGTTATACTTGTACCTCAAACTTGCTTCCATCTGGAAATGTTTGCCAAGTAGGCTTAAATTCAACAATATGATCACTAACACATAGAAGCCATTCCATCTCTCTTTGCCACATTGCTTTCTTTTCTGGTGACAGAGGTTCTAATCTCCAAAGGTTGCCAAAAACAGTAGCTACAGATTCAAGAAATGTATAAAAATATCAAAACTTTATAATTCAAATTTCATTAAATTTCAACACCAAAACTAGCATGAAGAAACTGTTTTGTAAGTGCATACCACATAGATTAGTTATGGCATTAGATATAGCCAAAGCTGTAGGGACACCATTTCCAGAACCTGACATATCTTCTCCAAGTAACAATTTTGCAAACCTCTCCTTCATCATCTCAATCTCTAGCACTAATAATCAAAATAAAATTAAAAAAAATATTCTGTTGAACTCATCATACATAGCACTTCACTGCAAAAACTATAAATTAATAATGCAAACATGGTTTTTGTAAACGGTATACTAGCGCACTTGTATCTGCAACCAAGGTGTTAAATAGCAGTAGAGGTCACTGTCGCGTCAAGGATTTCACGATTTTGGCTGCTACCAATGTTGCATTATGAAATTTCATTTGTCGCTGTGTGAAATATTAATCACAACATTGCAGAAATCTTAATAAAATAATTTGAAATACCTGGCATTGGCAATACTGAAACTTGTTTCTCAAAATTTTCACTGCTTGAATCCTTTTCCTCTTCGACTTCACTTCCATCTCGACTAGTACAATCACATGAAGAAACTTCCCCAACCGGCAACTCCATCGATGACTCCATAACACTACTGCTAGAGTTACTATCTACACTCTTTTCTTCATCCAAATCAACCAAAATCACATCATTACACCCATTTTCACATTCTTTGTTTCCTTCATCATTGTTAACTTCATTTTTCTCAATTAAATCCACACTCTTCATTGTAATTTTCACCTTCTTCAAGAAAACATAGACTATTTAGCACTTTTCTATAGTGCTGTTAGTTGTTGATGTTATTGTTGAGGTTATATTTTTTCTATTTGTTTGGTGTAGTCACTTTCTAATTAGTTGTTAACATGATGTTTTTAAATGATAGATAAGTTCTTGGAATGTTTTGTGAGTTAACTTTGATTGCTTACTTATATTTGAAGGATGAAGACAATCATTATTTCTCAAGATTGATCAAAGCACGTGATATTGAGAGTGACTTGTGAAAAAAATTAAAATTTGAAGAATCAAATTCTTTGGAACGCTCTCTTTAGCCTTATCAATATACAAAGTCAGTATCTGTTCCTCCATGTGACATACATACATGATACGTATATACCTTTTTGAAAGGAGCCAAAACATATATATAGTCTTCATTTTTCTTTTAGTGAATATATAATAAAAATCTGTAAAAAATTCAAATACTAATTAAGGATTAAAATGTTCAATACAATATCATTATAGTAAATGTTAGACTATGTAATCATTTACATTTTTTATTAGTTTAGTTTTTTTTTTTTTACTTTACAACGAAAAAAATCTGTAAAAAAGAATATAATTTACATTTTTATTAATTTTTTGTTAATGTTTCAGATGTATGTTATTAATACTTATAATTGTCTATTGTTGATCCAACGTTCCCTTGTACATGAGATCGAAGATACTCCATTTGTTTCTAAGTGACACAATTGGTTGTTTCAAATATGTTATTGTACAATTTTTATCTTTAATTATCTATTAGAAAAAATTATAAATATTAGATATTTTAAAAAATATTAATCGAGACAAATTCAACAAAATTTTATATATCATTGATCTTTATATATTAATAGCAATTAATAGAAAAATATAGTTTAAGAATATGAATAATGTACATGGTCAAACTATATCAATTAATAGAGAACGGATGAAGTAAATATTTCACATTTTTACATGGTAGATCACACTTTAACTTATTATTTTAACCAAATTATTTTTGCACGCAACTGCACAAACGGACAAAAGCGTGATGCACACATTTCACATTTAATAGGAATACATAAACTATTTACTCTATAGTACATTTCAAAATTCTACGGGAGCCAATGCGAATTAAATGAACTATGTACTAAACATGTGACTCTAAGATTTACTACTTGCTAGTATCTCTATCAACTTTTCCAATTCACCAACCTAGTTGTTATGTTGGTCTTTGGTAGAAGCTCTTTAATTTTTGCTTTTACGAGTTCAGTTGGAACAACCAGCAATAGAAAATTGCTACTTTTAAGATTAGGGAAAGCCTTGTAAGGAAAGTTAGAAATTGTGTTATCATTTGAGGTTAATCTTTATTATATACATTTGCCTTAATTTTTTTTGAAGAGTACATGTGGCATCTTCACATTCTTCATCTCATTTAATGCTTTCTTATCATCCAATCAAATTGAATTATGACTCATTCATTTTTTTATTAGCCAATCAAGATGAACCATGACTAATTTAGTTTTCATCAACCAATCAAAATTGATCATGCCTTGATTTTTTCCCCTATATATAGACAATTTGTTTTTCATTATTTTCATGTGTCTCTTCTCCCATAATTTTTATTTTGTAATAACAAGTATTTTATGTGTTTTAAAAGATAGAAGTTTAACCATTTGGTTGTAGATTATAGGGTTGATTTTCTTTTTTATTTGTATCTAATTGTTAATTGTTGATGCTACTTTCTCAGGGTCCCATTGGAGAGCATGTGTCTACATTCTACGACTTCAAGACGTTCAACATCAACAATATTAATTTTTAGTCAAGGCAATGTTTTGTATTTGATATAGAATCATGATGTTAGAGTTTAGATACCTTAGATTGATTGAATATTTTTAATGAATTGATATGTCGAAAAACTAATCTCAATAAATTGATTTAGTCTTTATCTATATTTATTTTATGAACTTTTGTCTTACACAAATAATATATTACACATGAACTCTTATTTGATGAATCATAATTGATGCTTTTAAACACATCCCCAGACATGTCCAGATATGTTAAACATCATCCTAAAGGTTGCATACAATTGGTTCACATCATCTAATTTGGACAAACATTTTCTTATAAGAAGACATCTAAACTTCATCATGTTTTACTATGACGGATTTTCACTTAACATAGTTTCTTCAATAGAATGTATCAAAAGCTTCAATCAACCATTGATCAATAATCATGGTTTATTTTTTATTTTTTTGACAATATAGGACATGATCCTTTAAGTGTCATTTCATCTCATTTATTTGACAATCAATATATGACTTTTTTTCTCCTTTGATTTGTCAATTAGATAGTTACTATTAAATAAATTTTTTCAGGGACTATTAAAAATATTGTTAATTTTGCTATCTATACTGCATTATAAATAACCTCCATTTGCAAGCAATTCCACGCACAATTTCAATAAAAAAAAATGTATTCTTTTCAATCTTTTGTCTCAATGTCGTGTCTTTTTTCTTTTTGTTTTCTTTTTTTTTCTTTCTAAGTTTCACGTATTTGGTATTATTAACAAGCCAGAATGAATTATATACTTAATAATTTTATATAGTTCACAAATATTCTTTTTTTCCTTTTATTAAGGATAATAATGATAAAACAATTTAAGAGTAATTAATATGTCATTTAATTTAAATTAGAATGATTTCATAAAGGTTAAGAGGTCTCATTTAATTATTAAGAATGAAAATACCTCATTTGATGGATGAGAAGGAAAAAGAAAACAAATTAAATAACATCGTTAATTATAACCCTTAATTAAAGGAAACAACTAAACCAAAAAAAGATGGAAATAAACAAATATTGAAGTATATTATATCAAATAAATGAAAGATATTTAAAATTCAAAAAGTTCAATTTTTCTATTAGTATAAAAAAACTGAATTATTTGAATCTTTTAACTTATTTTTATTAATGTTTTACCTTCATTTCTTTAGAGGTACTATTTAATTTACAAACAATTCATTAATTTTGAAATATTATATTTTTATAATTTATAATACTTATATTTTATGCATCATTTTAATTGGGTTGATCCTATAACTATTAAATTGTATCGTTTAATAGGCCATACATTTTTTTTAAAGAGGTCAACCAAAAAATTAAAATGTTCTTTAAATAATATCCTTAATTGTAGCCATTAATTAAACGAAATAAAAAATTTAAATTATATTGCAAAGAAAGAGTGATGTGCTATCGAAATTCAAATACTTGAGATTACTTAGAAAAAAACTATTGAATATTTTAAGTTTTTTTTAAATAAACAAAAAACAAAAATATTTTTTGTTTTTTGGGAATATTTCATGTATTTGAAAAAATTATCGTTAAATTTTCAAAAAAACAAATCTCTAAATTTCAAATACTTTAATTTGAATAATTTGACATATTTAATATTTTCTTTTTTTGTGATTTTTTTTCATTTTATTAAGTATAATCATGATAAAATAAATTAAGAGTCATTAATGTGGTCATTTAAATTAAAATGATTCTATTAAATGTCTCATTTATTGGATCAGATTAAAAAAATGTTATTTAAATGATATCATTATATGGTAACATCTTTTGATTCACTATTTTTGCTATTTGTACTAATAATAGCATTCCTACTTAAGGTTGACTCATTCTTATGATTCAATCCCCGCTACTAGTGTAATAATCTCTTTGACAGGGGATCTCTAGGTAACTTTGTAAGTGTTCATTGAGTCATTAGACATGTCCTGACCTTGATGTGTTCTCCAGAGTCTAACTCACCTAAATATTTTACGATAAAAAAAAAACAATTTTGTTTAAATTGTAAATTGTAGATTCCGATAGTAGTCGTTGAAAAGCCTCAATCTTTTTATGAAAAATTAAAGTTTGTTGGACGTATTCTAAATGAACTTTTTTTAAAGAAATAACAATAACAAACACAATATAAAAGGAGAATTGAATGATATCCAAAATTAAATTTTTGCTATAATTCAGTGATTTTTCAAATTCAATTTTACGAATTTTCTACAATGTTTATCTTGATTTTTTTTAAAATTATGTCATGTCTTTTAATAACAAATGCACGCAAATGTGTTTTAATACAAAAAAAAACTATTTAATACATATACGGCTAATTTTAAAAAATAAAAATGTACACGAGATATCACTAATGATCATTGTACCATAATGATTCTTGGGGTATAACATTTATGGTGAGAGAGTGTTCATTTTGTCCAATGTAGGAAAGACCTTAGACCATCCACATGGAGCATCTATTTTAGGTGCTTAAGTGGGTCATATATATACACATCATCAATTTTACAATTTTTAAATATTAAAACTGAATAAGCACTCAATCTCGCCAACCGAGCACCTCACAAAAAAATGACCAAATTAGTCCCACCAATAACTCTAAATCGTTAAATTTCAACAATTTTTTTTATACAATTTATTTAGGTAGGGCCTCAAAAAAGTGAAGAGAGAGAGAGGGTGCTTCCATAGCCACCCTTCTCTACAAGCATCATATTTATTTGCTCCATAATTTGGTGCTTATTTAGTATGGTGCTAAATAGATGAAGTACCCACCATTGTGGATAGTCTTAGAGATAAAAGAGCACTCAAAAATATATTTACCTATCTCCAAGGATACTAACAGAGCTCGAAACTCTGAATCTCGAAATTCAAAGTTTGTCCTTCTACTGCTAGGTTAAACCCGTAAGTTGGAAAATTGCCGTGAACTTGAAAATGAATTTTTATTTCAAATTAATCATGAAAAATGAAATATCCCTTATACTTAAACCATCTCTAATCTTGATTTTTTTTTACTGAAAGAATGTGTTGGTTTAATCATTCATGCTAATTGGGATTGCTCGGTCAAACATATTGTCCGAAAGTTGTTGGTAATTTTATGGTTTTTATTAAGGAGTTAAAAAAATAACACCACATAATGAACCAAAATCTAAGCATGTTTGTTTCAAGGTAAGAAATTACATTCCTTGAAATGATATTCATAGGAATGATATTTCTAGGAATAGCATTCCAACTCATGTGTTTGTTAAAAATTTAGATTTCATGGAAATGTTTTAGAAATTATTTAGTTAAAAAGATAAAAATGAAAATAAATGTGAGTGGTAGTGGGAAGTTATGGCAAGCTGAGTTCTATTCTCATGAGAATGTTAGATTCTCATCCTTTAAGCATGGGAATAACAATAGAAGAAATTATGTGCAAATAACATTCATGGGAACAAATTTTCAAAACTTGAAACAAACATGGGAATGTTGCATTTCAAATGTCACATTCCCGGGAATCATATTACAAACCTTGAAACAAACACACCGTAAGTCATCAGGTATATTGGTCATCTCACTTATATGTTGTTTAAAATCTACTTTTGCATCCAATGTGGAACTTTAACTCACATTTGATATATCAACATCTCTCCCTTAACTGTGAGACTCTTTGCGACCCTGATATAGAGACATAACAATATAATGTTAGACGGATGCACGGCATGCTAAAAAAGGTAGGTTGATGGCGGTTTCATGCAAATGGTTTTTTCCCTTTCTTTCATGAGAAACAAAGGGTTAAGCAAATGAAATCCAAAAAGGAAGAAAACAGTTCATCATAATGTAACGAATTTCGCGGGAGCGTAAACTGAGTTGCATAATCACACTAGACTAAGAGAAACTACTCAAGCGAGATTAACATCACATCTTCATTCAAATCCTAAAGGCATTGAATTTATGGATTATCTCACTTATATGTTTGTCACTATATTCTCTTGCATCCAATCTGAAAGTTTAACTCATATAAGACATATTAACATCTTTCCCTTTAAGTGTGAGACTCTTCCCTTCTGTGATTTGGTAACAAAGCGAAATAAAATTAGATGAAGACATATCATGGTAAAGAAGGTGGGTTGGTGGTGATTTAATGGAGTTTATGTTCCTTTCTTTCATGAGAAGTTATGAAATAAATTAGAAAAGGAGAGAAGATAAAAAAATAATTTGAACATGAGAGAAATGATAAGGAAAATAAGGAGTGTGTGCTTTTCTATGAGCGTGTAAGGAATAGAGTGAATTGCCTATAATTTTACTGGTTTGATTAAGGAGTTGGAGATTTTTGAGTAAATATTTAACCAAAAAATTATACTAACTAAAAAAACGCAACATTATTTTAAAATTTCTAATAAGCATTTATTTTGTCAATTCAGCAACACACATATGCTTATTTCCTTTGTCAAATTTCACCAAAGAATAAAAGTGAAGGAATTTGAAGTAGTTGAGGTTGAATAAAAAAAAATATAGCATGAAAGAGAATAACATCTAATAACTAAATTTTAAGATAATAAAAAAATAAACAATTGACAACCGAAAACTAACAAAATAAATTATCATAATGGGATTTCCAAGTGATTTTTTACCGGGTTGGATGATCGTATTAGGTCAATAGCAACCATACAAATGAGATTGACACCACAACTTCACATGAAACCTTAAGACATTAGGTATTTTGGTCATCTGACTTATATGTTGCTGAAAATCTACTCTTCCATCCAATGTATAACGTTAACTCACATTTGACACATTAACATATCCTAATCAATTGTGCATCTATCTACGTCCATAATTATGTTACGTAGTCAAATAAGGTCAAAATTAGACACAACATGTTCAAACAAGTTGAATGATGGTGATTTCATGAAGGAAGGTTTATATTCCTTTCATCTACTAGAATAGAGAAAGGAAACTAGAAAGAAAAATAAAACAAATATCAAGAAAAAAAAATAACATGAGAGAAAAATTAAGGTGAAAAATATGTACTGTGTGTTTTATCCGTGAGAGTACATAAAATAGATTGAATTATCGGTAATTATGTGGTTTTGTTGAAGGAGTTGAAAATTTTTGGGTAATTATTACCAAAAAATTAGACTTAATTAAAAAAACGTTGTATCATTTTAAAATTTCTAATAAATATGTATTTTTTTTGACAAAAATAAATATGTATTTTGTAAACTCATCATAACACATGTGCATTTTCCATTGTCACACCCCACCATAGACCATATGTGAAGGAGTTTGAAAAAATAGAGGTTGAATAGAAGAATAGAATGAAAGCGATTGACATCCACAAATGAAGTTTTACCGAAAAAAATGGTTAATTAAGTAAATGTTTCCTATAAATATAAAGATTTTTTTTAGTTTCTTGAAAAAAAAATTGCATTTTTTTAATCGTTGTAACATTTTTATTTGGCATTTTTAGGGACCAAAAACACGGACTAAAAATTTTACAGGGACTAAGAATGCTGATAAAAAAACTTGACAAAGGCTAAAACTGCTGACGAATTTTTTTACAATAACAAAAAAGTGCGATTTATTTTTGTATGGACTAAAAATGAAATTGTGGATATTTATAGGGACCATTTACTTAATTAACTCTAAAAAAGAATAACAAATGAAATCAAAACACCAATAAATTAGTTCGTCATAATGTTGGGAAACCTACATTGGGTCGGAACATCATATTATGGTAAGAGCAATGACACAAGTGAGATTGACACCACATCTTCACCTGAAATGTCTAATAAGCATGTATTTTGCCAACTTAGCATAACACATCTACATTTTTCCATTTTCAGATCACACCAAAGACCAAAAGTGAAGTAATTTAAAATAATAAAGGTTGACTAAAAAAATTGCGTCAAACCAAATGACATTCGAAAACTAAAATTTTAACATGATAAAAAATTAAACAAATGACATCTAAAACTAACAAAACAGTTCATCGTAATGTTGTGACTTCCAGGGGGAGCCTAAACTGAGGTGGATAATCACATTTGGGTAAAAGCACCCATAAAAGTGAAACTAACACCACATCCTCATCCAAAATTTTAAGGCATTAATTATTTGTGTCATCCCACTTATATTTTTTTGACCACCTACTCTTGCATCCAATATGAAACTTTAACTCACATACGACAAATTAACTTCTCTCTCCTAAATGTGAGACTTTCTACATTTGTAATCTGGTGACATAACCAAATAAAGTAATATTGAGACACAACATGGTAGAAAAGGTTGGTTGATGGGGGTTTCAAGAAGAGATGGTTATATTCATTTATTTCATGAGTATAGAGAAAAAGAATGAGAAAAGGAAATAAATAAAAAAGGAATTTTAACATGAGGGAAATGATAAGGAAAAAAATGAGTGTGTGCTTTTACAGTGAGAGTATATGGAATAATGTGAGTTGCTGGTAATTTTGCGGGATTGTTGAAGAATTAGGAGTTTTGGGGTAATTATTTTACGACAAATTAGACTCAATTAAAGAATCGCAACATCAATTTAATTTTTTTAATAAGTAATGTTTTGTCAACTCAGTGGAACACTGCATTTTTCCATTGTTAGATTCTACAAAAGACCAAAAGTGAAGGAATTTGAAATAAGGGAGGTTGAATAAAAAAAATAGCATGGAAGCGAATGTTCCATAATGTTCAGAGTTCAGTAACAAAAAAAAGGTCCAGAGTTCTGATGGTGACTACAATGAGTTGGATCATCACATTAGGTTAAGGTTAACCATACAATTGACAGCACATCATCATCCAAAATCTTAGTGTATGAGGTATATCGATCATCTCACTTATATGTTTCTTAACATTTACTTTTGCATCTAATGTGGGACTTTAAGTCAAAATGGACACATTAACATATCTTCCTTAAGTGTAAGACTCTTTGTGTTTGTGATATGGTGACATAGTAAAGTAAGATCACACGTAGGCACAATATTGTAGAAAAGGTGGGTTGATCATGGTTTCATGGATGAAGATTTATTATGTTCCCATGTTTCATTAAGTGAGAGAAAGAAGAGTAGAAATTTTTTTTATTTTTTTTTTAACATGAGACAAATGATACGAGAAAAAAGTAGCGTGTTTTGTCCATGGTAATATTAGAAATAGAGCTAATGGTAATTTTTTGGGTTATTTGAAGGAGTTAGAGAATTTATGAGTAATTATTTCATCAAAATTATAGTCAATAAAAAAAACGTTCACATTAATTTAAAATATCTCATAAACATGTACTACAACTAAACATAACACATATGTATTTTTCATTCAGATCGCGCTAAAAACCAGAAGTGAAAGTACTTGAAATGTAGAGGTTGGATAAAAAAATTGCATGAAAGGGAACAACATCCAAAAACTTATATTTAATATAAAAAATTAAGCAATTAAAAACTAAAAAAAGTTCATTATAATGTTCAAAGTTCTGGGGGAGCCTATAATGGGTTTGAGCATCATATTTGACTACGAAAAAAATCCTACAAGTTAGATTGACACCATATCTTTACCTTAAAAGCTTAAGACATTAGATGTATTAGTCTTCCCACTTATATGTTGTTCAATATGTACTATTTCATTCAATTTATAATTTTAACTCACACATGGTACATTAACATCTCTTCCTTAAATGTAAGACTCTCTGTATATCTGATCTGGTGTGATAGTCAAATGAGGTCAGAGGCACGACATGGTAAAAATGTGGGTTGGTGGCGGTTACATATATGAATGTTTTTGTTTGTTTTTTTTCATGAGAAGATATAAAGTAAATTAGAAAAAGAAATAAGATGAAAAAGGAATTTGACCACGAGAGAAAAGATAAGTGAAAAAACTAAGGAGTGCGTGTTTTATCCGTGATGGTATAGAAAATAGAGTGAGTTGCATGTAATTATATAGATTTGTAAAAGGTGTTAGAGATTACTGAGTAATTATGTTACCAAAGTATTAGTCTCATTAAAAAACATCAATTTAAAATGTCTAATAAACATGTATTTTGTAAACTCAGCATAACACATATATATTTTTCCATTGTCATATCCCACCAAAAACCTAAAGTGAAGGAATTAGAAATAACAGAGGTTGAATAAAAAAAACTGGCATGAAAGTGAATGACAAACTAAAATTCAAACCAAAAGAATTCAATGACACTCAGAAACTAACAAAATAAATCATCATAATATTAGGACTTATGCGGGAGTCTACGATTGATTGTATCATCACATTGGGCTAAAACTAACTACACAACTGAAATTGACATCACATCTTCTCCTGAAGTCTTAAAACATTAGATATATGGGTTACCTCACTTATATGTTTCTTAACATAAACTATTTCATACAAAGTGAAATTTTTACTAACACTTGACACAATATCTGTGTTCCACCACCAAGAACTTCTCCCCCGCAATGTCAAACATAAATAACATACCATCGTTGGACTTTCTGGAGGAGTCAGCACCGGTCGATCGACACATTTGAGATGGAACAACCACATAAGTGAGAATGATACTGCATCTTCATCCAAAAATTTCATGGTTAAGTATTAGTTTTTTTTCCCTCTTATTAGTTAATAAACCTCCGTTGTTTTATCCCATGTTTGAATTTAACTGACACTAGATACATCATAATATTGTCTCCCGCAACTATGACAAAATTTTAGCCCGTACTTGGCACGGGTGTCCATACTAGTTATTTAAATTAGATCTCACTAAACTCATTTGGCAATTATTATATCCGTAATCCGTGCCCTTACATGTGTCTATTATAACCCCTCAGAAATAATCTTGTCGGTCAATAATTTTTTAGACTAATTCAATTTTACTTGATTAATTGGAATCCTGTATTTGAATTCAAAAAGTTCATATATGAACGAAATTTACTTCCTGTATTTGAGATGGAGGAAGTACGGAATTTGAAGGATATAAAATCATGAATGTGTTGAGACTTCCTAGAAAATTAATAGACTAAAGTGATATTTAAATAGTAGAGAAAGAAAATATGAAACAGAAATTGCAAACGTGTGAGGATGAATTCATTGTGAAATTGTGAACAGTAAATCGTTGTCGGTGACTCAGAAAGCACAAACAAAATGACAAACAATGAATCAAAATTGCAATTAGGAATTCTAAATCGAGATTATAGTCATGGATTAGAGTTCTTTTGTAAATTGCTGACGAAATCTCAAATTATTTTCTCTTTTAAGAATTCGAGTTAGGGATTAATATAATTAAATCTAAAAGCTTCGGTATTTAATGTCCAATATATTAAATCAAAAAAAGGCTCATTATACAACATTACATAAAGTTCACAAAAAATAAATAAAGACAAAAAAAATATAACACATACTAGCATAAAAAGTAAAAAATATTGGGGGATTGTGACCTCTGTTGGTCTTCTTCTAGCTCCGTCTATGCGTAGGGAAGAACTAATGTTTTATCATTCCCATCCCCATCCTCGACCACATATATTTATCCGTTATCCTACGCATATCCAACGGGAATGAGAAATTAGACCTCATCCCCGTCTCCGACGGATTTGGGTATGCCCGCCCCATCTCCACAATGAATCATTTTTTTAATAAAAAAGAAGTTTTTTTTTCCCAATCCTGGGGGCAATGTTGTAATGCATTATCCAGTAATATGATCACTTTAACATTTTCTTGACCAAATAAATGAGTTGCTCCTTTAAATTTCAATGACAGATTTTACAACATAACAAATCTCGATGGGTAATAAAATAATTTTCTACATTCTAGACAGGTTTGGATATGAGTTCGGGGTGAATACATATATCCTCGTTACTCATCCCGTACACGTGTTTTGAAATCGGGAAAAACTCAAACTCATATACACCTCAGTCAAAACGGGAAACCCCATTAAAACGAAGAGAGTTCGGGTGGGTAGCCACATACATGAATTTTGTTGCCATGTCTAATTTTAATATTTTGTAGTGGTAAAAGAAAAGTACAGTGGTGTAGGGTAATTTTTCAGATTACGCAAAAGGCCTTGAGCGTAGTCCACATGCCATGCGCTAAGGCCCAATATATATTTACTGAACATTAGCCCAACTAATGCTTTTGCTTTTTTAATTCTTAAAATGCATAAATTTATTTTTCTTCCACATATAAGAATGGGTAGTTCCTACAAAATATTTTACATTCTTTACTGAGGCAACTTTTAGGATGGTTAAATGCTATATGTGGTCTATGGTGGACCCTATCATTTAGCCTTTGGTCTCATCGTATCTTCACCATCATACTATACACTCTTCACATGTGGTAATTTGGATGCGGTTTCTCTAAAGTGAACAACTCATTTTAAAGAGTAAAATGAATAATATCAAATGTTAATTCATGGGATGCCTCCTCTCCATTGCACCTCATTATCTATAATAAAAATGTTAATTCACAATACTCCATATAATAAATAAATAAACAAACAAACAAAGTGAACGAAGAAAAACTACTTGATGAGTGATCATTAACTAGATCAGTGAAGGGTCTGAAAGACCTAACTCAATTGCTAATATTGTTAAGTTGGATATTTTTCAAATTTATATGAATTCAAATGATGTTTGTCTCTTCGTCTACATCTATGAAAAATTAGACTAGTTAAAAAATATATATTTATTTTATGAGTCATGTTAACATGTACCCTAAATACACATGATAAAGTTTTCACAATTAGTTAGAATTTTTTATTGAAAAAAAGTAATTGTCAAAAGTTTAAAAAATAGATTGACATAATTTTCAATATATAATTTTCATCTTTAACATTTTCCTTGTTTTATAAACGTAGCCAAAAACAATAAACCCCAATAAAAGAATTCTCATCTCATAAACTATTTCAATGAAGGAGGGAGCACAAGATGATGATGATAAAAATGATAATATAGATTTATGTACTCAATAAAATTATGTTACGTAAATATTTTTTAAGATATTTTAGAAATTATTTTCTAATAATATATGATAGATTAGTCAAGGTAGGAAGCTTACCTACCCAGTAGCCACCAACCCACCATGCTCTAGTCCATCAAAGTTGACCAAAAACATCACAAACCAAACACTAATCCTTGTCCTCTATAAACAGCAAAAACTTTTAATCAAAGCTATTACAATCATATCCTAAAAATCACATTTCTTAGGTACAAAATTCATTTTGAGCTCACAAAAAAAATGGCTACTGCAAATCAAGAAGAAGTGAGGCTATTAGGAAAATGGGCAAGTCCATTTAGCAACAGAATTGATCTTGCTTTAAAACTCAAAGGTGTTCCATACAAATACTCTGAAGAAAATCTAGCTAATAAAAGTGATGATCTTCTTAAATACAATCCTGTTTACAAGAAGGTACCTATTCTTGTTCACAATGGAAATCCAATTGCTGAGTCTCTTATCATTCTTGAATACATAGATGATACATGGAAGAATAATCCACTTTTGTCTCAAGATCCTTATGAGAGAGCCTTGGCTCGGTTTTGGTCTAAGACTCTTGATGACAAGGTTAGTATCATGATTCTTTTTTTGTTACACTTTTAAGGTTCATGTTTTAAATTCTTATTTGTAATAACCACAATTATGATAGCAATAAAGTAGAGGTGAGAGAGTTGTTAAGGTGAGACTCTATTCAAGAAAATTATGATAGCAATAAAGTAGAGGTGAGAGAGTTGTTAAGGTGAGACTCTATTCAAGAAAAATAAGTGTATGTTTGGATTCATTTTAGGATAGGCAAAAGTGATTCTGAAAACTTAAAGGCTCTGTTTGGTAAACCCAAAAAAAGAGCTTTTAGCTCTTAGCTTTTAGCTTATAAGCTCATTTGACAAAAAAAACTCTGTTTGGTAACACAAAAGCTCTGTTTGGTACAACGAGCTTATAGCTTATTTCAGGAGCTTATAAGCTATTTTTCAGAAGCTACTTCAATTAGCTTTTGAGCTTATAGCTTTTAGCTTCTCATTTTTTCTTCCATATTTACCCTTATTATTCAAAGCAAAAGCTATCAGCTAATTTTACCAAACAGAGCCAAAATAGATTTTAGTATGTTTGTGTTGTTTTTTATTGGAAATGGTTTTGTCATTCTAACCTGATACTACTAGGATTTGTAGTTGTAGCATGCAGACTATACTTTTGCGGCCATTACTTTTCCCACCCTATGAGTTTCTCGCACGTTCTATTAGGATTCTAAAATCCGAAATATTTCAACGTATTTTTGGAGGTTTTATATGCAGTTCAGATTCTAAAATTCGAAGTGCATAAGGCACGTGAGAACCTCATAGGCACCTCATAGACTGGGAAAATAAACATTCTACTTTTGGACTTAAGTTTATTGTTCAACACTTAAATGTATCCACACAAAATCATTCTAAATTAAATTCACTTTTAACTATGATCAAGTTTACAAATCAATTGTGTTCAACAAAAAGAAAGTTTACAAATCAACTCAATCAAAATCAATTTGTGCAATAGTAGAACCTAATAATAAACACTCAGGAATTAGTCTCACTATGCTGGTTCAAAACCCTGACATAGCAATCACCATTGTGTACCCCCAACTTAGAATTGTTGGACAATCATCGGTCATGGTTACACTTACATCGCAATCTTTGATATTGCAAAGAATTTGCGTCAAAATGCAGTCACTGTTTGCCTTAATAATTTGAAGTCTGTTCCTCCTCAAGGTTTCAGGTTCGATTTTGCCTAATGTTAATTTGACTGCGTTAGTTTAGCTTTTTCAAAAAAATGTTTGCCTTAATAGCGACCACATTGTTGTAGCAGATACATCAAAAATCTTGATGCCGCGGTCCAAATATAGTATATTAAAAACAAACTTGCTAGTGGCATACGTTGTATTTGTGCACAATTTATTTACATAAGATTTTTCTTTTTGGATTTAGATTTTGCCTGCAATATGGAATGCTTGCTGGAGTGATGAGAAGGGACGTGAGAAAGCTGTGGAGGAAGCCTTAGAAGCTCTAAAGATACTAGAGGATGAAATAAAGGACAAGAAATTCTTTGGTGGAGAAACCTTAGGACTTGTAGATATTGCTGCTAATTTCATTGGTTATTGGGTTTATATATTACAAGAAATTGCAGGGTTGGAGTTACTCACTCTTGAGAAATTTCCTAAGATATATAAATGGAGTCAAGAATTTATCAATCACCCTGTTATCAAGGAAGGGTTGCCTCCAAGAGATGAACTATTTGCATTTTTCAAAGCTTCAGCTTCAAAGTAGAGCCAATTTTAGAGGCATGATTTATAATTGTTTGTCATGATTTAATTTTCCTTCATAATAATCATGTTGTAATGAGTAGAAGCACTGATTTGAGTTGTAAGCAATAAACTTGTTTTTTTTTTGCTTGACTTCCACTTTAATTGAACAATGCCAAGAGTTTTTTTTGTTAGTTCTCAGGTTAAAGAGACTATGGTAATTCAGAGTTTAGCCAGAATGTAAGTAAAGTCTAGCCAATAATTATTTCAGAATTGACTCGGGTTCTTCAAAACAATTCGTCTTTAGTAGAGTTCATTAACCACTTCAGCCTAATTGTTTGGTTAACAATGCCAAGAACTTGCTTACATGTGATTCCATTCGGATAAATTAGTACAAGAGGATCAAGAGTTGTATAACTTCATTATCAATAGTCCTATCTCCCTCTTTCTTGGTGCTAGTGGACATAAATCACATGTTAAAATGAGTGAATGATCATTTAGTCTCTAAAATTGCATGAACAAAATAATTTGGTTTTTAATTTTAAAATCTTTGATCACATTAGTATTTTTTTAGTTTATCAATTTGTAATGGCTATAACGATATTATCAAGCTTCAATGATACTTCCTTAAGTGTGCCATTAATCTGCTTAAGTTTTAGCTCATCAATAATGAACTGAACTCGAGTCAAATATTGGAATAAATGTTGATCATTCATCTGCTCTTGTACTCTGTTTTTCTTTGTGTATTTTAATCTTTTGCATTATTTCTATTATTGTGCATTTCTTCTTATACTCGTTTATGTTTTTAGAATCAGTTTTTTACACGCAGATCATTAGATTCCAACACCACATTGGGATAAGTTAATCAAGTACATGACAAAATAAATATTTTTCCGTATTTTTTACTAAAACAATATAAATATTTCTTCATTATTCCTTGTTTTTATCTATTCATGATAAAGTGTTAAATATAAAATTGCTCTTGTAGTTCTTTTTTTTTATTTTTTCTTAGATGAAGTGGTAAACCGCTGAAATTAAACTCACACACAACTGTGAGGTTCTGGGTTCGAACTCGAGTCACGACGTCCGACCTTGCAATTTCGGCATTTACCAGTTGAGTTAGGACTTCTAGATCTCTTGTAGTTCTTTTAAGTTAGTTTATTGTAACAAGTTAATCTTTTATTATTTTTCCTACATATTGGTCCTTTAATTTTCATAACATTGACAAAATCGGCCTTTTGTTGAGTTTCCTTTAAAAAAAAAAAAGGCATACGTGGTCATTACCCTGATGATGTGGATGTTATTGAGCTCATATGAATTGTCCAACAAGATTTTTAGTGAAAAATTATCAAATTTATCAACAAAAAGTAGCAAACAAACCTAGTCCCTAGAAAATCTATTCATTTAAAGGCTAGCAATTGAATTTGCAACATGGTGTAGAAGGTAATAATAAGGGCTTTGTAAGACAAATTAGCTTTGGCCTAGATTTTGATCAAGTAAGACAAGAGGGTAAGTAATGGGTTGAGATTCGGATTTGAGGCGATATAGGAGGGAGATTGTCTAGAAGAGAGAAGTGTCCAGAGGGACAAAATTTGAAGAGACAAGGCCAACTTAAGGGCGAAACCTTCAAGTTAAGATTTTAGAATTTAAAATTGAGTATAAAAAAATTTATAAAATTCAGTTTAGTTATATACATGTTTGTCCAACTCAAATAGTCGAGGGTCTCGTATCCTCTTTAATTTAGGTTTTTTTTTTCCTCAAAAAAAATTTGAATTTTTTTATTTATTAGTTTTGTGTTGGTTTTCTTTATTTTAAAAGGAATTATTATGTCCTCGTGAGCATAGCTCAGTTGGTATGGACAATGCATGCAAGGTCCGGGGTTCAAACCCCGGCCACCGGCCACCACAAAAAAAAAAGGAATTATAAAAAGGAATTATAATAAAATTTATTTTTAAACCTCTAAACATGTTAGGACGGTACTATGGAGAGAATGAGGCAGCAACACTTGTTCAATAGGTCCCTCATATTGGTCCCTCATATTTACTTAAAAGTCTCTCAATTCATTAGAACATATTTTCGATCGGCTTTTTCTATAGTTGAGTAATATGAGGGGTCTACATAGCAACCTTATGAGGTAGGTAGGATGAGTAAGTGTAGCGGAAGTTGGGTTGGAGGGAAAGGTAGTTGAAGATTCCTTTGGCTTGGTCAGCTTTGAGTTTCTGGTTTCTAGCTGAATGTCCAAAATAGAGAAGGATTGCTCTATAAATGGAGTTGGAAAGTAGTTTGCTGCTTTTGTGACGGATGGGGTATTAAATAAGTTTAGATATTTTTTTTATGGTTTTTAATATGAATCTCACAATAGATATAAGAGACTAAAAATGTGTGCAAGTCTATAGGATTTAGAAATGAAACTCACATAAAGTGAAAAATTGTGAGTTTAAACTTATGTCTAAAGATATCAAATTTCTCTATAATCTTTTATCATCTGAGTTGTATTTTGATGACAAATTTGAATTATACTTATATGACGAAAATCAATAATGTAGTTTTGAAGTAATTAATAGTTTTATGATAACTTTTAAACAATTATCTCTCTTATACTCATGTTGAGTTGTTACTCTTACTTTATTTTTCTCTTTCAATTATAGTTTTTACCGATAAAAAAAGAGAAAACGAAGATTGTCTCAAATATCATTATAAATGGTTGAACAAATATCAATACTTTTAATAAATTACCAAAGTTGTTGTTCATTAAAAAAAATGATAATTAAGCCCTATTACTTCTTTTAAAATAGAAATAGATGTTGAACTTCTACCTTTAATAAGTTTTTCATAGAGATTATATTTTATGTTTGGTTATGTTTTTAATGTGAAAATGGCTTCAATATATTTGTAGTTTAGTATGGTGGTTTTGGCTTTTACTCTCAAAAAGATTTAGTCCCATTTATGTCAATTTTGGTCCTTATAGCTATCTTTATCAATTGCAAAGCGTGTGTAAAAACTATCAACTCTTGGTTGCAACTTAAATGTACTTGGATGGATGGTTGCAAGTAATAATTTTTGTACCAATACACTCTATCTTTTTTAAGTAGGTGCTCTAATCGATTAAAATAACTACAATTAAGGTATATTTAGAAATAAATGACTAAAATAAATAAAAAACTTGTTGAGAACCTAATGCAAATATATATATATATATATATATATATATGTGTGTGTGTGTGTGTGTGTGTGTGTGTGTGTTGGGTGATTGAAATGAAACATATATACTACATGATTCTAAAATTTATAATATTTAATTATACATAATATTCATACAAGTTCAAATACACCAATTCAAGTTGTATTCAAATATTAAGTTCAAATATTCATATATTTATTAACCATTCAAGTTGCATTCAAATACACCAATTTCAAATGCTTAAATATACATAATATTTTTTAAAGCAAAATACACATAATATTTATTAACCGTAATTTTGTACTTAAATACATACTTAGTTGTTACACCTAATCATACTCATTAATCATTTAGTGAACATGATTAATCACATATAATAATTTATGGTTGAATTTTAATTTTAAATTTGTGCCTGAAAATGTTAATTTCTTGTTGACAATTTGGTAGTATGGTCTTACGTAACTAAGTGTAACATACATGAATACGTGGTGAATTCTACATCATAAACCCTACCTAACTAATCTATGACAATATATATACCAAAGTCCCCACTTTTAAAGAGTCACAACTCCCAAACCAAAGAGTAAAACATGTTTGAACCAAAATCCACATCCACATTTTGTGAAGATCTTAAAATTTCTAAACTTTGAAATGGCCAATGATCAAGGAGAAGTTCAATTATTAGGTGTAGGAGGAAGCCCATTTGTTCGAAGGGTGCAAATTGCTCTAAAACTAAAGGGTATTGAATACACTTACATTGAAGAAAATCTAAGGAACAAAAGTGATCTTCTTCTTAAGTATAACCCTATTCACAAGAAGGTGCCTGTTTTTGTTCATAATGGTAAACCCTTAGCTGAGTCCCTTGTGATCCTTGAATACATTGATGAAACATGGGAGAACTATCCTATTTTCCCTCAACAACCTTATGAGAAAGCCTTGGCTCGATTTTGGTCGAGGTTCATTGATGACAAGGTGAGCCATATTTATTTTCTATTTTAATTATAAAACTATACTAAATACATGATGTATCCGGCCAGAATCATAGTGGTTTATCGTAATTCTGACAAATTCATTATAATATCGTGCACACATTTCCTTCGTACATTAGTGATTAGTGATCCAATGTCAAAAATTTCACATTATTTTTAAAAGGCCTTGTTTAAATTTTGGCTTTAGGTCTCAGCCATACGTTGGACCGGCCCTGTGTATGAAACATCATGAAATTCATTTCAATTCATACCCATGATGATTGATAAATTACATCCATCATCATAATATATTTCATTTTCAATTCTTATACCTAATATCTTTTCAACAAATAAAAAAAATTTGTACCTAATAATATTATGAAACAACATAAATTTTATTTTCTATGATTCTAGATCCTGCCAGCAATATCAAAGGCTGCATGGACAGTGAACAAAGAAGAACGTGAGAAAGGCATTGAAGAATCATTGCAAGCCCTAGAATTTCTTGAGAATGAACTCAAGCACAAATTCTTTGGTGGAGAAAACATTAGCATTGTGGACATTGCTGCTTCATACTTGGCTTTCTGGCTCCCTGTGATTGAAGAAGCTGTAGGGTTGAAGGTTCTTAGCAGTGACAAATTTCCTAAGCTCTATAAGTGGAGTCAAGAATTCAACAATCATCCTATTGTGAAAGAGAATCTCCCTCCAAGAGATGGACTCCTCGGCTTTTTCAAATCTCGATATGCAGCGATTAGTGCTGCTTCGAAATAGACCAATTTCAGGAGGAGTGATGCCGCATGCTCGAGAGCCGTTGGATTAAGAGAGATGAATAGGTTAGTCTTTAGACTAATCTCAGAAATAAAGCAATGTTCACTCATTTTAGTTTATTTGCGCAGTATTTTGAGTTTTATTGTTACTTATTTATGAGTACAAATTTGATATTTATATTTAGTTCAAGTATCCTATTTGATATGTAGTGCAATCTTAATGATTGAAAGGTTCCAATAATGAGAATAATTTTGGTTAACTGTCAGCTGTCAACTAATCATAGACAATCATGTGTATGACTTGCGAGGAAAATCGATCTTTTCTAATGATCATCGATCGGTTATGATTGATTAACAACGTAAAAACAATTAACATCGTCGGTGCTTATGAATTAAATAACCAAGCTTTGTAACTTGAGAAGTTATGCACAATTTCAATTTAGCTGAATTTTAACACATTTCATATTTTTTGTTTCAAAAGAAAAGTTTAGAATTTCTTTTTGTTTATATGTAAACAAATGTACTTAACTTGTCAATGTATATAGTTGTGATTACGATTCAGACGTTTCAGATATAGTTATGATTTTATCTTTCAATGTACATCTTGCAAGTAACTCAATTCAAATTACATGTGAAGGATACTCATTATTTAGAGGGATCTCATGACACATTACCAATTTCTATAAAATACATCTATTTTATTAGAGTGAAATAGAGAACATTTATATGTGATTAATAACTGATTTGACACACTTTTCAAAAAGCAACAATCGTTTATAAGCTCCCCTCAAAAAAATCGATGATAAGTTGTTTATTTCGACACATAAATTAGTGCACAAGTCCAAGTTGAACCGACAAAACACCAAAATTATTAGGTCGGACGTCATGGTTTGAACCCTGCACCTCCACTTGTGTGTGAGTTTAAATTTTGGTGGTGTAATTCGATATATTTTGGAATAGATGAAGGGATCAAAATCTCCTCATACAATTTTGGTTCTCCTCTCGGATCAATTTATTTGGAGAATTTGTTAAATTATTTTTTCTCCTATTAGTTTACTAATATTTGCCTGTAAAAACTGGGAAAAAGAATCATTATCTTTTTTCTTCACCCAAACGAATAAATTGAAATATTTCTGCCAACATAACTCTAATCACTTCAAATAAAATCTCTTCACTTGGAGTGTGTCCATTTATTATACCAAGATTAACATCTTAAAACAACATATGATCAGAGATTTCATCCCTAACTGTAGCGTATGGATCTCGAGTAATTAGAACTAACCGGCGATCATACCCCGGATTCAACCATGCCATTAAAAGAAAAAAGGTCAATGCTTACTTCTACTAAATATATGCTACCAACAAACATAAACCTTTCTAACTTCTTAGTGCATACACATTTAATAAACTCATCATCATAATTTGGTGGAGAGAAAATTAGTATTGTGGACATTGTTGCTTCCTACTTAAGCTTTCTGGCTCCGTGATTGAAGAAGCCGCGGGGATGAAGATGATTACTAAGTACAAAAATGCTTATTTCAGTTTAGCTTAGTGTGCAATCACTCTGTCACTCGTTACTAACATAAATGTTTGAAATCTGCATCTTTGAACTGTTGGATTGATTATCTAGCTAAAACCATTTTTGAATTGGTTGAAGTCTTTGAAAATGTAAGTATTCAGATTTGATAAAAGCAAAAAAATAAATTATAGTCAAGCATTTTCAACACTATAGAGCCGGCAAGTTCTACCGGTTGGCACCGTGAACCAATACTTAAAATCGCCATAAACTTTAGCGATGATTAACGTCGGTCTAAGAAGTAGAAGTTCATAATGCTCCATATTGTAACATCTAGAGACAGTGAGGCGATCATAGTTTAGTAAAAATAAGAGAAAACATGTATGCCTCAAAATTGATCTCATATTTCTTTTCTTTTGTTTTTGCCAAACTAACATCGATCAAATCTCTGTCCAAGTAGTCAAAATGACGAGGCTACTTTTAGACAATGTTCGGGTAGTGTAGCCCACAGTCATAGAATTTGCCTCTAAGACATGTGTTGGTCAAGTTTTGAATCTTCTAAATAGAAGGTGTTCTATATCAACAGGTTTCTTCACCATCCTCTAAATCATCTTAAGTTCTTGTGAAAACGTTTTCATTTAGAATATTGAAATTGAATGTATGTGCTTGGTCATTATCATTTTATCATGTGACATGTTCTTATATTATATTTCTATTGCAGGCAGGAAAAAGTATCAATCTATCATTGACCTTTTATTAAAATAGTCTGCAATAGAATTTGTCCTATTTGAAAGAATCACAATAGTGTTTTTTTTTTTTTGGACAGATGACTCATAATAGTTGTGGGACTCCAATGTGAATGTGTCAAGATTTTTCCAAATTATCTGTCACCTAATATCTGAAACAACCTGTGCTCTCACATGATAGTGGCTCCACCATGTGCATAAATCTGATAACTTAGCCAGAAAAATATATGCACACTACTAAAAAGTCAGATGCTAAAGATACATCTGTAACAGAAAAATCCTTAAATAATTTATGGCACAATATGAATAAAACACTCTATTATGTGTCTGGTTGTACAGAGCATGTGAAACTAATAAATTGGATGAGTAATAAATTTTGGAGTACTATAATGACTCTCAAATTACATCATTATTTATTTCTTCAATAAAGTTAACCAGATAGTCAGAATTTATAATCTCAAATGAAGAAACAGATGTTGACAAACTAAAGCTCAAATACAATGCAAGAAACAGATATCATTCCAAATTTAAATGCTCTCACAAATTTATTATCTATTCATCTTTACTTGCTGCTGCTGCTGCTGCTATTATCCTTGACAATAGTCACTGGACAAGGAGCATTGGTCATCACAAAGTTGCTTACACTTCCCAATAATATCCTGTTCATGAGACTCAAATTTTAATCAAATCAGACAGAAAAATTCCATCACAACAAATATTTTGATGAATTGATAATGTATTCATAGGATTAAGATCTTGTAGTGAAAGGGTGAACTCAATATCTCCTTCAGTACTCAGATAGATATTGAGATTTATTTAAAACATCTATTTTTCCTAAAAGACGCTCTTCTATATGCATCGGTTTTAGATTGAGTCCCTCATCATCAGATTTAACGACAATTCAGTTCTGCAGTGATGAAATTGATTTTGAATAATTTGATATTTGTAAAATTGATTTTGGCCAAAAATCAGTTTAATGTAAAGTGAGTTATGTTTCAATACATTCAAGAGAAAAAACGAGTATATCAATTCATGTCAGAATAGTTCAGATCAAAATTGCCAACACTTTATAACGCAGTTGTATCCAAAAGCCACACTTTCAATCCAACAAAGTGTAGCTTTTGCCAAAATAACATTGATCTGAGAATTGATTTTATGTCACTGCAAAAGGTAGAAATCTGAACATTGAGATAGAATTGAGTTTGAGGCTAGAATCAATTATAGAACTGGAAGTCAAACAAAACTAATGCTATGTTTGTTTCCACTGCAGAATGGGTATAAGAGGCACGTCTACAAGAAACTACAATTTACGGCTTCATAAGTTCACAACAGAATGGACCTAGACACGCATCTATCATTGTAAACACCAAATCAAACAAGCAATAAGTTGTGCTCGAACCACGTTTCACCAACGTAAATGTGATTTTTGGGTGGTGTAACCAAACGTACATGTTTGGATAGTCAGATCGAATAATCACGGTAAGCCACCCTGATTTTGTAAAGCTACAAAAATGAGTGGTTTTATCAAAATAGCAACACAGTGTAGCTTTTGCCAAAATCGTTCTGACTCACGTAATTTTGTCAATCTCACCGCTCATCCAAACATGAGCGACTTGAGTATCAACCAATTGTATCATGTCACTGAAATATCTATCTTGTAATCAAAAAAATATATAAATACAATTCTATAAACTTAAGCTTTGGTATCTAACTCACCAACTTACACTCCAAAACAAACCCCACATGATCTAATTAATTTTCTTTAGAATAATATATGATTGATTGATGATGAAATGTGCCCAAAAACATTAAACACAAGATTAAGAAATTAGGGTAAAAAAAAAAAACAAACCTTTGAATTGTGCTGAGACCCCTGCTACCCATAACAAGAGAATCCAGCTTCAGATCTTCAACAGCATCCATAAGTTTCTCTCTTGCATCACCCCAATACACTTTTGTAACAATATTCACCTAAAAATCAATAATTATTACACAAACAATTAAAACTCCTAAAACATCCTTGTCTAAACTAAAATGCAGAAAATATTGCAGAAAAATAAAAAAAATACCTCTTTTTGCCTTGAAAAAGTGTCAAGCAAATCAAGAACCTCAATATCAATCTGAACACCATACTTCTTCATTATCTCCGGTTCTCTGAACTCTTTCAACGGAATAAGAGCTTCACAAAAAAGAAAAAATCAATATCAATATCATATTTAGAATGTTATCAGAGTCTCTCCAAGATCCATTAGACCACCTGCTATCAGATTTCTATCATCAGATCACCCACAACGATTTATAAGTTGATGCAATTCTCAACTCATAAACCGGTTGGTTTTATAGGGTTGTGTTAGGCTCAATCATAATTTCAAAAAATTACATTTATATTAGACTAGATTCTTTTTGTTGTAACTCCGGTTCTCAAAGAAACCGGCGTGATAACCCAGAGTTCGGCCAGAAGATAAATAAAGTATGTTTAAAATTTGTCTAATTAGACTCGAGACTCTAATAATCTAAAATTCGGTCCAAAGATAAATAAAGTTTGATCAATAATTATTTCAATCAAGATTCAAACTCTTATCAAACTAACAATATAAGATCGGATCAGAAAAAATATAAAAACATAGGATAAGTAAAAAATTAACAAAAAATGAATGGTACTTACGAGAACCATCTTTGGCCCATAACTGATTACGAGCTTCATCAAGAGAATCATGACTGATGTGAATGATGTAAATGTTGTCACCTTTGTCAGCTAAATTCTCAAGTGCCCATTTCAGAGCATTCTTGCTGCTCTTGGAGAAATCTAAAGCCACACCAATTGTTCTATCCTTTGCCATTTTTGTTTATGAATGATGAGAGATTGAGTTGAGAAAAGAAGAATAAGAAGGAGAAGAAGAAATAGCTTTGACAAGGGTTTAAAAGTCATTGACAAAGCGTATATATATTGACAAAAAATTTACACGCTTTTCTGGCGAGGATAGAGATAGAGTCACGGAAGAATTAAAGTGGAAATTAATTTTGATCAAATTTTAAGAGATTGTTTTTTATCTATACTTTTGGTAAAATATTTACTCAATATATAATTTCATCATTATCAAGATACATAAAAAGTACTATCTTAACTTGTAAATGTTGAAGTTGTTAAGTCGAACATTCACGGAGATTTAGTCAATATATAATTTGATTGTCTTATTGTACAAAAGTTAAAAAAAATTACCAAAAATCGAAAAAATTAAGACAAAATGTATGTTTGGTTATACTTTGACAAAAGTATGATTGATTTTAGAAATTTGAAATTAAATTTTACATGTTTTTGATATTTTTTGGTTTAACTTATTTGTTTTTGTACTAAAAAAATAAAAATAAAAAGTGTTCAGACTCATAATTCATTCCAATTTAAGGTTAGAATGGACCAACTAAAAAAAATAACTAAGGCTAGAATTTAAAGTAATAATTTTTTTAATTGGTTTTTTTAATATATAAAAATGGATTATTTTATATTCAACTGACTTTTAGTTAAAATTACTGTTACATAACCTAATCATAAAAAAATTATTTTTGTCACCACATTATTAAACTAAAACAATACAAAAAAAAGATTACATAGGATCAAGTTGGCGAGAAATTCTAATGTGGTCACAGGATCAAATAAATAGTGTTTGGTCACACACATATGAAGAAGTATTTTTTAATAATAAAGAAGATTATTGATAAAAAAGATGATTGAGTATTTTGAGAAAAAAAATTTATATGTGTGTGTCCAAACATTATTGATTTGATCTTGTGACCATGGAAGAATACTTTGAAGTTGGCACCCAAATATCGATTATTCTTGTGTGTGTCTACACTCAAAAGCTTATATATGAAGACAAGATAAATAAAACAGGAACACATATGCCCACATCAAACAGAATATAATTAAGTGTAGGACAAAGCAAATAAATATTTTCTTAGTTGTGCTTGATAATATCTTTGCCAACTGTCAACATCGTCATTACCCATCAGAGATTTACCTGAAGTGAGTCATCATAATTCAAAAGGGCCGTTTATTTAAGATACTAAAAATGGTCAAAAGAAAAAAGATACTTAAAATAATTGTTACTTTCAGTTTTTTTTATGTTTTGCTCATGTTTATCTGTCAGTTTTTTTTATAAATTATTTAGATATGAGTAATTCAGATATTTTTCAAAGATTTTTAAGAAAAATATGTTATTTTGTATTTGTTTAATATAATTAAAATTCTAAGAATCATAGACAACAAGTCCAAAGTTTTTTAAAGTTGTAAATTGTAATGACATAAATTTAAGAATAAATTTTACAAAATTAAAAATTTTGACATTTACTATAGATGTTTTTTATAAAGGATTTCTTTTAGATGTAAACTGAGTATCTTCACGCGTAATTGTGGAGACTAATTCCTCGAACATTGTGAGACCCAAATGACAGAGTTATTCTAAGAGTTTTTTTAAAGGATTTACTATAGATGTTTGAAAATACTGAAGTATAAAAAATACATAATTCTATTATTTATATTTTTTTTGACATAATTCTATTATTTATATTTAAAAACCATATTATAAATATGGTTAGAGTTAGAGATACTCTTAGCTGTTGCCTTTGTTGGTTTAAGATGGGCCCGCGTGTCGTAGGTCCATGGCTTTTGATGCTTTGCTTGGGGCAGTTTAACTACTTAGCGTGCCGTAATCAAATACCAAAAGTTTTGTTAATTGTTTAGGGTAACAAATAACAAAGATAACACGAAAAAATAATCACAAATGGAAACTGAAAACCGTGTTACGTTAATGGTTCTCGTGAATATAATGTGTAAGAAAAAACCTTATGCTCATTAATTGGATCAGTGTCATCAGAACCACGTGAAATCTGATGGTCTTTTATTTATTTACTTTTAAAAGATTAGTATACATGAAGCACAGAGAAGCCAATGAAGTTTCTTTCTACTAGAAAATAATTCAGTGGTATAACACATAGAATACAAATTCAACATTGTTAACTTTGAAAGTGATGAATTTGTAAATAATTCACAATATCCAAGTTAACGATATAAAATGAAGAAAATACTTATTGAAAGAAAAAAAGGTTTTCGGAACAGTCGTGTATCCGTATCATAACATTGATGTTTAAGCCATTAATTGAATAGATAAATGATCAAATGTGAATCGTCAATTAGAACCTAACTAACATTGTAATAAGACGAGAAATTAAACAATGTCGTACCAAAAAGATGAACAAAGAGTCATATTAAGGCGACAAAATAACATAAAAAACACCAAAAACAATCAAATATTTGTAGAAACCGCTTGTTTAGATTTTTTTAAAAAAAATTACTATGTAATGAGATCTTTCAAAGGAAAAAATACTATGTAATGGGTTGATTCCTAGCCAACAAAAAGATTTATTCAAAACTGGTCTAATAATGCTGGGTTAAGGTGAGCTTATGAATATCAGATAGGGAGTTTAGATCTTTAATGTGTATAGTCTAAAGGGTAATTATGTTTCTGTGCTGGGGTAAAATAAAAATATCAATAGTCAATCTTAATTTGGATTCTAAAAATAGGGCCGGCCTTAGGTATAGGCCGAGGGTGTGGCAGCCTAAGGCCCATGCCGATGGGGGTCCAATTTTTTTTTAAAGTTGGATGTATATAGAAACATTTGGTTTTGGGGGGAATATATAGCAAAGTTTACTTAAAGACCTCAAATATAGACATTATGAAAGGCTAGGCTGAAGTCTGTTAATGTTTTTTGCCCTTTTGGCATGATTTGCTATATATACCCCCATTTATCACAAAGATTTCTATATATACCCTCCTTATAAAAATTTATGGTTGTTCTTAACAATGTGCCAACAAATTATTATCGAAAAAATTGGTGATATTTTTTGGCGACTTTGTTCCTAATAACGTGCCTCGCTAATATTAAAATTACTGGTGATATATTTATTATCCAAGAAATTAGGATAATTTTATAACAAAACTAATTATATTTGTTAACATTTCCCATTATATTTTAGTTGAAAATGAGCCTACTAGAGAAATTAATCTTAATCCTGTCTTTCAAAGGTTCCAAAAAATAAAATTATATCATTGTAGTAATGTCTACTTTCTTGGTGTTATTATATCATTTGATTTATTTTTAGATGTTGCCTAAAAAAACATTTATTTGGAAGTGAAAAGTGAGAAAAAAAAAACGAAACGAAGACCTAGTAAAATCACAACATTGAGCTAAATTTTTTTATGATGTATTATAGAAGGACCCTTTTCTCATATTATGCCTAAAGTCCGTAAAATTCTAAGAACGACCCTAAAAGTAAGGAGGTCGTTGTTGCATGTCACATACTTTTTTTTTTAGTAAATGTCACGCACCTTCTATACTAGTAAAGAGGTAAAGAAAACAACTAAAGATTTCTCTTGATGATTAACATAATTGATTATAGGGTCTAAGAATTAAATTTAGTTCTAACATTGTTCTCTAAAAATTATATTCGGCTAATATCCAAGAAAGTTATTATTAAAACAAAAAAAGAAAGCAACTTTCCTTAAAAGAAAAAACAATTCCTAGGATAAAAAAACGAGTGAAGGTTTGTCGATTAATAAAGGTTGGTTTTAAGTCATATTTGCTATGAAGCACAAACACTTTAGAGTAGTGTTATATTGACATCCAAAAACCCAACAACTTAAGCTACACTGTATCATTTTGAAGAAGCAATTTAAGCTGGCATAGATTTTGAGATGACATAAAATGATTCAAAAAATCCAATTTATATTGACTAATCGTATCATAATACGGCGTAGACAACCAAAACGTTGTTCTTTTATCATTATTTAACACTTTACGGATTAGGTGTGTTCCGGTATCGGATATGTGTTGGTGTCGAACACTGATACCATAGTGACACTTATGTTTACACTGAATTATATCATTTTCTAAAATTATTATTGGTGTCAGTGTCCATATCGTGTACGTCATCTATGTCTGTGTTCATGCTTCATATACTCGTGATCTTTTCTCACGTTGGTTCGATCCCAAGACTAGAAGAAGGTTGGAGTGGCGTGGGTATGAGGAACAGGTGCAGCTTTAAGTCGTCCTCTATTTTAAGGGTGTGGGTCATTTTTTATAAAAATATTATGGAAGAGTGAAATTATCATTAATTAAAGTGATATCAATGACTATGTTTCTTAAAATTGTAATGTCAATTCTTATCACTAAATCTACATCGCATGAACAATATATAAAGACATTTGTCAACAATATTTTAGTCTTGGGCATTTCTAACTTTTAAGGCTTTGTTTGTGAGTTTAAAGGAGAAGGGAATGGAGGATTTTGGAAAGAAAAAAGAAAAAGGAATGAGCGGGTGGAAGAAATAGAGTGCATTGGGAGATGAAGGCTTTGGGGGTTAATTTTTCTTCATAATACAAAACCCTCATCATTCTGGGGAACTAAAAAGTTGTATTGGAGGAGGGTTTTGGAGGGTTTATACGAATTCTTCAAATTATGTTGTTATAATATTCTTAATATTAAAAATATATGAATCATAAACATTAGTTTATCATTCTCTAAAAAAAATACCTTTTTAAAAAACTATGAAAGATTTTTCTATTTCGCTCAACATTTTCTACCCCACAAAACATTCCTTCCTCTCCCCTCCAAACAAAGCCTAAAAGACATCACAATGCAACTTATCTAAAAAATACATCAAATAATTTTATAATAAGAGTTGCAAGACAAAATAATTCCTACATTAAAGAAACAATGATGTGAAAGTTTTGCTAATATAATGAAGAGAATTTTTTTTTTGCTAAATTACAATTTTGGTCCCTGTTATTCGTAAGTTTCACTTTGGTCCTTTGAACTATTTTTTGTTATGTTTTGGCCGGGTAAGTTAACAAATGGTATTCATTTTTGTTAGTTTTAAGTTAGAAATGTTAAATCCTTTGTGTCATGTAGGGTTGGTGATTAGGCAACTCTAACTCAACACTATAAAACATAAATTAAGGTACCTAAATTAGAGATCGTTCAACAGACAATTTGTGCAGCTCTTCAAATTAGAAAATCATCATTCTATTGTTGTTCTTCTTCCTTCACGCTCGTCATATGTGCATCTTGCATGCTTTCTTTACGAAAGGTGGATTGGGTGTTAAACTATCTTGCATGCCTTCTTCAAGCACACATGGAGGCCTAACAAGCAATTTACTTGTTAGCTAAAGTTATTTTTTGGTTTGTGTTCTTTTAACATACATTTTTCAACATATTATTTTATATTGATTAAATATTAAACTAGACGGAAAAAAATTTAGTGTACACCCAAACACTCCATAGACACCTTGAAAGACAAAAAAGTAAAGAGTGATGAAATATATGTGATAAATTAGTGATGTGATAGAAAAATAGATAAAATGAAAACGAAGTGTTGAATGAGTGTAGAAAAATAATGGTGTGTGATCGTTGAAAACTAGACCTATATCAAATCACGAGTTAAAGAATTCTTATAAAAACGAAGAAGTCATTGCAAGTTTATACCTTGTTTTTGAAAGAGAATGAGAAATTGTTATAACAAAAATGGAATATCTAATACCTATTATATTTGCTTCTCCTTGAATTTATGTAACAAAATAGGGAGTCATTATTTGAGTTTGACAGTAAGGCAAGCAATGCTCATGATTCGTAATTAATGTCACAAGGGACAGCAGCTAGCTAGGTTTGTCATTGACATTAGTTTACTCTTTTTCATCCAAAAGGATATCCATGAGACTTAAAAGCATTTTATGTGACCTAGGACTCTAATGAGGGCACAATTAGAAATGGTACTTCTTAGAGTTATTATACTTAAAAACCAATTGTTGGTTTGGACAACATAAACAACGTGATTAGTAAGTCAACCCCTAAAGTGTCGACAAGGAACTAGAGTCAAAATGGGAGGGTCCTGCATCTATGTTCATAGATGAATATGAATTTAAAAATGTGAATAAGTCAACCCCTAAAGTGTCCATAAGGAAACTATATATATAGTCAAAATGGGAGGGTCCTGCCCCTGGATTAACAAAGACAAATGTTGATGCAAGCTACTTCACAAATGGTTTGACTATTACTATAGTTGGTGAATGATATTGAATATTGATTGATAGGTACATGCTGCAACCATTAAAACTTGAAAGGACCAAGTTTCTCCCACTCTTGCAGAGGCATTGAGGCTTAGGTGGTGCTTACAATATGCTAAAGGGTAGCACGTAGAAAATTTAAGAGTGTAATGAGATTATGAATGTGAGGTTAATTGTCTATTAGGTTATACCAAGTTAATTAGTTGAGATAGATTTGTTATTGAACTGCTTAGTTAATTATGAACACTATATTTATTACTCCCTCCGTTTCAAAATGAGTGTCGCTTTAGCCAATTGCACACAGATTAAGGAATGAAATAGTCAAATGTCATAACAATTTTACCAAATTATCATAATCAACTATTGGTTTGTTTTTTATTAAAGAATGAATAATACTTTGGAAATAGTGTAACATAGTATTAATTGAATGGTACAATTGAAAAGAAAAAGTTATTATTGCATTGGAAACTGAAAGTGACATTCATTTTGAAACAATTTTTTTTGGCTAAAGCGACACTCATTTTGAAACGGAGGGAGTAGTATTATAAGGGGAAAATGTTGTTGTGATATGCCTTAAGGGATAGTAGATTGTTATTTCAATAATATATAGTCAACTCCAGGTGAATATAAAAGATTGATAGAATGAATGGAAATTAATTTTTTTGCTTTTTCCATTCAACAATACTATGGCTTTATAGAGCCTTCATTTTCCTAACTTAGTGAATTGTATTAAATGTGTACAACGATCCTTCATTTCCTAATAACGTTAAAAGATTTTAGAATTCTACGGCAACCAGTCTAATGAACTTCATCAGCAAATACGAGGGAACTCTTCTAGATATATTTATTTTTTAGGAAAAATCCTTCTGGCCATTTTGCAATTTTTCTCACCTTTTTTCCTTGAGAGTTTTTTTCCCACCCACCACACCTTGTTCGGATTATGAAATCCGAAACGTAGTAGGACGCGCAAGAATTGTCAGGGGGTGGGAAAAGAAAATCGTTTTATCTTTTTTCTGAATTGGGCTTTCGTCAGTGTTAGCCCAGTTATCTTGTTTGGCTCTTCCAATGCTTGCAGCCTATATCTGTAAATCATGCTCTAGTTAGTGTAGCAAGGAATGTTGGAGGTGTAGCTTAGTTTACTTCTGTTCTTGATCATACCAAGTTTTTCCTTTCTAATGTAATGATCTGAAGTATAATGAAACTAGATTTGCTGTAGAAAATAATTGAAAATATGAACCAGGTATCATTCATGTCCACGTGTGCTACATGTTCCATTGAAATTTGTTAGGAACCGTAAACAAACTGCATTTCAGTAGAATCGAGTTCCTCCCTCGTAGATAAAATAATTCATCCGGTCTCATACATAAGAAGAAGAGGAAAAAATTATATACATTAATTTTTTTCAGATTAAATACATTAATTTTTTAATGAACTTATAAAAAAATCTTATTGATCAGACCAGAGGGAGTATCTTGTAATGTATGTTTACTCCCTTTGTTCCCATTTATATTAGAAATTGTACCAATTTATTTCATAAAAAATTTAAAAATTTATTTATTTCTCAATAAATATTTGTTATTAGTGAAATTTTTAGCATGTGTCATTATCATAATTCATAACCATTTTAATCATAATGTTATGAAACCTATACTAGTTAGTAGTTACATATGACTTGATTGTACTCCACCAAAGAGCATCACAATGCATTACATCCCATCCCATTGTTTACATCCCAACGTACATTTTTTAACAACCAAAGCTAAGTGTGTGGGTGTGTGGGTGGGTGGGTAACAAATATCCTATCTACAAATGGATATAATTTTGATATCTCCTTCTATAGTTAATCCAAACATTATTTCTCAAGGTATAATATCACAAAGCAATCATTGTGTCTATTTAAATGTAGTCCTCAATTAGTGGTTTAACCGCTTCACCTAAGTACATGTTGGCTTTTGTCAAGGGACCTGCGACCTTAACACACACAATAAAGAATAGTAGGAAACAATAACATTGCAGGCTTTTTTCAATTGTTGAGCATGAAAAATCTCAAATGCAACTATACAAGACCCACACAAAGGCACAAACTCACGATCCACTTTATCATAGTCACCACCACTCACGGCTTCAATTATCATTCTTTTTTTCTTAATAAAACCTGCATCTTCTTCTGTTGACATGTCTCTCCAATTATTAGCATCAATTTCTGATAAAATGTCTCTCCAATTACTATATTTTTTTAGAATATCCACCTTTCATAAAAAAGTTTCGAACATACCACACTCTCAGTTAAACTTTAAAACATCTCTATTTTACATATATTCGAAAACTATATTTGAAAGTACAAATTCTATATGTTAGATTGGTAATGGTTCTTCTTTTAATTTTTGGCTTGATAAATGGTTGAAGGCCTAGCCTAGAGTGGATATTATTCATAGACGCGTTCTAATGTGAGCAAGTGCATGGTACATCTATCTATAATTTTTTTTTTAGAGAATCTATCTATAATGTTGAAAATGTTGAAATTTAGAGTCTAACTCACATCACTCGTACTATATTATTTGTTTACCATAGTCATCTCTCCATGACTTCACTCATGTATATACCACTATTTTCTTCATTCACTTTTACCATTTCACTTGTTATTTCTCTATATTTACCTTTCTTTCATATGCATTACTTTTCATTCGTAACTTCGTCTCATCGCCGGTCTTCTCAATCAACAAACGCATAATTATTTATGTGGGGTATAATGTAATGAACAAACACAACTTTAGCCACTGCTTGTTAATTTGAATTTAGACATTTTGAATCAAGTTGTAAATGCTAAATTAAACCATAAATAATATTATAGTTCGTTTTCATTTTAAAGTATTTTTTGGAATTTAATTTGGAAAAAATACACTAACCTCCTTTGATGTTTCATTGCATAACAAAAACATCCTCTAGTTTTCAACTAAACACCTACCTCCCTTGAGGTTAACAAAGTTAATTATATGTTAATTTTGGATGTATACTTGTATGGCTTGGCAATTGTAACATGCAACTTTCCTTCTCCATTTACTACTACTGTTGCCTCACTCTATTTTATATCTAATGGTTTTCCTTCTTCAGTGCAGGGTTCGCATGGACCATTGTAGTTGGCCTAGCTTAATTTTAAGCGTCTCAATTGATCACTCTTCCGTTCGATTAATATTTGGAAATTGCAATAACAATTGGAGTCTTCATATGATTTTGTAGAAGTTTGTGTGATTCTAAAACAAAGTTGTCTCTGTTAGATAGCTTATATAGCTATAAGCTCGCATGTGTCTATTTATTTGGTAACAATTATTTTCTCATGAGTTTATTACATTCTTTCATGAGATTCTAACATTATTTAATGTCTTAACCTAATCGTTTATATATCAAGGATTAATTATACATTAATAAAAGGCAAGCGAACAATAAGCTGTGTCGATATGCCTTTTTCGATAACAAAACTAATTTTCGTAAACATAGCATTCATGGACATAGAAAAATATGTTGAGAAGTGTTTAACTTATAGTGTATAAGACGTATTTTCTTTTTATTTCTACCATCATTAATTTTTTTTAGGAGATTTCTACCCTCTTTTTCTATACAATATATAAAGGACATAGTTTCTTTTGGGCTGACTTTTTATCCATTCAATTATACCCTTAAATAAATTTGACTATAAGAATTTTATTTTATTGGTGTTACTAAAAAAGATAATAATTTGTTATTTTGTTGGTGTCACTAAAAAAGATAATAATTTGTAATATATTTATTATATTTTTTTTTAAGATGTTATATTTGTTATATTGTTAGTATTATTGAAAAAGATAAGTATAGTTTACTAGTGCAAAATATATATTATCTATACCTAAAATTTTAATCAAAATCAAATTAATTTGAATAAAAATTTCATAAAAACTATTGTTCATAATATATACGCATTGATTAACACAATATGACAAACGGATAGAGCACCCGTCTAAACTCTGTTCTTGATAGAAATATTACAATAGTATAACTTTATATCATTTTATATTCATTAGTTAATTCAACTGCTAGGTTTACTTTTTTTTAAAAGAACTACTAGTTTTACTTAACTTTTCATATATAATTAGTTAATATATATGTTATGAGCCTATTTCGCTACCAACTAATGTACCTGATATCCACTGTCAAGGAAAACAGGTTATTGGCTATATGATATTTTTTACTATAGTGGGGCATAAATAATTATAAAAGAATTTAAAAACTAATATAAAAATATTATAATAACTAAGAGGAAAGAACACTATTATCGTAAACAACTGAAAAACGACAATTAAATTGAGATGAATGGAGTAAAATCATCGTAAACAACTCAGAAATGACAATTAAATTGAGATAAAGGGAGTAAAAATATCATTACAAATTTTTATTTTTTTAGGAAATCAATTATAAGTTATTTTGTTGAGTTCATACATGATAATTTCAATATATTGTTTTTTTTAGAAAAAATTCAATATATTGTTATACTTTCAATTAATTTCATAACATTAATCATCTTGAGACATGTTCTTTTTGGTGTGAATCATCACGAGACATGAATGCTAATTAAATCTTCTAATCTAAAAAAAACTAATTAAATAAATTTTGATACTTTTTGGTGGGTCCCAGAAAGCAGTGGAGTACTACTCTGTGTTGCTTGGGACAAACAAATGCTTCAACTGCCAAGCAAACGACTGAAACGAAGGATAGGTGTGAGGGGGTGCAATAGCAATGGAATGCAACTCCTCAGTCACGTCGTGGTACCGAGTCACTCGTTTTCAATGCATTCCGTAGCTGTCCACCTTCACACCATACATCAAGTGTATCACACCTTCCATATCTTTCTAGATACCAAAATTTGATTCGTTAGTTCTACGTTCTACCCCTATTACACACATTATTATTGGGTTATCTATCCATCAACTTTTTAATCAATATATTAAAAAGCATTTTTCATGTCCTAAAAATGGTAAATTTGTACAGAGAAATGACTAACTAAAATTGGTAGTTAGTTAATCACCATGAGAAATTGATAGTAATTTTTTGACTTAATTAACTGACTTTAGTGAAAAATCCTAATAATCTTTTTTTAAAATGTTAAAATGAAATATATTAATCAAATCAAACAAGTCCTTCCAACATAAGCTTTATGAGAAACAAACTTAAAAAAAGTTTGCATTGTTATGGTGCAAAATCGAAAAACATGAAAACAAGAAAAGAAAAAAGTTGATAACAAACATTGCATACGATTAAACCATCACTAGTGATAGTCAAAACGAAAGTTGCATCACTCGCTTTCAGCTACCGTAAAAATTTAAGCTTAAATTTGTCATATAAAGACTTCAAATTTTCCTCCTTATGTTAAAAAATGCGCGCGTTTCTTTTTATCCAAATGACCCAAACGCTAGAAAGTCAAATAATGCTCGGATCTAATAACAGAATTCATCATATCGTTGTACAAAGGGATTTCATTAAAATGATTGAAGATGACACAAATATTTTATATGTTTTTCATTATTTGTTGTCCCACGTTAATGTGTTATGTATTTTGTCATTTAGTTTTCGTTATCAACATGTTTCTCGTTAATTTAATCAAGGGACTAACTTTACAAGTATGTTTCGAGTAAAATAAACTATCATATGGGACCGTTTTAAAAATCAAACTCAATTTTGTAAATCAATATTTTTTTCACTATTGAATCTATTAACAATGCTTATGGTTATAGTACAAGTTAGCTAAACTTAACCAACAAGAATCATCATCACATAACTGAAAGAAAGTGATAAAGAAAAAAAAGTAACCCAAAAACCTTGTCCTTTTCTGCATGGACGGCGCGTACATCCACACTAAAAACACCGCGCGTAAGTCCAAAAAGTATCACCGCCTCTGATCTTCTAATTTCTTCTCCCTCCACCTTTTTTCTAAAAAATTCAAAATTAAATTTCTCACACACACCAAAAATACATCACCTATAAAAAAGTGTATACTCTATGACAAAAAAAATCCCTCAAATTCCTCTTCATTGTTCATTCCATTCTCTACTTTCCCTTTCACCCTCTTTCTAATTTTTATTATAAATATCTGGGTCCCTTATTAGTATACTCTTACTATATAAAACCATATCAAAACCTCTTCTAAAAAACCATATTCCAAATTCAAATTTCAAATCACTAAAAAAAAAAAAACTCAAATGGCTCATTCACTTTCTGCTCAGTTCTTAACCGAAGACGAAAAATCTTTCATCAATAAACTCTTCACAAACGACGCCGTTTCAAGTTCAACCACTCTTTTTCCTTACGACGACGTTTCAATCACCGAGTTAACTCGTCAAATGACTCACTCATCTCTCCACAACAACAAGGTAACTAAAAAAAAGTTTTAAAAAAATCTATAACGCTAAAAAAAATTGTTTAATTGTATTTTTTTTGTTTCTTCACAGGGTGGTTTTGAGAATGGAAGCTACGCGAAGAGTTCAAGTGGAAACGACACCGTTTTGAAGCAGAACTTGCAGAGAGCGAGGTTTGATCTGCTACATGCAGCTGCAGGAGAAGATGCAAGGGTTCATCGAGTTAAGTACGAAGAAGAAGAAGAAGCTTTTTACGGTTTTACCCCTAAAAAGCACTTTGGATTTCACACTCAGAATCATCATCATCAACATGCAATTTCTCAGAAACAGTTACAGTTTCAAATCGCTCAAGTAATAACAAAAATAAACTCAACATTTTTTTTTATAATTTTTTATCAATTTTTAAGCTATTTAAATTAAGTTACTGATTTTTTTTTTGTTTTTGCGATTTTTTAATTTTTGTTGTTGTTTAGTTTGAGATGTTGAAGAAGCAGTGGCTGAAGCAACGAGAGGAATTTGCTCGTGCTATTTCGCAGAGAAGAAGTGGAAATTACCGAAATATCCCTGGAGGAAGAAGGAACAATGAAACGGTTTTTCAGAGTAATGTTGGTTTGTCTTCATCTGCATCTGCATGGAGTTCTGTGAAGAATGGAAGCAACAATAACAAAGCCGGATTTCCTGGAAACCCTAATTTGAGAAACGAAAGAAATGGTACTGGTGTTTTCTTGCCTCGTGTTGTTGATGCTACTGAATCAAGAAAAAATCCAGGTAAAAATTTAATTAACTAATTAATTAATGTTGATTATGTTAATGTAAATCTAGGTAAAAATGTAATTTGTTTGTGTTTTTAGGGGGTGTAGGTAGTAAAAATGTGGTGGTTCCTGAAAAAGTTGTTCATGCTTTGAATCGTAAATTTGAAGAAGGTACGATTAGAGGTTACATGCAGCAGAAGAATCGTTTTTATGCAACTTCAAATTTTGAAAATGGTTAGTACTGTAATTAATTAATTTGCATAAAGCTTTTTTGTTTTGATTTGGGGATTTTATGATTTGATAGTGATGTGTTTGTTGTATTTTAGGTGTTGGGAGTGATTATGGATTTTCTCAGCAAAAGCGGAACGTGAAGCAGCAGCTGACAGAGGTGAGCCGTGAGATCCGGCTTCCTCAAGAATGGACTTATTGATGGGTATGGGTGGGACCCGATGTTTTAAAAATCGGACCGGATCGGTTACATTTCTATTGTCTAGATTCGACTATTTTGAAACAGTCGAATCATGATTAAGTACTTTGGTATCTGGTTCGATTTTAAAAACATTGTTAAATGGAGGGATTAAAGTGAAATATTAGGTTTATATTTTAGGAAATAGTAGAAGTAGTTAATATAGTATAGATGATTAAGAAATATTAGGATTTTCCTTGAAGCAAGAAAAAAATAGTATAACTTGTTTCTTGATTGGAAAACAGGGGAGGGGCAATGGCTTATAAGATGTAGTTGAAGCAGAAAATAATTTTAGGGGTATTATGGGAAAAATGTTTAAGGAAAAATAAAAGGAGAATTAAAATTGAGAAGTTGAAGAAGAACAAGGTTGGATATCCTTTCAAAAAAAAAAAAAAACAAGGTTGGATATGATTTGGTGAGGATGTAATTACAGCTTGTAAGAATCACGATGTAATCATTTCTGGGAAATTACACATGAATGTAAAGATCATATTACAACCTGTCTAACCAACCAATATTATGATAAATAAATGAATGTACATTTTCTTTCAATGATTGCACTTCTTAACATTTTCTTAATTCTTGTTATAGTTTTTTGTGTTTATTCAACAATAATGGCTGTTTATATTTTCTAGATTTTGTTTGAATTAATAGTACTATGTCTATCAGTGAAGTTTTCATATGCTTTTCTTTTCGATGATAAAGTTTTTTATATTTTATTTCCCTCTTAATTAAACTTTTGGATTATCAGAGAGCTTGTTATCTTAGAAACCGAAAGGTTAAATACAAAAGAGTATCCTATGACTCTAATTAAGATTGGAGACTCACGTTTATTTATCAAAGGTAAATGTTAACTAATGCTCCGGAGCATTGGTTAAGGACTTTAAATGGTACTCCATCCGGTTATTATTATAAGCAAATTTCTACTTTTTAGATTTATTCAATAAATGATATATGTGGTCTGACCACATATATCATTTATTGAATAAATCTAAAAAGTAGAAATTTGTTTATAATAGTGACCGGAGAGAGTAACATTTTTATAAAAGTTTGTATAATCAATGTATTGAAAATTGAAAACTTTGACATTTTAAAAGAATAATGACTTAATTTAACATGTTTAAAGAGTGCTCCGGGACACTCGTTAACAAGATCCTTTATCAAATTATAGTTATTGATGACTATAGAGAAGTAAGAAAAGCAAGTAATGAGAACCATTTTTCATAGGTTGATCACTCTCTTGCTTTTTCCAAATGGTAGCCTTTACTTAGGAAGTAAGTTTCTTTCAAAAAATTGGTTCGTTGTAGGCCATGTAGGCATAGATTTCAAGTGGGCCATTTAACACATGACATTTGGATAGGGGATGTTCTTTTTATGTTTTTCTAAATAAAATAAAATGTATATGAAATAATTTAAGATCTTGTTGTCATTTATGGCAAAAAATCTCTTTCTTGCAACTCTCACCACTGAGAAGGGGCATAAAAGTTTTTTCCAAAGGAAAGGTAGCTATCTATCCATGTTCCTAATGCCTGCGCTGCGACTGTGTCCTCTGTTCTCAAGACAAAGACACATAGCCATTAGGGAAGGGGATACAAATAGTACATAGCAGGCAGCATAAATTAAAACTATGCCACATGCTCAGTAATAATGATAAAATAGAGTTTTGCATCTACTTGTTAATTTTTATATTTGGCTCATATTTTCACAAAAAAAAAAAAAAATATTTAGCTCATATTTTAAAGAAATATATGTAAGTTTGAATTTCACTGCATGAAAATATTAATCAGTAGCAGTATATATCTAAAGTCTAACAAACAAGGGTTGTTTGAGTTTTGATATTTTCTTTGATATGAGAGTTTTGTGTCCAAAATTCAATTCATTAATTCTATTTTTCTCAAAATACAGACACAAAATTCACACACACTAAACATTGTAAGTTTGAATTTGCATACCAATATTTACATTGACCATCATAAAGAACCTAGTCATTGTAAGTTTGAACCTGCGTATCAACTCAACTTTTATTTCAAAGATCTTGAATATAAAAATAAATGTCTTGCTAACAAGTGTTTTAAGGAAATTGTTTAAGGAATCCATAAAAAGAAATTTTATCTTGAAAATACTAGTCAAACACATATAAAAATCATAGCTACACAATTTTCAATGTAAAAGTTATTTTTAGATGCTTAAACAATGCTATGAGAACACTTGTTAGTCTTTTCAATAAGAAAAAAATGAATTCATCTTATTTTAAAGTTCTTTAGTTATCATTCCTAAAACATATCTTAGATATGAAGTGGTAGGAGATTGATGATTGTATTGACGTGCATTAAGGTTGATAGTTGAGAGGTTCAGTGCTCTCTGTGGTGGGGGAGTGATGGTGAACATGTGTGTAACGATGTCACGTTGAGTTTTGTGTAAAGTGTATTTTCGTCATTCTTCAATCTTCATGCTTATTGGGGGTAAAGATCTCTTCTTTTCTTCCATTTAAAAAGGAGTGAATATACTTTTTCGTCATTGAATTTGTATAACTTGATCAATTTCATTTTTAAATTAATCGAAATAGTTATTATAACGTTAAATTAATAGAAAAATTACTCTAGTGGTTCTTTATCTTATTTATTTATAACAACTGAGTCTTCTTTTTCTGTTCAAATATTTTATCTTATTTATTTGTAACACTATAGTAATTTATCTTTTTTTTGTCCTGTTCAAATCATTTATCTATTTAAACGTGTACAAGTTAGTACTTTCTTCATTTTTTTTTATAAAAAAGCATTGAGGCGACTTTCCACATATGATTATTAGTAATAGTTGATCGTACCTGATCAGAAGGTGACTTTCGATGAGGTGATAGACGGTGGTTGTGAGTGGTTCTCTGGATGGGAACGACAGAGGTTGTGTACCTGCAGACACTCTAACACTCAAGTCAGTATTAAATACAAAATAGGGGGTTAGAAGAGTAGAGAGAATCTAACATTAGGGACTACTAGGAGCCCCCTTTATATAGTGTCGAGGTGCAGGTGCCATTGTAAGGCACCAATAAGGCTTCAACGGTTACAAATTTGTGGGAATCGTAACCGTCGAGCGAGATTCACGGGAGTCGTGGGGAGACGTGATGGTCAGATTTAGACAAGTGTACCAAATCCTTTACCAAGTAATAAAGTGTAAGTAGAGTATCGTAACCACAAAGGTTGTCGTTCCAACTAGGCAATTCACGTTGCTTATTTGGGAACAATTAAAAAAAATAAAACAATAAAAGATAAAGGGTAACATGGTTTTGCAATTTGATATTTTAACAACAGAGCAAGATTTACTTGCTTTGATTGCAGAATGTTAGCGACGGTTAGGATTCGAATCCTCTCTATTTATTTGTTGAAATTATTTACCAGTAAAGTCTTATCCAGCTTTTAGCGTTTTCTATCTAAGTGATGAGTTCATGGGGTTTTACTACCTACCGGTTGTCAAGTTGCACCTGCTGATCACACGGGTACGTACATGTGGGGGTCTTACTCTCTCAGAGGTATGAGTTCATCGCCTTCCAGCTGTCAGTTGCAACCTTCTACCAGATTTTCTGCGGGATTTAGTGTTTAGGGTTGTCAGTTATGTAAGGAGATACACTTACGCGTGTAGAGGTACGTGTAGGTTGTTACTTTCTCATGGGTATTTGAAACAATAACGGGTATTAGGGTTCCTAAATTCTCAATGTTCTAAAGGTTCCTTTTTCTATTGAATCTTAGAAGGACATTAACACACTTTCCCTCTCGGTAGTTCTACAAATGGGCAGCCCTATTTCGTCTACCTCACCAAGGATGAAAGAAGAATGAAGTTACTAGGCTGATTTAAGTCATGAAGTCACCGTGTTTTGCTAATTATCGTACTCGTTATCTGATTTACTTCTTGATTAGGAAAGGTATGCACCAGTATTAGGTAGGTCACCTTCCTAAGTACCATTATCTCAAGGTGGTTTGCCTTAGAGGAGTCTAATCTTACGCATGCTAGTAAAATGAAATAGGATTCGAAAAATAACTGAATAAATACTTTAAATTAAACAAAATATCCAATAAACAGAATAGAGATTCATTCTAGAACCCTAGCCTAAAAAGATTTAGTTACTCATGATAACTAAAGACAAATTAAAAAAGAAATAAAACATACCATAAAGACTTGGAGTGAGGAGAGAAACTCCTCCCTTGCAGCTCTCAGGGCTTGCCTTATTCTTGAACCACTTTGTTCTCAATCAGAAATTATGAATGAGAGGAGAGGTAGTTGGGCTTAAAAATCGAGCCTTTTCCACTTAAAAGTAGCAAAAAGCAATTATGTACCACATTTCTCATGCTGGGGGTCGCATGGTTGGTCGCCCAAGTGTAGTTTTGCAATACTCGGGGTGCCTAGCTCATACTCGGGCCGCCTCAATGTATTTTCCTGCGCGTAAATGTCTGTTTCTTCGTCTTTTTAGGTGTTTGCTTCCATGTAAGATGTCTTGGGACTTGGGAACAGAATTCCTCCCTTTGTAATGTATTTCGAGGCCTATTGAATCTTCATTTGCGATCTTTCCAAAGTCTTCATATATCTTGTTTTTCCTATTTGCATGATTTCTTCGTGAATTACATCAAAACACCATAAAATTGTTATCTTTTGAAAAAGTATAATTACATGACTCAAGTATATAAAACATTACAAATGTTTTGAAATAATAAGCAATTGCTCTAATAATCATTTATTCTGGATGAAAAACCTACTGAAAATAACTGAAAAATATGCTAAGAATAACATAAGATGACCTGTCATCAAGACGTTATCCTCCCGTTTAACGGCTCTCCGTCTTGCTCCGAGCCCCCCCACCCCCACCCCCGCAGGGAGGGTGTGTTGCAAGTAGATGGTCCAAATGCGGGATTTGTGCCTTTTTGGACCGGGCCTATGAAAATGGGTTTGGGAGCAGTAGCCCCCCAAGTTGTTGCTCTTGATTAAGAGTGATGACTTTGAGGACATGGCCCGCTCCTGAGCCAGGCGTGCCGCTCGTTTGGTATTTGTTTAAAGGTGAAGACCTTTAAGTACGTACCAGTTCGACGTGCTCGCGAGGAGCTGCATGTGTGAAGAGCTTGTGCTCGCGGGGAGCAGTAATGCGCGCGAATATGCTATTCGTTTGTGAGGCACTCATGTTCGTTAGGGGAGAGGTCAAAATAAGTTTAGCAGTGAGTGCTCGGATATGTTCTCGGGGTGTGCTCGCCCGATTAGTTCTTGGATGATGTGATCAATTGATTCCCTCGTCAAGGAGTTGGTCGTTTGTCCTCTCGACATTTAATGCGCGTGCCTCGTTTAGATCCGATTCCAAACTAGTTCTCTACTCTAACTCACTTGTTGAAGGTTCTCACCTCTTGTTGCTGGAAAAACCTAATACGTGGCGCCTCAAATTTGTTCTCATATTAACGTTTAGTGGAAGTCTGGGTGGAAAGCTATATTTGAACTGGAACCCATCACTGAGATTGTAAGCAAACAAGCAATTGATATGTTACCGGTTTAAATTTGGTCTATTTTTCATTTAATAAAATGGTTTGGGTCAAAATAGTTCGGGTTTTTAAATTGGGTGCACCAAAATTTCGAGTGTGATTTTGATTAACCGGTTTCACTGCACATCCCTACGCACACGTGACACCTCACTTAACTGAGTGACATGCCACATGTGTAATATTTATATTAAAAAAAAAAACCATATGTATATGTGATGAATTAAAAAAAAATAAAAAAACAAAAGAAAAAAGTAAAGTTCACGAGTCACGACCGCCTTTCCCGTATTTCCATGGCTTCAAGGTAACCAAGTATATACTCCTATATACACATTTCAACGTAAAAAAAAAAAAAAGAAAGTATATATACACATTTCCCTCTAGCCAGCAAATTAATTTGATTTCAACAACTACAACACTTTCTGTATCAATTTGATTTCGACATTTTCTCAATTTAGGTCCATCATCAATTTTCTCAATCAAATTCAAATCAATCCCCTAATCTCTCCAACTCATTACTCCCAAATTTGTTAGGCACTGATGTAGCTTGGGCGGAGCTACATCAGATTCGTGGTGATGTTAAAGAGCTTAGTGATGATGGCTGATTTGAAACGAATGACGGCTTTAATGGCTGATGTTGATGCTTGGAAACATGAATTACAACGTTCAAGGTAATACTAGTACTTGACTTTGATGCTTTACAACGATTGTGCATAGGTTTGATTTAGAATCGATCAATTAAGAGAAGCTCCATATCAATTTCATCAATAATCAAGCAAATTAGGGTTATTTAGTGTTGAGGAAGAGGATGATGATAATTAAGAGGAAAAAATGCACGTGCCGTTCCAATATTAATTTGGCTTTTCATTTTTTTAATTCAGCAAATATTACACGTGGCATTCTTATTATTATTTTTAAATAAGTAATTACACGCATGTCATGCCACTCAGCGTTGATTTGGTTAAAGTTGAATAAACGGACTAATATTGCAAATGGGCTAAAACGTAGGGGACTACATTTGTCATTTTTTTCGTAGAGGGCCAAAATTGCAATACCGTGAAAGTTAGGGGCCAAAATACACTTAAGCCTATCTTCTTATCACACATATATGTATAGAGCTATGTAACATGTGCACTTTTGATGGAATGCGTGTCTGGTGTTGGACACTAACACAAGTGATTACGTTCAATTAATTCCTTTTTATTTTTTTACATTTTACTGGTGTCAACGTGTCAGTATCATGTTATGTGTCATGTCATTTGTGTTTGTGTTAGTGCTTTATATATTGTTCTTTTTTAAATATCTATATTTATATACCAGCGGCAATTTAACAAACCTTTTTCAATTCACCATTCTAATACATGTATTTGCTAATTAAGATACTTGGTTTGTGGTTTTCAGGTCCTGTGTTACTTGCCACTCGGTTTGTAACAAGTCTACATCTCAGGCATCCTTATTTTTGTGTCCTAGCTCGACGAATAGAAGATTTGGCAGCAAAAACTTAGTTTGCCAGTCATTTTATTATGTAGATGCAAGCACTTATAATGGGCTTACTGCAGCATCTCCTACTCATGTTGCCGAAGAAAAAGTTGGTGTGTTGCTTCTCAACCTAGGTGGACCGGAGACGCTGGACGATGTTCAACCTTTCCTGTTTAATCTTTTCGCAGATCCTGTATGTTAGTTGTTTTTGCACTTCTAATATTACTTATTATTACGCATTCATATAGTTTTTATGCTAATTGTTTAGAGCAGAGGTGCTATGGTGAGTATCAGTTGCCCCCATTCTGATTAGTAGGAGGCTATCTATAGAAATTTGATCACTCAACTGGCTGTTCTGATATTGTATCTGGATTCTTAGTTTGTTGGTTGTAACTTGTAAGTTTGTGCCTAGGTTCCTAATTGAGGCTCAGGCAATGTTGTGTTTGTACTGGACTTAATGGTTGTAATATTGGCTTGGATCGCGGAAAACAATTAAGTAAACAAGAGTGCTGCCATAATTTGGGAGGATGGGCGATGGTACTGTCAATGATGAGTTTTGGTAGGTCATGGTAAGGCAGGAGCAGGATTTTCGCAAATGATAAGAATTGCTTCTCATGTGAGGATGGGTGACAGACTAGTCATGTGATGTTATATAGGAAGGAATTAGGGCTTTGCTTGCTGTATATGTGGTAAATGGTTCAATTCCAAAGTGGTTTAGAACCCACTAGGATGCCTTGGAATCTTCATTGAAAATTGTTAAAATTCTGCAAATGCTCGAGATATGTCTTGGCCAAGTTTGGTGCTATTCTGCCTGCAGTAGAATATTGTATGATGTAATACATGGTTGTGCTTGGACACTAACTATTTTTCTGCCACAGTCATGTGATTTCAATTTCTTGGTGGGTAATGCAAGTTGTTTGGGTTCTAACAGTAGAACCTTGGGGTTGGGCATGTTAGTGATGTTTTGGAGAGATTAGGGAATAAATTTATTGTATTTTATTGATTGGTGTGGGTCTGTTTATGTTTCATGTAATGGTTAGAACTGTTGTATATTGATCACTGGGTACATCTTGTGCTAGTGGTTTATCTTCTCTTTGGAGCATTAATATTATCTTTTGTCTTTGCAAAAAAAAAAAAATGTTTGTATGCTAATATGTTTCTTGTATTGATATAGGATATCATTCGGCTCCCAAGGTTGTTTCGGTTTCTCCAGCAACCACTGGCAAAACTGATATCTACGCTTCGGGCTCCTAAATCCAAGGAAGCATATGCTTCTATTGGAGGTGGCTCTCCTTTACGCAAAATTACAGATGACCAGGTGCAGTTCAATTTTCTTGATTTGTGCCTTTCTTATTTTTGTTTTCCCATTATATGTTGTTTGGCTATGTAGCACTGGCACTCTAGATTAATGGCATGTCCGGTGTTTGACACCGACATACATGATTACATTCAATTACTTCCATTGTTTAAAATAATTATCAGTGTTTACGTGTTAGTGTCATGTCTGGTGTAGGTCTCTGTGTCAGTGCTTCATCATAGCTGTTAGTGCTTCTATTTCTCTTCAAGAGGAATACTTTGTGGCTTTTTCCAGTTATTTTCAATTAAAAAAAAAAACCAGTGTTACGGTTTAGAATGAAAATAACATCTTTTATGGGTTCTGATGATCATGCAGGCACTTGCACTTAAAGGGGCTTTGGAAGCAAAGGGCCTCTCTTCAAATATCTATGTTGGGATGCGGTACTGGTACCCATTCACTGAAGAAGCAATTCAACAAGTAAGTCCTTACACATTTTAGATCAAATGTGATTATTTCATATTATTCACATCATACACACGTTACCGTTTATTTAAGTTATTGATACAGGTGACTATTCATTTTTAAATTATTTATTCTAAGCTCCATTTTGTCACCTTAAATTTGGGTCTATAGTGAAAAGCTTGTCTTGTGTGATAGATTAAGAAGGATGGAATAACAAGGCTCGTGGTGTTACCCCTTTACCCACAGTTTTCTATATCCACTACTGGGTCAAGCATCAGTGTTCTTGAGCAAACGTTCAGGTACTATGTAGTGGCACTTCGTGAATACCCTTACATGATTTAGAGATTTTTTTTTTTTTTGAAGCAATTTAGAGATTATTATTATTAACTTATATTATTTAATTTTCAGGGAAGATGCTTATTTGTCTAGGCTTCCTGTTTCCATCATAAACTCTTGGTATCAAAGAGAAGGTTATATTAAGTCAATGGCTGACTTAATTCAGAAAGAACTCCTGAGTTTTTCTGAGCCACAGGAGGTGAATTTTATTCTTGTTTTGAATACGTTTTTTATTTTTATTTTTAAAACTCGGTATCCGGACCAAGAACCGACTAATCCGAGGGGTCCAATCCCACCGTCCACTTGTATTGAACTCTTGTATTGAATACATTGGACATGGTTATTGTAACCTCTATAATTATTTTTTTTTCTATGGGCCTGTTAGCAGGGCTTACAAAATTTAAAGGTTATATGATGTATTTTATTCCAATCTGAACTGTGGCATACCAATTTTTTTCTTTCTATTTTTCAGGCAATGATATTTTTTAGTGCCCATGGTGTTCCTGTTAGTTATGTTGAGAATGCTGGGGATCCATACCGAGATCAAATGGAGGAGTGCATCTTATTGATCATGAAGGAATTGAAGGCTAGAGGAGTTAGTAACGAGCACACTCTTGCTTATCAGGTTTGTTTTGAAATCTTTCAACTTGCTTTTCTACCATCTTCTGCCTGATTTGAGCTTGAGCAGAGCCGGAGATGTACCGTTCAATTAATATAGCTGGCTTGTATTCTTGCTTTCCTTTGGTTATTTTTTCCCTGTATCTGATATTTTTATTGGATGGATTGCCAGAGTCGAGTGGGCCCTGTACAGTGGTTGAAACCGTATACAGATGAAGTTCTAGTTGAGCTTGGCCAGAAAGGTGTGAAGAGTCTTTTAGCTGTTCCAGTGAGGTACACTATCATTAGCCTTTTACTATGATAGTGTACTGGTTTAAAATAAATATAGTCTTTTCTAGATTTAAAATAGTCTCTTCTTCTATCTCAGCTTTGTGAGTGAGCACATAGAGACTCTTGAGGAAATTGACATGGAGTACAGGGAATTGGCTCTTGAATCTGGCATCAAGAATTGGGCACGTGTCCCGGCTCTTGGTCTCACCCCTTCCTTCATTACAGATCTTGCAGATGCAGTGATAGAAGCTCTTCCATCGGCAGCAGCAATAAATGCCCCTACCAGCACCTCTGAAGATATGGATAAAGACCCAGTTAAATACTTCGTCAAGATGTTTTTTGGTTCAATTTTGGCTTTCATCTTGTTTTTGTCGCCCAAAATGATAACTGCGTTCAGGAATCATGTCATTTAGAAGAATACCACCTGAATTTGATTTCATAGATGTTAATGCTACTGATAAGAAATTTGTATACATTTTTTTTCCTTGGTTTTACTCCTTTCCGGATATAATTTATACATCACAGAGGTATAAAGCAGAAGTGATTGTCGTGCTTGGTAAAAATGAGAACTTTCATGTCATCTTGGAAATACTCACATAAAGAACGACCCAGACAATTTACCACTTGTACTAATCTATACAACTAATAAATTGCAATTTCTGTTCTTCTTGCAAAGATTTTAGTACAATGACTGTATGTATGTTGTAAATTCGCTAGCGCATATATATGCACAGGAACATGTATTTGTTTAAAGGGCACTTTGAAAAACATACACAGTCAACCTTTCTAGAAACTTCCATAAACCAATTTCATTTCGTTTGTTCAACAACCTTCTAACTACCCAAATTTTCACTCAGCAACATACCTTATTTGAATCTTCAATTTACTATTTTTGCATGAAAATCCAGTGAATGTTTTGGTTTATTGTTAGTGGTTATGGCAATTGTTAATGAAGATGTTGAACAAGAATTTGCTCCACAGAAGAAGAAACCACTTTCTGAGGATGAGAAAAGGTAGATTTTGTTTTTTAATGTTATGGTTGTAGTGGTTGTGTTTTGAATGTTGTTTGTTTGGAAAATTTAAGGAAGAAGAAAATTGTGGCTGGGAGTTTGATGAAAGCTTTGATTAGACCTGGTGGTGGTGATTCTGGACCTTCAAATAGTGACCAGGTTTGTTTCTGCTCTGTTAGGTAAAAAATAGCGGTTAGTTGGTAAGCTAGCTAGATGAGCTTAGGATATCTAAGCTAGCTAGATGAGCTTAGGATATCTGATAAACAAGTTGATTGAATTCGTAGTGTTTTGTAAAATTAGTGGCTGAACTGGCTGATAAATATGAAATGACATAAAAAAAGATATGTGTAATTAATATTTTTTTCAATTAAGATAATAGGGGTAAAATTGAGAGAAAAATTAATAAGCTATAAGCTACTTACTTGAAGTAGCTTACAAAGAATGCTATGGCTAGTAAGAAAAAACTATAAGCTCATGAGAAAAAATTGATACCAAACAGGGTGATTTTGATCATTTGAGCTTATAAAATATCCGCTATAAGCTAACAATTGTGTCTGGCCAAAGAAAGCCTTTAGGTGTCCCAACTACACATAGATTTCAACACTTGAATATCGAGGGTAATCACATTTAAATTCGTGGGTAAATGCATGGGGTACTAGTCAAATCTAACACTTCATTAGCTACGTGTCTGAGCTGTGTTAACTATTTAAAAAGTTGTCGAATTTAGTTATCCTAAGTTGATGTTCAAATAACATTTCTGTTTTGGAATATATATATAGGTAAGCTATAAATGGTTTGGTAATGCGATTAATAATTGTAAGTATGTAATGTATTATATAGTGGATTGATGTTTATAGAAATATATGCAATGTAATACAATATCATGTCACTCATGTTATCTATCCCTGCACAATTCGAACTTTGGATGGAGTAGTTGTGGAATTAACCTGCAAAGGGACCTTATTTGGTGTCTTTTTATTGGATGAGTGATGATAGTTAGTTCTGTTAATTGTCTTGCATTTTCTTCTGAAAAGCGACTGTTATTTTATCTTGTGATTTTGGTTATTGCTTACTTTGTTTTTGTTTGGGAATTGGCATGGATGAAGTACATTTTGTCAGTCTGTTGTCAACTGTTGGGTTCTTTTTTATGAGTAGGAGTTAAACTTGGTACTCCGGGGTTTACAACACTCGCACACACTTCACACAAACCACTTGCGCTAGACCTCGGTGGTGACCATTAGGGAGTGTTTAGTTTCAAGGTTTGTAGATTTCCCTAGAATGATTTGGGAATACTAGATTCTCGTGTGTGTTGCATTCTTTGAGAAAAATATTTCTTGGTATTATTTCTCAGTAGGAAAGGAACATGCTCATGTTTTGCTTGCATTTTATTCTGATGGCTGGGTGAGTATCTTACTTTCCCTTGGGGATGTAAGTTGTTTTGAAACCCAGACAAAAATAACTTCCACTCCAGCTTCCTCATACCACATTCTTTATTCACACACAGAATGGTTTGGAAGTGGTTAAAAAGGTGTAAGTGTCTAGAATGTATTGCTGCATGATTAATAAATTTATTGTGTTTGTGTTCCCATTATCTTGGTTGGCTAATAAAATGGAAAACGTGAAGGTCAGAACAAAAGAAAAAAATTAAAGGAAAAGAGTTGCGTTGTGTATGATGCAAATGTTCAATATATGATCAACATGGAAAATTGGAAGTTGACGTCCTTATTTTTGGATTGCTATCTTTCATAATTTCATATCATGATTTTAAATTGTGGTTGTGATTGCATTAAAGGGAATCCTGGTGTTATACAATTCACACCATAGCAGGGTTTAGGATAGGCCATATCCATTATGGGTCTATTGTAGATAGCTATACCTGACATTTACAAGATATTGATTTGACGACCTGAGCTTGTGATCTCCATTCACACAGAAGCAACTCCGACCTTTTAACCCAAGGCTCCCCTTTGTGCTACTGGTTACATTGCAACTACCAAATTGTTGGTCAGTATGATCTAAAACTGCAACATTACTACTTCAATTGTGGTTGTAGACCTTGATTTAAAACAGTACTTCATGCAGGAAGCCTGTGAGTGCATTTTTAATGATGATATTCTACTGAAAGAAATATTTATAAATTTCCCTGTTTCATATCATGATAGAGTTCATGGGGTCAAGTCTTGGAAACAACCTCGTGTAAAAAATAGGGTAAGACTGCATACAATATACCAAAAAGGTGGGACCCCTTCCCGGACCCTGCGTATGCGGGAGCTTTAGTGCACCGCTTGCCCATATCATGATATAGTTCAATGTTTTTGAAGCGTAGGTATTGATTTATAATCTTGTAGATATTCACAGGAGATTGTTGGGAAATTTGGATTTGTATCATAGCATTGCTAAAAAAATTGGCAGAATTTGATGTCACTGTTATATGTTTTTGCATGTTGTGTTTTCGCGTTTATGTTTTGTGCTCAACAAGTCATAAATAGAAAGGACAAAGGAGGAGTCAATCAGGAATAACATCCCTTTTTGCAGAAAGGTGTAAATTTTTTCACCAGTCAACTTTCTTTTAGTGTAGGTTGTACGTGAAGGGCAGGGTTGGGAATCTCCAAGAGAACCTTATGAAGTGAAGGCTTGGTAAAACAAACCTTTGCTGCCACCTTGCTATTGCTGGGGTATTGATGGTACAAGATATGATTGCCAAACATGCTGTAATTCTTTACAGGGTAACAGGTTATTCAAAGAAGGAAAATATGAACTTGCAAAGGCAAAGTATGAAAAGGTATCTGTCTTTTTCTTTCTGCGGCGTGTGTTCCTATTTATTGCAGGTGTCAGAATTTTTAGATGGTGCAATTGTAGGGGCTTTTGCATCCGGAATGAAACTATGTGTTTAAATCCACATAGACTAGAGATATAATCAAAGTAGTCCTGATAAGGCTTGAGAAACCCTCACATATTGAGCCAGCTTTTAGGGTTTAGGTAGGCTGTTAGGCCATTGTACTAAAGCCTATTCTTGCCATGTTATCGGTACACCCATATTTGTTGATTCTCCATATGTTAGTCTCGGGTGTGCGGGTATCAGGCTACCCATATTTGTTCATGCTTTTCATATATTATGACGGGTGTTCAAATCCAACATCAACTATAGATATGACCAAATTAGTCTTTAAATCTTTTAGCTAGTTTTTGGAGTTGTGTCTGTTTGTCAGGTATTAATCCGAGGTTAAAGTATAGCAGGGACCTAATTATTGTTTGGAAGGAAGAAAGATGAGATACATGTGATGGAATCTGTATGTCAGAATTACACATAGGAAAATATTATATTTAAGGAGTCATAAGCATAAGTATTAAACCATAGTCCTCTTTTCTTGTTCCATCACATATGCCTCATCTCTTCCTTCTCAACAACATTTACTTCACTGCTATTATTTAACCTTAGTTACTCAATTACTTAATTTCTAAAACAATTTCTTAAACTCCAGTATAAGATGGAGCATCTAAATCTTATGCACAGAGCTTGTTAATAATATTCATGTGTAAGTCACCTGATGTGTCTACCCAATATATTATTAATAATATTCTTAAAAGGGGAAGCGTTTGTGATTCCTGTAATCCTGGCTCCATGATTCCTACCATATATACTAAATAAAGCAGATATTAATTACCTAATTATTGGATCCAGTCCAATCTATTCAAGGATATATTCTGTGCATTTGGATTCTGACTGTTCCATCTTAATTTTGCCTGTCCTCGTGTATTCTTCAATGGCCTACATGGGTAATGGAGATTTTGAAGAAGCAAGGGCTGATTTCAAAATGGTAAACCTTCATACTCAACTTTCTTTATAATATAAGGTATATTGTCATCCGTTTCTGAAGTCAATTGTTCGAATCTAAAACTGAATCAGTTGCAACTGCAGCTCTTCTAAAACTGAGGCAGAAAGAGCATGTGAGATTGGAATCGCCAATCAGTCATTCTCTTATATATGCTTGAGATGTCACCAAAGGAAAGACTTTATTCTTACACGAATGTCGATTAATTCCTAGGAGGTTGAGAAGAAAGCTCGGAAACAGTTTAAAGGACTATTTGACAAGAAGCCTGTAGAAATCACAGAAGTTAAAACTAATGATGATGAAAATCAAGTCACAAGTGAAATCCTGAAGGACAGTGAGGTACAGGGAGACTCATCAGATGGAACGAATTCACATGAAGCTGCACCTGATGCCAGTGGCGGAGCCACTTATCATTGAGGGGATGCACTTCCCCTGGCTTTTATGGAGGTGTCATGTAGGCACAATATAATATTTGCAACTTTATGAATCGTGCAAAAGTAATTTGGTTTGTGCCGCAGACACTGCAAAACGTAAATCATATGATATGTACTGCAATGAAAATAATGGATTTTGATCCTCTTATCACTTATCCTAAGGTAGGATAATTCTTTCAAGTGATAACTTATCTTTTCTGGTTATTTTTATATGCTTACATGAGGCTTACTGGCTTTGAGGTCATTGATAATTTGATCTTTAAAAAGATCTCAAAATGATGAACTTCGATCCCATATAGCAAAAACAGAAAGGATGCAGATGCTGGATGTAGAGAATCTTAGTCTAAACTGAGTCAAATCAAAGTAGAAAAAAATTGAAACTTAGTTTTATGCAATACCTTGAGAATTACACATGCAAACACCTATCGCCAACCATACACAATAGAAAAGAAAACTTTATTCAAACAATATATGCGATAAGATAATGTGACACCACTAGATCAATATCATATGATTTACATTTTAACTTCATTAAATCAGACTCAAAATACAAATTCGAAATATGAATTTCTTATCTTCCACGGCTGCATGACTCTTTCACTGCATGCAATCCAAATCCCTTATCACCGCGACAAAATTTCATCAATAGTCATGGCGGACTCGCGATTTTGTTCTTTGTTGGCAACTTAAATATCACGAGACTTGACTAAAAAGTATCCAATGGTATGACCAGCAACAGTAGCAATGAAAATTCCTATATTGAAAGACATAAAAGCAAGCATAACCAAATAAAGGAAACTAATACGAAAAAAGTATATAGTAGCTTGAATCAACCCTCCTTTGATAGGATTTGTCCCTTCACGAGACTTGACTAAAAAGAATCCAATGGTATGACCAGCAACAGCAGCAATGAAAATTCCTATATTGAAAGACATAACAGCAAGTGTAACCAAATAAAGGAAACTAATATGAAAAAAGCATATAGTAGCTTGAATCAACCCTCCTTTGATAGGATTTGTCCCTTGCTTGATGATTATTGATTTGTTTGGCAAAAACTCAACAACCAATGCAAGGAAGAACTCGAAAGATAGAGCTAAGATGTACATGCCAAGATTTTGGTTAGGCCACCCAGGGAAAAGTACTATAGCATCTTTTCCCCAATAGAAACTCGTGTGCATTTTCATGTACTCCTTCATCATATGAATCATCTTCATTGATTTAGTGAGATATAGAAGCTTGAGGGTTACTAGTTAGGTTTTCTTGCTGGATTTAACCTATTAACTGTGATAATAACTATTATAAAGAACCAGTTCTAGGAGATTGATGATATGAAAAATCATAAAAGGGATTTGTATTTATTTGATAATTAATAAAATTTTAACTTTGCTTGTGAGCAAAAAATAATATAACTTGACTAGAAAAATCAATGTAAATTGTGACATTTATATTAGTTTAAGAATTTAATTAGCTGGAATGCAAATTCTTCAAATATATTGATTTATTTACTGATAATTGTTGAACCTATGATGTTCCTGAAAAGGTAACTTAATTTAATAGATTTCCTTTTAACCTATGATGTTACTGAAAAGGTAACTTAATTTAATAGATTTCCTAATTTTTGAAAAAAATTATGAATCAAGCTACAATTTATTCTTACACGAATTTTGCCGTCCAGTCATTCTCTTGTATATGCTTGAGATGTGACCAAAGGAAAGACTTTATTTTTACACGAATGTCGATTAATTCGTAGGAAGTTGAGAAGAAAGCTCGGAAACAGTTTAAAGGACTATTTGACAAGAAACCTGTAGAAATCACAGAAGTTGATGCTAATGATGATGAAAATCAAGTCACAAGTGAAATCCTGAAAGACACTCATCAGATGGAACAAATTCAGAGGATTCACATGAAGCTGCATCTGATGCAGATCAAATGGGTTGGTTCTCTTTACTTCTGGCCTACCGGGAGTAGAATTTTTTCATCTCTTTGGGCTTCAAAGATGTACCAAACTATAATTTAACTCAAAGATTGGCCATAATTCAATTTTCAAATGGAGGCATGTTACCAGGAATAATATTTTGCTCAGTTTTTTATATTATCTTACAGACTTGTAATATTCAATAAAATAAAGTTGTATGCATAATAGGCAATAGGAGAAAAAATTGAAACTTAGTTTTATGTAATACCTTGAGAATTACACATGCAAACACCTATCACCAACCATGTACAATAGAAAAGAAAACTTTATTCAGACAATATCATATGATTTACAATTTTAACTTCATTAAGTCAGACTCAGAATACAAATTTGAAATATGAATTTCTTATCTTCAGCGGCTGCATGACTCCGACTGCATGCAATCCAAATCCCTCATCACCGCGACTAAATTTCATCAATAGTCACGGTGGACTCATGATTTTGTTTTTTGTTGGCAACAGAAATATCATGAGACTTGACTAAAAAGAATCCAATGGTATGACCAGCAACAGCAGCAATAAAGATTCCTATATTGAAAGACATAACAGCAAGCATAACCAAATAAAGGAAACTAATACGAAAAAAGTATATAGTAGCTTGAATCAACCCTCCTTTGATATGATTTGTACCTTTCTTGATGGTTGATTTGTTAGGCAAAAACTCAACAACCGATGCAAGGAAAAATACAAAAGAGAGAGCTAAAATGTACATGCCAAGACTTTGGTTAGGCCACCCAGGGAAAAGTACTATAGCATCTTTTCCCCAATAGAGACTCATGTGCATTTGCATGTTCTTCTTGATCATATGATTCATCTTCATTGATTCAGTGAGAGATAGAAGCTTGAGGGTTACTAGTTAGGTTTTCTTGCTGGATTTAAGTTATTAACTGTGATATATAATAACTATTATAGAGAACCAGTTCTAGCAGATTGATGATATGAAAAATCATAAAAGGTATTTGTATTTATTTGATAATTAATAAAATTTTAACTTTGCTTGTGAGCAAAAACAATATTAATTTAAGAATTCAATTAGCTGGAATGCCAATTCTTCAAAAATATTGATTTATTTACTGATAAATGTTGTAAACTTGCAGTCACCGAATTTTTCATTTTAACCTATGGTGTTACAGAAAAGGTAATTTAATTTGATAGATTTCTTAATTTTTTTTTAAAAATTATAAATCAAGCTGCTAATATTTTTTTTAATAAAGATGTACGGTCCTTTTTTATAGATCGGGAATGTATTTTTGATGAAATATATATATATATATATATATATATATATATATAAAAGATGGTATGGAACGAATTCAAATAATGTTGCATAAAATAAAATGCCACATCATAAATGTTATTTTTTTTTTTTGAAACAATAATTGCCACGTCATAAATGATATAAAACATTTTTTGTGTGTTAACCCTCTGGTTTCCAGCGGAAAAGACCTCTGATAATCCGAAGTTTGGCCGCGAAGTTTCAGATTCTCCCAAACGATTCGTCATTTGGTGGTGCTCATTAACCACATGAGTTAAATTGTTTGGTTGTTAGGAAAACATTTTTTGTGGAAACAATAAAGATGATATCATAATTAATATTTTTTTTTTGTTACAAGATGATATCATAATTAAATGATTGAACTAAAATGATTAACGAACACATTATAGAACGAATCGTTCGAAAAAACCCGAGTTCGATTCTTGTGAAAACAACTATTAATTAGACTTTGTTTATCTCCCGACAACTCTTGACTAAATTTTACTTATCTTCTGACCGAACGTCAGATTAGTAGAGTCTCTTTCCCTAAATTGTAGAATTTAGAGGTGTAAAAAATCTTGAAGACTTTTTGAAGGAAACATTGTACACCTTTAGTTTATGGAATTGAGATGTGTAAAAAACCTAAAGATATTGACATGAGTATTTCACACCACTCTGCATTGTGGAACCTGATAGTTAATTGAATCCATTTTTTTTTTTGAAGGACAATCCAATTTTTTTTGAAGTGAACATTTTACATACATGGATTGATTAATCTAAAAAAGGTTCAAAATTGGCAACCAAAAAAAAAAAAATTTATGGTCTTTTAAGAATGTGGATTGGAAAGAAGATTACTTCACCTTTTGGCTAATTGGTTGAATTATCCACCTAAGCCACATCGTAATGTACTCTATTTAAAAATTAAAATATACAATGTTCATTGCTAGCTCACCTTGTCGGTATGGTACTTGTCTTAAAGCATACCCTACCTGACAAAGGTTCGAGTCCTAGCAAACCTAGCAAAGAGGGTTGTGTTTGGATTGAATGAATGGAATGAATGAATATGTTTCCAAACCTATGAGGTATTATAAAATACCTCTCTTTTTGGTTTAGATTCCAAACCTATGAGGTATTATAAAATACCTGGTATTATAAAATACCTCTCTTTTTGGTTTAGATTTCCAAACCTATGAGATAAAATACCTCTCTTTTTGGTTTAGATTTCCAAACCTATGAGGTATTATAAAATACCTCTCTTTTTGGTTTAGATATTCCATTGTTTATATTTTTGACATGAGATTCTAGTGTTAGAACTTTAGAAGGGATGCCACAATATCATTCATATATTCATTTTTTTTATGTCATTTTATTGTTATTTTCACTATTACTTGCATACTAGGGTTGTGTTTGGATTGAATGAATGGAATGAATGAATATCTATGAGGTATTATAAAATACGTCTCTTTTTGGTTTAGATATTCCATTGTTTATATTTTTGACATGAGATTCTAGTGTTAGAACTTTAGAAGGGATGCCACAATATCATTCATATATTCAATTTTTATGTCATTTTATTGTTATTTTCACTATTACTTGCATACTAGGGTTGTGTTTGGATTGAATGAATGGAATGAATGAATATGTTTCCAAACCTATGAGGTATTATAAAATACCTCTCTTTTTGGTTTAGATATTCCATTGTTTATATTTTTGACATGAGATTCTAGTGTTAGAACTTTAGAAGGGATGCCACAATATCATTCATATATTCATTTTTTATGTCATTTTATTGTTATTTTCACTATTACTTGCATACTTCTTGATTTTGCCTTTCCTTTTTCCATTCTTTAATCTTTTTACTTTAATTTATTTTTGTTTTGGATTTGAAATGTGGGTTTTAAATTGTTTTTTCTACAATCTATTTACTTTGTTAGAAAAATATCCTCTTAACAATAGTAGTTCTTTTTTTGACAATAGTAGTTCTCTTAACAATAGTAGTTCTTATTCTCTATCTTTTTATTTAGTGAAATTTATGTTGGTCTATCTACTTTATGGAAGAAAATTTTAAAATGGCAGCCTACGGGAATACATGTGAATATGATCAAATTTATTTATACTCCAACGAAATAGATACATCTGTATATGAAGTGCTTGTAGAGGAAGTCTTCTTTAAAGAAAACAAAAGTATTTAGGCACACCATTTAAGCGCACAAAAAATACATTTCATTTAATTATTTTAAAAGAGGTATTGTTTAATTATTTTGTCTTCCTACTTTTTTCTTTCAATTGGTGGTTGTGTGTCCAAATAGTTTTTAAATATTTGTGACCAGTGAAATATATTTTGTGTTAGAATGCCACTCATTTGTACTTGGCATGGTTTGAATTTTTTTTATTACTTATGTCTTGTGTGTCTATGTTTAATCCCAAATCATCATTTAAATCTTTGAATCTGTCAAACGATGTCATTATAGTTCTTCAATATAACAAAATTACTCACAAATATATCTCTAAATATGGTTTTCGTCAATGAGTTTGGTTGTCTTGGTCTTTTGATCTCTTCCAATGAACTCTGGATTCCAATTTTAATAGCAACAACAAACCCATACTCAAAGGCCTCCGCAATAATATTGGTGTCATAAAATTTTACAATCTTTTACAGAAGAAGCGTTAGATATAAGAGTCAAATAATTTTTGGTCTCTATAAAAATATCAATTCATGAAATTATTCCCTATAAATATAAACACAATGCTTTCATCCTCGTTAAATTTTCATTTTTTGTTTTAGTCCTTCTGGTCAACTTCTAGAGGTGGTCAACTGCTAGTTGACTGACAAAATTCCACGTGTATTCAATCCTACATGTATTGCCACATCAATCCTAAACTAAAGTATTACTTTTGCATCTGAAGTTGCCTTTGGTGTTAGGGTTGTTTTGATGATGTTTGATTAGACTAGGTATTAAATATTTTGATAATGTTTGTTGTTTAAGCTTTCATAGTAATTAACAAATATGCTAAAGCACCCTAGTCATCAATGATTTTAGTTTCCTACAATGTGTCTTGTGTTAAATTGTGTTTAAGGTGGTTCATATGTGTTAAGTTTTGTTAAAACTCCTTTTCAAGCTTTGTGAATAAGTCATGTTGGGTAAAAAAATTGTCATAAATTATAAGTCGTTTTACAATGCAATGAATTATTAATACTACTTTTTCTATTATACCATTAACTATTTATTACTTTCTCTTCTTTCAATATTTTAATTTTTTTTTCACATACCATTTATTAAGAGGACAATTTTGTAAAACAACTCATAATATCTTTTTCTCATACAAAATTAATTACATTTCTTAATACGTATTTTTTTTGTTACAAAGCTAATCAAAGGAAAAGAGAAAAAAAAACAAACAAGAATAGAGAAAAAGAAAAGCTAGCGCCTAATAAAAAGGGCTCCTAATTCATCCGTCCTTAGCAGGGGGAGCAGATCCTCTATTATAAAATGACCAAAACGACTTATAATTTAGGACGGAAGAAATATTGTTTAATCATCTATTAGTAGTAACTTTTATATTGAAAATTGTGTAGTAATGACTTTAAAAAAAAAGTTAAACTAACTCATTCAAATTGGCATCACAAAGAATTAAAATTGAAATCTTAAGAAGAAACACACTTCAAGATCCCAATCCAACACCATATCAACCCAAATAAATTATAACTTTTGTATGTATTTGATTTGTATTTTTAAAAAGTAGATTTTTAAACAATACTCTTATAACCAGATTTCTTCACCTTTTGGCTAATTGGTCGAATTATCACCTGAGCCTCATTGTAGTTACTCTATTTAAAACTAAAATATACAAGTCTGAATGCTAGCTCGCCTTGTCAGTGTGGTTATTGTCTTAAGGAATACCCTACCTAGCACAGGTTCAAATCCTAGCAAGTTGGATTAAATGAATGTTCCTAGCAAGTTGGATTAAATGAAAATGAATGTTGGAATGGAAGGTATTTTCCTAAAATCTACGAGGTATTATAAAATACCTCTCTTTTTTGGTAGTAGAATATTCTTATTACGAGGTATTATAAAATACCTCTCTTTTTTGGTAGTAGAATATTCATTTTTATGGATTAAATGAAAATGAATGTTGGAATGGAAGGTATTTTCCTAAAATCTACGAGGTATTATAAAATACCTCTCTTTTTTGGTAGTAGAATATTCTTATTACGAGGTATTATAAAATACCTCTCTTTTTTGGTAGTAGAATATTCATTTTTATGTCGTTCTATTGTTGTTTTTACTGCTACTTAGTACTAACATACTTCTTGATTTTGCCTTTCCCTTTTTCATTCTTTAATTTTTTTAATTAAATTTATTTTAGTTTTAGATTTGAATTAATTTGAAATGTGGGGTTTACATTATTTTTTTCTACAATCTGTTTACTTTGTTAGAAAAATACCTCCTCAATTATAACTCTCATTAGTCAGTTTAGTTTATAAAATTACTACAAAAGATACATTCAATGGTGCTAGTGTGCTGCCCGCGCGTTGCATGGGCGTAAGCGACACTCCAATACAAAGCTGACAAACTCAATGCGACGAAAAAAAAATACAAACAAATCATGTTCACCTTCGATTCTAAAAATGAAAACCATGGCAGTTACCGTCGGTCACAGACTACTCAAGGTCACCACGACACACGAACAAAAACAAAAACCATGGCAGTTATAAATTTCTTGGATATATTCTTGCACCAATTCTTTTGGGATCAATTTCTTGTAAACATTCTTGCATCAATTCAGTAAAATCTTATGAAATTTATATTTAAGTCTTCTACTATGTGTTATGTGATTCATAGCAGGGGACTGAGGGAGAACAATTATTTTGAAGGCGAAATTTCACTAAAGAGACGAAAAAAAGAGATGGCTTTACCTATAGAATGATAATATATACACACTACATGAGAGCACCCTTAGAAAATACCACCATAACCAAAAAAGAAATACCGCTTCATAAGAAAAGCATAATCTCATCATTTATAAAAAATCATATTACCCTTTTTAGCATCTTAGGTGATTGTAATTGATAACAAACTTGCCACCACAGAATTATAAGTATAATGGTACATCTTAGCAACAACAATGCAATGAGGCATGCTCCAAGGAACACTGAGAAGAGCCGCACGACTTCTTTCACCAAAAAAAGTACAACAACATAAACAGAGACACAAATAGGAAATTAGCAGCAAGCATGTGGGATTAATCCAAGGTACAATAACACAAACGACATCCATGAACAAAAGTCATTCATCTTCAACAACCCTTCCATATATCAATTGAATAAGTGACTCCATGCCATCATCCACTACAAAAGCTTCCTTATATCTTCTCTTACGGCCTTGTTTTACATCCCCACCAACAACTCCTCCAACAGCACTAGAGTCTCCCCCCTTCTTGACTTATGTACCAGTGGAGATAGAGCAATCAAGTGTATCATGAGGAGATTCAACAACCTGAGCAACCTCAACATGTTGAGGCTGTTCCTGAAATGAAAACACAACTGCTTAAGTCAACCAACAATCTTTAGATAAAGCTAATTACCAAGCACACAAAATACCTCACCAAATAAGTCTTCCATCTCATTAGGATACAAAGAAGATCCTCCATGCTAGTTGATGACACCTTGTCATTACGTAATTTTAGATGTATTTTAGCACAAAAATGGAGTTCACAAGGAGACTTGTGCAACAAAAGAGCAGAAAAACTGAAGAAAAAGCGAAGAATGAAAACGTGTCACGATCTGGATAAAACGTGACACGATTTGAGAAGCTTCAGAATGGTTGATTCGACATTTGAAAACGTGGCACGATTGGTAAAACGTGCCACGATTTGGAGAAACCCTAATTTGTTTTCTTGCTCTACAAGGTGAAAACGTGTCACGATTTACTTAAAACGTGACACGATTTGGGCGATATTCTGTGCCTATTTATGCTGAAGTCTATTCCAAAAACAAGGGTGACGAATTCTAGAGAGCAACGTGCGATTTTGCAACTGCAAGGAAGACTAGGAGGACGATTTCTTCATCTTCCAACCACTTTGTGTATGTTTTATTACCTCTAATGATTATGTTATTTGTAAACACTATTATGAGTAGCTAAATTCATTAGAGGTTAGGTCTGAGATGATTCGTTGTAACCCTAATTGAGATATTATGTTGTGAAACTCTATTTATTGTGAATGATATTCTAGTCTTTATTCAATTCAATTGTTCTTAATGCTTTTTATATCCTGATCAAATATAAATATGATTTAGTGAGAATGAATGACTACTGACCATAGCTTTCTACTTAGACCTATTGAATTGTTCTAATAAACATGGTTAGTCAAGGAATGGATAATCGTTTATTAGTGATATTAGGTTAACGTGCTTTAAACCTTCAAAGATTATTAAACCACATAAGGGATTAGGGGCTGTAGTTTAAGAAGAGGGTCCTAACTCAAGGGATTGATTAGGACTATTTTGTTAACTATCGTGGGATTAGAAGATCATTCATACGAATAGGTGCAACATAACAATTAGGGGAACATCGATGATTTGAAAGACCTAAACTCATCTCTCTCTCTCTCTCTCTCTCTCTCTTATTCTTAAAAACCAATTTTATTTTCAGCAATTACTTTTATGCAATCAAACCAATCTACTGCCTAGTGGCAAATCAAAATAACCTTTATACATCCTAAAATACAACGTAGTTGAATTATTGAGATTAAAAACAGTCCTCGTGGGATCGATATTTTTACTACTTCGATAGTATTTGGTGCACTTGCCAAACGTCTATCAAGTTTTTGGCGCCGTTGCCGGGGACTGTTGAATTATTTCAACAAGGCAATTACGTTATAATTTAGGATTTCTGTCTTTTATATTTTTGTATATATATTTATAAAAAAAGAAAAAAAAAATATTATGCTCTTTGTTTTCTTCTAATTGCACTGTGCTACTGAAAAGTTTATCCAAGTTTTGCAGCTATGATAGACAGGTTACTCCTCTATAACACAGAAGAGATTGCTAAGTTGCAGAATGAAAAATATATGCTATCTTTTAAGATCAGAATTTTGGACAACAAAATATCGAGTTGTGGTCATTATGAGGCGAGTCAACCAGGTAGTGATTGTGAAGGGAAGAAAGAGGTGATCAACATCGATTACAATACTCAACTGCAAAATATTTTAGATGATTTCTTGGTGTCAAATCAAGTTTCATTTGAGAAGTTTGATGTTCAGTGTGGTGATCTTGTTGAAAAAGTACATGAGTCTCAAAGGAAGTTGGTTAAGATGGAAACTGAGTGTCACGAGGTTGTGTTGGAAGAAAATCCAAAAGTGAGGAATGTAGATATTTTCTCAAAGTCTAAACCAACAGGGGTTAAGGAAATCACTCGTGTGCAAATGGATGCATGTCCTTCTCTAAGGTGGGAGAGCTTGAATTCCAAAGGTTTAACTGTGAGCGCATGGGAGCATTTACTTCTTTGTTACAAATTCATGGAATTCCTACCAAACAAGAGGAAGAAGAAGGATGATGTGTTCTTTCTGACATATTTGCCACCCTAACAGTGGTTGAAGCGTCAAGCTCAATGACGTAAAAGAAAGCGCTTGGTGGGAGGCAACCCACATTTAGATTTCAGGTAGTATTTCTTATTTCTTTTTATTGTTTTCAAATATTCAAAAATACAAAAAGATTTTAGCTGAAACAGACAGAGGAAGAAAAAAATTTCATGACCAGTACTGTGCAAATCGTGACACGTTTTGGGCAAAACGTGACACGATTTGCCTCCCTTTAAAGCTCCTCTCAAAAAATTTTCTAAGTTAAAAAGGTCCCCATTCGACATTTTCAAAAACGTGTCATGATACTGAAATTGTGACACGAATTTTGGTACCTAAAAATTTTCCTAAGTCTCAAACTGGTGCAATTCGACAATTGGATATCGTGACACGTTGGCCAAAACGTGACACGATTTTTGGGCAAGAAATTTTTCAAAAATGAGCAATCGTGACACGTTTTGCCCAAACGTGACACGATTTTTGGCAGTTTCAAAAATTAAACCGTTACAAAACCAAATCGTGACACGTTTTTGGCCAAACGTGACACGATTTCCCCAGCCCATAAATAAACCTAACACGATTTTCATTCCATTCACTTCCAAAAGTAGCCAAACTCTGCCAAAATTTTCCCAGAATCCTAACCTACGATTTTCTAACCCTTTTCTACCACAAATCTTCATCTTTTCATCTTCCAATCACCAAACCATCACCATCAACCTTCATCTTCACCCACAAACAACCTAAATCCAACATCTCCATCATCTCCACTCCAAACCTAACCCTAATATTCATTTTCCTTCAAACCCTAACCCTAACCATGGTTGAGACCCGCAACAAAGGCAAGTCCCAAGCCACATCCCAACCAGCCAAAAAGGCCAAAATAGCCCCCAAACGTAAACAACCCGTTAAACCTAGCCCTAACACCGCACCACCACCTTCCATAAACCACCGGTTTTACAATAATGCTGCTCGTGACCGTTTCAAGGACATCCGAGGCTATAGGGTGATCCCAGAGAGAGGTTTTGATTTCACCAAACTCATCTCTAACCCTGAGTTCCATCAAGTGATCACTGAGAGAGGGTGGGAGTCCCTTGTTAGTATGATTTTCGAGCAGGCCAACAAAACTATTGGGATAGAATTCTATTCCAATGCTAGGTATATGGGGAGGAAGTATGTGTCCTATGTGAGGGGGAAGGAGATAGACTATAGCCCGGAGAGGATTAATCAGTTGCTGGAGATTGTGCCACCAGAGACTTGTGATGTGAAGAGGAGGATGGAGGAGTGCAAGAATTGGGATGATGATAGGTGGGAGGAGTTGCTAATGCAGATTTGTGTTGAAGGTGCTAAGTGGCATGGAGGGTCACATATGCTGTTGAGGGCTGACTTCAAGCCCCATGCAAAGGCGTGGGCATCTTTTGTGGTGCAAACTATTGAGGGCACCTCTTGTACTTCAGAGATTCCGCTGCCCCGCTTATTGACGCTGTCTGCTATTCTTGATGGTTCACCCATCAATGTTGGTGAGTTGATTGCCAACAATATTTATATGTTTGCTTCAGGTACTAAGAAGGCACTCCCTCACTTGAGCCTTATCAATTGGCTTTGTGAGGAGGAGGAGTGCGATTTGTTTGCTAATGACTTGAGTGCAGCAATGATGAAGCCCATCACCGACACTTACATAGATGGCTTTGTCAAGGATTATCATGACCGCATGCATGCTATCATGGTTGCCGAGGCAGCAGCAGCAGGACAGCCACAGCCGCCACCACCACATCAGCCACAGCCACCACCTCAGAGTCAGACTTTTCATGGAGAGGGGAGCAGTCAGCAGGTTACCTATGCGCCTATTCATCCGATGATGCTGGACTATATGTTCGGCCATGCCAACTGGATGAATGAGGTGTCAGATCAGGAGTATTGGAACCGTCCGAGGTTTGGTCAGGAGTTCACTGAGGAGGTCTGCCTCAACAGGAGGAAGATGACTGGGTCTTTCGAGCGCTTTGATGGGTCCGAGGAGGCTATGGACCATTACTTTGATGTCACGAGAGGTCGAGCTCAGGATAGAGAGCAGGAGATCCGAGCTGACTTTGCTGCTGGTGGAGCTCAGTCGAGGCAACACTTCGGGGAGGATACCTATGCAGAGGAGGACCCCAACACTTGGATTTCGGAGGACCAGATGCATGATTGAGTGGGCTACTGATGGCCCATTCTTTTGTATTTTTCTATTTTTGTTTCAGCACTTTGGTTATGTAACTTTAATTTTATGTTTGAACAATTTTATTTACTTTGGTGATGTGTAACTCGGTTTTACCCCCCCCCCCCCCCCCCCCCCCCCGTTTATGTAATTATTCCTGCACTTGTTTATTATTGATGAATTTGTTTGTTTAGTTGACTTTTTACAGTTTGATAACAAATAGCTGTTCAAGTGGTATTCCAAAAGTTCTAAAGGTGGGGTGACTTGATTCAAAGGCGAAGTGTACGGCTGTAAAGATAGGTAGTCACAACTCCCAGAAATCTCAGCCATAAGGTTCATTGCCATATTTTGTTTTTCAATTTACTTATATTTAGATTAGTTTTCCATGCAACTACATTTCTAGAACTTGCATTGTTTCTCTATTATTGATTGGTCTTTGTTAATTACACACTGAGGCAAAAGTGCTTGGTCCTGTGAGCCTTTTGAAGCCTACCCTGATTTTAATTGTTAAATTTTATCCTTTTCTTAGCCACTTTGAGCCGGTAGGATTAGAACTTTTTGTTCGGTGACAAACTACATTACAAACTTAGAGACTTTTAGGATTTGTCCCTTATTGTTTTCTGAGTTAGGCATTGTAGAATGTTGCTTAAAATTAAGTTTGGGGTTGCTATTAGAATTTGCAACCAATTAAGTTTGGGGTGGGGGTACTAGAGAATAAGAGAACAAAAAAAAAAAAATATGTCATGCAAAATGCAAAAATACACTCAAAAATTGGTGTATGAAAAAAAAATGAAAATGAATGATGAAAAAGGGACCAAACTTTGAACATCCGAGTAACTTCAAACTCGATTGTCCCTAATGTTAAAAATATTCTCTAGTTCCTTTGCATTGATTGTTATTCCACAAGGTGAATGATTGTAGGATTGAATTTGTGCTTTAATTTCCGTAGGAATGCCTAACTCAAATTTTGTGTAGCCTACTTATCCAAATATGTCCCACCTTTCACCTAAGCCCCGTTATAACCCTAAAGACCTCAAAAGTGTGTAATGATATTGACTTTGATTGATGTTTAGAAACTTTTCAAGCGTATGGTAATATGTAGACCTGCATGTCGACTGGTAGAATCCTATTTCAATTATTTGCGTGGAGTTGTGAATTGGTGGATGCGTACAAGTCACACTAGCTCATCTTTAGCTAGTAAGGTGTTGAACTTTTTGGGTACTACTGCTTGAATAGGTAATTGTTATTTTACTGTCGATTGTCAGCTTTGCAAGTAAATTCCTTGAGGACAAGGAATGGTTTAAGTTTGGGTTTGTGATGACACCTTGTCATTACGTAATTTTAGATGTATTTTAGCACAAAAATGGAGTTCACAAGGAGACTTATGCAGCAAAAGAGCAGAAAAACTGAAGAAAAAGCGAAGAATGAAAACGTGTCACGATCTGGATAAAACGTGACACGATTTGAGAAGCTTCAGAATGGTTGATTCGACATTTGAAAACGTGGCACGATTGGTAAAACGTGCCACGATTTGGAGAAACCCTAATTTGTTTTCTTGCTCTACAAGGTGAAAACGTGTCACGATTTACTTAAAACGTGACACGATTTGGGCGATATTCTGTGCCTATTTATGCTGAAGTCTATTCCAAAAACAAGGGTGGCGAATTCTAGAGAGCAAAGTGCGATTTTGCAACTGCAAGGAAGACCAGGAGGACGATTTCTTCATCTTCCAACCACTTTATGTATGTTTTATTACCTCTAATGATTATGTTATTTGTAAACACTATTATGAGTAGCTAAATTCATTAGAGGTTAGGTCTGAGATGATTCGTTGTAACCCTAATTGAGATATTATGTTGTGAAACTCTATTTATTTTGAATGATATTTTAGTCTTTATTCAATTCAATTGTTCTTAATGCTTTTTTATATCCTGATCAAATATAAATATGATTTAGTGAGAATGAATGACTACTGACCACAGCTTTCTACTTAGACCTATTGAATTGTTCTAATAAACATGGTTAGTCTAGGAATGGATAATCGTTTATTAGTGATATTAGGGTGCTTTAAACCTTCAAAGATTATTAGACCACCTAAGGGATTAGGGGCTGTAGTTTAAGAAGAGGGTCCTAACTCAAGGGATTGATTATGACTATTTTGTTAACTATCGTGGGATTGGAAGATCATTCATACGAATAGGTGCAACATAACAATTAGGGGAACATCGATGATTCAAAAGACCTAAACTCATCTCTCTCTTATTCTTAAAACCAATTTTATTTTCAACAATTACTTTTATGCAATCAAACCAATCTACTGCCTAGTGGCAAATCAAAATAACCTTTATACATCCTAAAATACAACGTAGTTGAATTATTGAGATTAAAAACAGTCCTTGTGGGATCGATATTTTTACTACTTCGATAGTATTTGGTGCACTTGCCAAACGTCTATCACTAGTAAAAAACAAAATCATAACATAACCAAAATAATCAAAACATTAAAACACAAAAAAACACTTGAATAAAACAGCAACCTGCATTGTGCATTGCATAAACCTACCAAGGACATCAACACATCACAAGTATCCTGTGCAACCATCATTGACACACAATCACTAAGAAGGAAAATAGTTTCCTTCTCATTGTTACCAACCCGTATCTTTACTCTAAACTTGGGATCAAAGTGAGTGGCATTCTCAGGAAGCCACATATCAATTCCCTCTTCAACTCTAAAGTAGCAACCAATAACAATGAAAACTTCTTCATCATTTGAAGAACATAAATCATTAAATTTTGTTATTGTCTGGTCTTCAACAAAATCAGCAAGTCTACTGTCATACCCCAAATTTTGACCACTTTTTTCTGTTTTTTTAAGTTTTTATTCGCATTTTAAAAACCGTTTATTTTGATCGTATCAGTCGAAATTTCGGCAGAGAAGTATTTTAAAATACCTCATTTGGTTACCGATAGAGACTTTTTCTTTTTTTAGTTGTTATTATTACTTTATTTTTGTTATTTTATTTTATTTGTTTCTTTATAATTTTCTTTTTTGTCCATTTTTATCTCTCTTCTTTTCATTTTGTCACTCACGTGACATTTTTTTTATTTATTTATTTAAAACTTTGGTCCTTAGTCAAATTTTAGTCAAGCAGAGTCCATTTCAGTCCAAGTCTGATCCAAGCAACAGGGGTATAATGGTACTGTGCCAGAGGGACACCTCATCAAAACTTCCTGCAAGAAAACCCTAATTCATAGCTATAAATAGCAGCATTTATTACTGCTCTGGGGGGAGACTCTGACAACACTGACAGCCGCAGCTACTAATTAGAAACCCTAATTTCCACTTTTCTTCACTCTTTCCAGAATCAAACAGCAAAAAAAAACGCCAAGAACACATGAACATTTTTTTTCCAGAATCATTCATTCACCTAATAACAACAATATCACACTGATTTTCGAATCCACATCTATCACCACAAATCAAAGATGATTTCAGAATAAACAACAACACCCAAATCTGAAACACTGTTCATTCCGTCCACTGTTCACGCAAACAACAACAAGTATCACAAAGTTTAAATTCACTCAAATCTTCAGCAACAAGCTCGGATTCGAACTTGAAGAAGGGAAGAAACTCAACACAAACCGAAACGTGCAGATCCAATAGCAAATCGGAACGTTTGAAGTTTTCCGAAGACTCACCTTAGCGGATCTACAAGAGGTAATAACTCGGTTTCTCCGTGTGACGTTTTGGCGTTTTTTTTGTATGTTTCTGTTCGAATATTTGAAGCTAGATCTAGGCTTTGGTGTGTAGTTTTTGAAAATTTTGTTTGTGGATTTGAATAGAGGAAGATGACAGGTTTTGAAACATGTAAAAAATTTTAAGTTCGGCGGAGTTTGAAACTCCGACGCGGTGTTGCCACCACCGGCCACAACGCTGGAATGAGTAATTCACCGGAGAAGATGGTGGTTGGGGGGCGCTGCTGTTTTTGTTTGTTCAGTAGAGAGAAGAGAGCATACACTCTTTGTTGAAGTAGTAGTGAGAGGGTTTTAGGTTCCAAATGAATTTTAACAGCAACTCATGCTTTTATACTACCCACACACTTGACCTGTTTCAATCTAGCTTGAACCGATCCACTATTAACCCAGGCTCATCCATTTACTCTTGAGTTTTTTTAAAATCACTACAGTTTTGCTAACTAACACCACTGTTTTCATCTTGACACCCCCCTGTTCTCTTAAAAAAAATCCCATGCGCATCAATATTTCTTCATTGCTTTTTTTTTTTTTTTTGAAGGAATTTCTTCATTGCTTTTGTTGTCATTTTTTTTTAGTTTAACATATTAATTTTTAATTACGATCTCATGTGTTTAATTAGTGTTCTAATCTTTTTCTCTATATCATGCATTTGCTTTGATTTATCTAAGGATGTAATCGTTATCTCATGCATTTTAAGTGTTTTTTTACTTCATAATTTTTCTTGTTGATTTCGCTTTACTTCATGCATTGCTTTAAAAAAATTTAACATCATGCATTCTATTCTAGTATATGATGCTTTTAAATTTCTTATTATCTTGTCATGTCATAATTGCTTTAATACTCTCATGCATTTCCTTTTCCTCTTGCAATTTATTTAAATTCCATGATAATTAGTGTGTATTTTAGGCATTGATGTAATTTATTTTTTGAGCATTTTTATTTCTTGCTTTAGAATGCCCCTAGGACGGTATGTAATAATGTAGTAATTACACAAGCACCGACACTTGCACCAACACTATCACTTTATTTATCGCTTTACGCTCGCTTTAGTTTTCACGTTATACGCTAGCTTTCCGTTAATTAGAAAAATCATTTTCATCTCAAAAAATCAAATAAGCAAAAATCAAATCCTTTTCTTAATAAACCTTGGATCCAAATCCAAGAGATTTTTCCTTTATTTTCTTAATCAAATTTTCAATGAAGCTTTAATTAAAATTAGACTAAATTTCTCAAATAAAATTGAACCAACTTCACACCATTTTATTCTTCTATACCTTGAGGTCTCGCAACCCTTCTCAAAACCATTTTCAAAAATAATTAAAATCAACCTAACCCACAAAAATATTTTTAAGAGTGAACTACGACGGTTTTGATCCCTTTTAAGGGTACGTAGGCAGAGGCTTTAATCCTTTCAAATCGATCAAATAAAAATAACCAAAACTCCAACTTCTCCTCCCTCCATTCTTTCACTTCAACTTTAAACAATAAATTTTCAAATAAAAATGAAGTTAGAAAGAGGTTCTCACGGAGTACCGTGAACGACGCGGGTGCCTAACACCTTCCCGAATCGTAACCGACCCCCGGATCCAAAAAGGGTTTTTCAATCTCTTTTTCCCTTCCCAAGAATAAAATCGAGCAAGTCCGGTAGATTGAAGGTTCAAGTCCAATCAATGGCTTGACACCCGAAAATCTTGGTCTACACCTACTCATTCTCAAATCATGGAACCAAAGAAACACAATCAAAGCAAGATACCAATCAAAATAGCAACGTGTTCTGCACCTAATGGCTATGAGATGAGCATTGTGTGATATATATAAAATTCATAACTCGGTGGGGAGGGAAAACACCATTCAAACAATGAATATAATAATAAAAGTCATTAAAAAGACATAAATTTTTCAGTAAAAACAAACCAGACAACATCAGAGGCAACTCGGGAGGTCAAAGTAGAGGTATTAACTGGCTTTCTTGGGATAAATTGTCTATGCACAAGAATGATGGAGGTATGAGTTTCAAAAATCTACCTACATTTAATCTAGCTATGTTAGGAAAACAGGGCTGGAGACTTATGACAAATCCTGATTCTTTGGTAGCTAGACTTTACAAGGCAAGATATTATCCTAGGTGCAATTTCTTTGAGTCGACTTTAGGACATAAGCCTAGCTTTGTATGGCGAAGCATATGTAACTCTAAATTTATTCTCAAAGCTGGAAGTAGATGGAGGATAGGCGATGGTGATGATATCTCAGTTTGGTATGACAAGTGGATTGCAAATGATATTACATTTATCCCACATGCTGATGGAGATTTCCCTTTAGCTGATCTAAGAGTCTCAGATTGCATGCTACATGACCGCAAGGAATGGAATTTACCTTTCCTGCAGTCAATTTTTGATCACCAGGTGGTTGAACATATAGTGAAGACACCGCTCTACCCATCAGTGATAAAAGATCGACTCATCTGGAAAAAAAGAAAATCATGGCGAATACTCTGTTCGTAGTGCATACCGTTTTTGTGTGCAAGAATTACTTGATACATCCCATTTCAAGGTACAAGGCTCTTGGAATCTAATTTGGAAGCTCAAGATTCCTCCAAAGGTAAAAAATTTTATTTGGCGAATTTGTAGGAATTGCTTACCAACTCGTGTACGTCTAAAAGATAAAGGAGTCACATGCCCTATGAATTGTACACTGTGTACGGTGAGCAATGAGGATACACTTCATTTATTTTTTCAATGTCCAAGTAGCTTAAATGTTTGGCTTACTTTTCATCTATCTTTATTTTGATACAACAATATCTGGATAGCAAGAATATTATCTTCAAAGCATTACAGGATTTATCTAAGGATGATGCAGATTTATTTTGTTGTGTGTTGTGGAGTATATGGAAACAAAGAAACAACAGAGTGTGGAATGAGGTAATTGATGCTCCAGTTTATGTTGTCGAGAGAGCAAAAGTTATGCTTCATGATTGGAAAGATGCACGTAGGATTTGTAATACATCTTGCACACATCTACGACAAGAAGGAATTGTGAAATGGATCAAACCAGCTGAAGGAAGATTTAAGTGCAATATTGATGCTTCTTTCTCCCAACTTTCTAATAGAGTGGGAATAGGAGTTTGTATAAGGGATGATACAAGCACTTTTGTTTTGGCAAAAACTGAGTGGTTTACTCCAGTCTGTGAGGTACACGTTGGCGAAGCTCTTGGACTATTATCAGCTATAGAATGGGTTCATCACCTACAATTAGGACATATCGATTTTGAGCTTGATGCTAAAAAAGTGGTGGATAGTTTTTCATCTGCACATCAGGATGTTACAGAATTTGGGATGATTATTCATAATTGTAAAACTATCTTTGAACAATACTATGTCAACTCTAGTGTCGAGTTTGTGAGGAGACAAGCAAATGAGGCAGCCCATAGATTAGCTAAGGCGGCCACATCCTCAGCTAGTTTCCAAATTTTGGTAGAAATACCAGATTGTATTGAACACATTTTAAGTAATGAAATGATATAAGTTTCTTTCCTTCAAAAAAAAAAACATCAGAGGCAACTCTGAAAACCAAATAGATGCAGACAAACAATTTTTAGACTATAACATAAACTGGGAAACATACAAATGTATCAAACGATTTCCCTATTCAGCAAGGGGACAAACACAAGCAAGGATTATGAATTTACTAATTTACAAATCACTAACAATTAATAGTATAGTATTTTAAACATGATTAAACCACATAGCAGATATGAAGTTTTCTTAGTTAAGAAATTGTTCCAGATTGAATCTTAGGCGATGTGCATATCTCCTATTCCATATCAACACACATAACAATTCATCAACTAAATAAACATGAGCAACTAATATAAAAAAACTAACCATCTTTGAATATAGTCCTAATAGAACACAACCAGCAAAACAATCACCAAGCCATGTCCAAATTCTAATTCTATTACATCTTGTAAACCTCCCCTTCCAACAACTTCTTCTGGAAGACTTATAACAATTGTTTTCTAACAGTAGCATGAAGCTTGGCACCCTAACATAAAAACCACAAAACAAATCCCATCAGGAAGAAGAAGAAAAAAAAGAATCAACCTGACATACAGTTAAATCATCAATAAAGTAATTTCATAAAATACCTTGTGATCAATCAAGACCATCTCCAGCGAGTTAGTTTCATCAGGCTTGAGAAATACAGGAACTTCCCACATCCTAAGAACACGCACCTTGATCCTCCAATTCTCACAACCAGGAACAATGTCAGCCAAACAATCAAATGATTTTTCCATCAGAGGAAGAACCTAAAACTCAATTGAGGATGAAACCAAACAACAAAGACAGCAAGAAGCTTTAGGTTTTTTTCAATCACAGATGGAAACCTGCTCCGCTCAAATCACAAACACATCCTTATATAGTCCTCAAAACAGAGGGGTACAATAGAGATATTAAGTAAAATTACACCCTACCCTAGACAATTTCTGCGATGAATCCACCAAATCTTTAAAAGTTTGAAACAAACCTGCTAATCACCGACAATACCACATACACACAAAAAATTTGAATTTCCTGTCGGCCATCAACCAATAGCATTAAGGATTTTGGAACGCTGAACTAAATACATCTTCTACAATTCAAGAAAAGGGAAAAAGACAAATTAGAAGACCCTTTAAGCAAAAAGAATGAGACAAACCTGACAACAACAGACCAAAAAATTGGAAGGAAGACGCTATCACCAAAAATGAAATTCAACAGTAAAGAGAGAGACTATTCTCTCTTGTAAGAGTTATTGATTGGTCAATTATTCTTTGGGTGCCCTTTTCACTCTCTACCTGATTTAAGTATTTAGAATATGCAAATTTACCCGCTGGTTCACCTGGTCGCTGTGGGAATACACCCTCCGGTCACTGTTATAAGCAAAAGTTTGCATTTTAGATTCATTCATTAAATGATGTATGTGGTCTACAATAAAGACCATATACATCATTAATTGAATGAACCTAAATTGTAAACTTTTGCTTATAATAGTGACCGGAGGGTGTTGTCTTTAGACATAACCTGCACGACATAGATTCGAATCTGGCAAACAATTTACATGGTGATTGTGATGATGATTATGAATGAATATGATATGATTCAAACATATGAGGTATTATAAAATACCTCTCTTTTGATCGTCGAAGTGTTTATTTTTTTGGGTTATGCTAACAAGTGTCATTGCTCTTCCCAAGTGCACTTGTTAAGAAGCTAAAAATGGAAATAAGTGATAAATTCAAGGTAAAAAAAGTTAATTTTTAGAGTTTAGAGGTATTAAATGCACCATTACCAAGATTAAAGTTTTTTTGGTTGGACTTCTTAATAAGTGCTCTTAGAGCATCCACAATGGAGACCCTCAATTTTGAGGTTTTAAATGGGTCACACATAGACACATCACTTTTTAATAATTTTTTAATAATAGTACTTAATAGGTACTCAACCACTCCAATGGTGATCCTCTAACAAAGGGTCTAATAGGGTCCCACAAATATTATTTAATAGCCTTGAAAATTATTATTTTAATAAAAAGTGATGTGGGCCCATTTAAGAATGGGGGTCTTAAGTTAGACCTTGGATCTTTTAAGACCTCCAATTTTTTTTTCCACAATGGAAGTACCTATTAGGTACCAGGTCTTAAATGGTGAAGACCTCACCATTGCACTTGTTGTTAGCATTTCCCTTATTTTTTTTAACATGAAATTATTTTGTGGTAATGTGCAAAGTGCAAACAATGTTCTCATTTGTGTCTTTTCAAAAAAAAAAAAAATCTCAGTTGTTTCCTACCATTGAACTACCACATTTTTCCTATAGAAACTTTGTTTTTGCATGACAATTAATATAAAATAAAAATAGAATGTCAATCAAAATTAAAATTAAATAAGCCACTTAACAACAAAACTCATTTTTTTGTCACACAAAAGACATCAAAGCCTTAAACGTTCAAGAATACAATAAACTGCAAAGATCATAGGGTTACAACCACGACCCTATAGGAATGAAGCATTAGATCCTAGATTTTTTAAATTCATCATCATTATTATTAGGTCCTAGAATCCATAGCAATAAGTGTACTAAGATTATATGGGTGCATGTAATCGGTAGTTCCAGTCATAAATTTATCAACGATTAGTCTATTGGCTCTTTCTGATGGATGAAAGGGGTCCCAAAATGCATAAAGATCTCTATTAGGGCACAAGTTAGAAGCTGGAGTACATAGTCCAACTCCATTGTATGGTCCTTGACCACAACATGCATGTTTTGATGTTTCAAATCCTGCATATATAAAAAACCAAAAATAGTGATGAATACTTTCAAATTGAATAATTAGATTGCATAGAAATTGTTTCACTAAGCATGCACTTCTTCATTTACTATACCAACAAAAGTTTGTGGAAAAAAAAAGACCTATTTTCTTAGATGTTTAGGTGAATAGAATAAATGTTTTTTCAATGAGCATGGTCCAGTGCAATCTTGACTATAATTGATACATTACTACTACATATTAGGAATGGTCCCTTTGGTCCCCAAAAAAAAAAAAAAAGGAATGGTCCCTTTGGTCCCCAAAAGTCAATTTCCCCCACACCATTTAACATGATTGCAACATAATCCATTTGAATAGTGGTTGTGGTTATTACAATTAGTCATTCATAAATATCTTCTTACTATATATTGAACCATATAGGTCCCAACCCATGAGCTCGACTGACACATGCACAAGGCCATTGCTCTAGTGGCCATCTTACCTTTTTTAACAGTGTTACGGTGGATTTGTCGAAATTAACCTAAGCCATCGTGAATTTGCAAAATTTGTATAATACATATATGATATAGCAGAGTAGATTTTATCAAATTTTCGATGAACCATTGTAACTGCGACAAATTCACTTTGCTACTACTAAAAAGACATGTAGTTTTTGCAAAATCACAAAATAATGCTAGTGGTCTACACTAACCAGGTTGAATATAAATTCATTATATGGACTAACTATATTATCTTGAACGAGTTGGGTCAAACCTACATTTTTTTTGTCAAATCCAAAATATTACGTGGATAGGTTTGGGTCAAGTGGCATAAACATCTTTTAAAATTTTCAATAAGAAAGTAACTTCATAACATTTTATTTTAGGAAAACTCTCACTTAATATATAAAATGTTATAACTTTAAATTATGACAATTGAACTAAATTGAAATATTTTTCCTATTCAACACTTAAATTACACACTTAAATCCATGTCTTAAGCTACATTCACAAAATAACAAATCCAAGAAATCCATAATTTGTGTCACAATGAGTTGATCGGTTTGACCCATCTCCACAAACACCCCTAATCATAATTGATCTACTTGCTACAACATTAAATGGATCCAAATAGCTACATTTAGTCAAATCTCATCTACTATCTCAAGATCTTAGGAGAACCAAGTTAATGATCCTAGCCACCAAGAGCTAAACATATTAATTAGACTTAAAATAAAAGACAAAACTCTAGGTAGGTAACAAATTTTTGGCTATACTGAATTTAACCTTCTAACTAACATGACTAGGGCTGGACCTAACAATTTAAATCTAGCATATGAACATAGTACATAGGAAAAAACATATGTTGAACCAATAAATGAATAATTGTGTTTTAAATTATTACTACTATGATTATTACTAAAGCTGCAAAAGTTTAACCAAATTAAGATTGGAAATATACCGTATGCTTGTGGATTAGAAACGAAATCCAAATGCATAGCAAATGCATTTGCATAGATGAACACATGATTAGGACCACCAATTTCAGCATTGAGTTGATTAATCAATTGAACAAGTTGAGGATTGAACAAGTTAGTAGCTGTTTGAAGAGGAACACCACACTCTCCATTTCTACCTTGCATAGCCAATTCTGCTGGCACACAACCTAGTGGTCCCGTTCCTGTCACCAAAACTCTTCTTGCTCCCAATTCATATAGATTCTGTATGCATTTAATTCAATGTTATAACACAATTGGTATGAATTGTTGGCTAGATTTTGAAATAATATAATAATTGATGTACGGATTGGAAAAAATAGAGGGATATGTAAGAGCATTAATTCAACATTTTTACTATATGGTTATATTTGGTGGTGGACTTTATGTGGATTTTAATATTAATCGGCATAATATGTGCTGCTTTCAACAACCAATTGAATCTTACCGTTACATGCTTGCCAAACATTAATTAACTCATCTACTATACCAAAAAAAACACATTTAATTCCTAATTAACCCTCATAAAAAAATATATATTTCATATTTATGCTAAATTATCATTTATGAATTCAACTGCTACACTAGTTTGTAGCTTTTAGAGAAGTGATAAAAACACAACCACATATTGAAATAAAATAGATCTTCTTCTAACATTATCTTTAGGAATGTTGGGTGAAAAAATAATCTTTTTTTTTTTTTATTTTTTTTAGAAATGTTGGGTGAAAAAAGAAGCTTTTTTTTTTTTTTTACTAAAAAGAAGCTTTTTTTTTTTTTTTGGTGGTGGCCGGGATTTTAACTCCAGACCTTGCATATATTATGCATTGATATACCAACTGAGCGAAGCTCACAAGGACGAAGAAGCTTTTATATTAAGGGTAATGTTAACCGGTGTCCCTGAGACACCGGTTACGGAAGCAAATATAGTAACATCACATTAGAACTTGTGCATTCAACTAATTAAAAGTCAAAAAAGTATTTCTTTTAATTTAAAATTTTCTTTTTTTGGTTTCCTTAACCAATGCTCCAGAGGCACCGGTTAACATAACCCTTTTATTAACTATATAGCTAATATTTTATACAAAATATCTCTACTACTTGTATCAAAGCCCAATTTAAAGGTTCTTTACTCAAACTAAAAAATAAATATTAGTAGGTTTTTTTATAAGGAAAATACTATAGGTCTCATTAACTCTTAAACCAACTTTGAATGTGTTCTTACCATTCAACTGTTTTTATATATATGGTGACTTTGACCAAATATATTAGGGCTTAGGAGCAGCCTATGACCCAAAAAGTGTGATGTAACAACGTAATAAATCTCAAATAATTTGTCAAAGAATAAATAAACTACAAATAAAAAACAACAATAGATTTGCACAAAAAAAACAATATAATAATGAAAAAATTTAAGAACAAAATAAATGATGAAAATTAAACAAAGGGAAGTACATAAGGATAGGAACATACCATAAGAATTTTGCGATACTCAGAAATGAGGAAGACAACATAATCAGGAAGAGCATATTCACGAGATCTGGCTGAGTAGGGAACCAAATAATAGTTGTTCACAAAATCATTCCCACCTAAAGTTATTAGGGTTAATGCTTGATTCACTAATTTTTGTGCCTCACTTTCTCCAATTAGTGCACTAACCCTCTGCTGGTACTGTTTAAAGTATGCTAATTGGGCAGTAATTCGGATTATATTAATCTGCAAAATTATATTTAGATAATTAGATACAAAGAGGAATAGTAGTAGTTCAGTGTCACAATATGATTTCTTTCATTACACAGGTAAATTTAAGGTTTCTTTGCATTATGCCATCATTATATGTAGTAGTATCTCTTTTCATTTTATACCAAATTCGTAAATTTTTATTGTGTATTTGGTCCAAATTTCAGATAAAATTTTGGATCAAATACATCGATTTTTATCGAACAAACTTTCATTTAAAATAAGAATGAGTAATTAAGAAATCAATATCTAGTCACTTTCAATTTGTTGTTGTTCTCAAAGTTTTGTACACGTACGGAATATTGAACTTAACTTCTTTTCATGTTAAAGCAATTACATTTAGCACACATGGTCTTAAGTGAGAGGTCACATTTTCAATCTATATCATTCAATTCTTCACCTTCAATTTTGAACACACTCTCCCTAAATGTATGATCCAAAAATTAATTTTCGTGTCTTATATGATATTGATTTTCAAATTTTTAATGGTATTAATATTTTTCTTACTACAATATCCCTAATTATATTGTTTTTTTTTTTGTTTTTGTAAATCAATACATACAATTGATCTGAAAAAATAAGTTATTAAATTAACTTTCTATCACTTATCTTGAAAAAAATAATATAATTTATCAACAAATTTAATACTACTTCTAAGTTTCTTAATTCAACTTCTCAGAGAAAAAAAACTTTTTTTAATTCAAGTGATTTCAAGAAAATCATTTTTTTAAGGAAGAAAATCATATATATTTAGGAACAAATGTACCAATAGTATAAGATATGGAGTTTAGGTTAAAAAACATGAACATGAGAAAATTAATTGCTGTGTTAACCGTGAAAGGAAAATTCTAGTTTTTTTCTGTGTTAAAAAAAAAACTTTTTTATTTATAAATTATATGCAACTTACAAACTGAACTCCAGTGTCATTGAGAATTCCAATCCCAGCAGAAGCAAAGTTAGCACCAACAAGTAACCTCTCACCATCAAGCTCTGGACTCAAATATGGTAATGTAGGCTCTGACCCAATTTTTTCACCTATCACATTCATAATATATGGTCAATTAATTAAAACATGCCCTAAAAAATATATTAGATGAAAGCTAGTTATATATACTATATATATATAATTAAAAGTTATAATCATAAATATAAAAATAATAATAAATAAATGAGGTAGCACTCAACTAATAAGGTCAGGCATGTTGAGGCCATTGGAGAAACGACCAGAAGCTCTATGAGTTTGAGAATCAATTCCATAAGGATATGAATCAGCACGAGCAGTAGTGGCTAGGAAGTTATTATTTCCATTGTCCACAAGAGAATCACCAAACACAAAAAATGCTCTTGCTTCAATTTGTTGAACACCAATGCTCAAGGTGATCAACACACAAAGAAATATTGAAGGAATAATATTCATTTGGTTTTTTTGTTCCATTGGAATTAATGTCTCAAAGAAATTAACCCAACTTGCTAGTGAGTGGTGAGTGTGCATATGAACGAGGAAGTTAGGTCACTTATATATAGTGCTCAATTATTGTGATATTGTTTTTGTTTTTATTTTTTGGTACAAATTGATATATTGTTTTAATAATTATAATTAATATAGTTATGGAGTGTCTAGTGTCTTTTGGCCAGAATTAATATCAATAAAAAAATCGGTTGAACACACAAGGTGGTTTCTTGGATCTGACTCTCCTATAGTAGGAAAATCCCACATTCACGCATTGACGATATCAATGACCATTTGCTCAATATCAGGCAATTTAAATTTAAGCTCAATACTTAGATCGTCTAATCTTGATTGAACAATCACCGATGTTCCGAGTGCGTGCGTGAATGCAAGATCTCCTGACCGCATGGAATTCATGTGTGTGATCCTCCCTTTCCATCGAGTTTTCTCTATACTTAAAGTGATCAAATTTTACCAGTAATGGATTGTTCCAAGTGGCAAGGGACTTGGACCCCTTAGACATGTGGTCAGAGGTTCGATTCGCTCATGCGTATGAAAAATATCTGATTGGGAGTGGAGAATCCACTTTGTGCACTCCACAGATTCTCCGGCAGAGATTAGTCACTGTTAAGCGATCGTGAATACTTCGTATTGATATCTTGGCAACCTAAAAAAATGTTCAAATTTCTTACTACTCATACCAAGTATTGGTCAATTATTGTGATATTTGTTGTGGAAAATTAAATAACTTTTACTACGACTGACATACATATAAAAAGGGATTGATTCGATCTGAGGGATGGATACTAATGTATATGTCTCTTTTAAAGTAGTATGCAACATTTAATATTACTGATAATGTTAACTGTTATTGCAATTTTACCTAAAAAGAAAGGATGCAGTTATGATGAGTGAAAGTTTTCTGTTTTCTCATTGTAAGAACTGCCCAACCAACAAGCCTTTAAGTTTGGTCACGCGGTTGCAGATTCAAGTGTTCAAGTCTCACACATATTAGGTGATAATGTCGATTTTAAAAAATTGAGTTTGACCAAATGCAATATTAGTGTTACAATATAGTTGTGAACTGCTGAGTAAATAATAGTATAGTCTATCTTTTGATCCCTAGATGAAATGACAAATATCACTAAAACTTCAATTGAGTTAGGCCTTACATAGAATAAATAGCCTCAATTCAAAATAAAAATAAAAAAGGTAATGCTAACATCAAAACAAAGATTCAAATTGTTAAGAAGTTTAAATTGAAAACTTTATCTTAGAAATTGTGCATTCAACACATTAAAACATCAAAAAGTAACTTTTTTTTATCTAAATTTCATCAATCATTTCTAATTTTGAATCCTTAATAAGTACCCTTAGAACACTTGTTAGCATGACTCAAATAAAAATAACATAGTCTTTAAAATTAAGGGATCATATCAAATTATTTTTTAGGTTATTAAAATTTCAAATGATTTCTAAAATTGTAAAATATTTAGCAGACTCGTCTTTATATTAGTATTTGCAGAAAAGAGTAATATTGTTACAACACACTCTTTCTAATGCTCTTTATAACTATCACTCTTTTTTTGGATGAAATGTATGATCTAAAAATCTCACATTTTAAAAATAGGTCTCTCTTAAAATGGTGAAACCAACATGAGTTTCACTCAAAAAAAAAGTGATTGTTAGAGAGAGGTAAGAAAGAGTGTCATCTTGCAAAAAATATAATGATTTTCATGTGGTGATATCAGTGATGAATTCGATAACATATCCACATGGAGAGACCAACTTGATTAATATTGCGAAATTTCATAAATCCATTTAATCAAAATATCAATAGTATGTGTGATTATGAGTAGAGACCAAGTTGAGAATTTTCTTAATTATAATCCATTGTAACTATTGGGGGCTATTTTTCTGCACTCCACTTTTTCTACATTATTTTATACAATTTAAACCTTATTTGGATGCATATGTTAAAAAAAAGGTTCAAAATATATTTAAAAACAATTGTAGGATTCAGCTGGATGTATATATAATGATCGTGGTTGAAAAATTAAGGAGTAGTAGTAGAGACAGTAGGAAACAGCCCCAAACAAATTTTCGGGTGTATCGTTACGATGTCTCTTGTATTTGTAGTACACTGTCCTTTTTATGTCAAGAAAACGTTTAGAGAGCTGGGAGGCCTAGAAATGGTCAGAAAAAGTTTCATGGTTAAAAGAGTTGGTGACATAGGTATTTATATCTTCCAATTAGTACATCATTATATTAGTAACATTGTTTGAAATGACACCCTTGGTTATAAAAATTATTGTATCATCAAGATTTGTTTGGTTGAAAAAAATTAACTCTTCCTGCCAAGATTTCAGTTGAACTCCCACTCTTGGCTTAAGTATAGATAACCTTTAAGTATTTTTGTTAACGTTTTCTGAATCTTCCGGAAAATCTAACTCGTTTAGATTTTTTATCACGAAAAATGATCAAGATATTATCTACTTTTTTTATCATCAATGACCTACCTTTGTTGGCTAAGCAGTTAATCCGATCCAAATTAAAGTGTGTATCTGTGGTGGTCAGAGTTGAGATCAATGCATCAATGACCAACCTTTGTTGGCTAAGCAGTTAATCTAACGCGTACCTTTTCTAAAGGGGTACCGAATCCTCATTTATATGCGTAATTTGTTGAGTTTTCGAACGAAAATAAGAGCGAATCCTTATTTAGACGAGTTCCAATTAGACCTCGACTTAGTCCAAACTCCAAATTAACAAAACTTGTTCTTCTTGGTACAATAATATAACTTAAAAAAATCTCGTACAAAATAGCATTATACATTACAATATTGCAGCTGTTGCATATAGACTTCAATTTTTCTTTTTTAAAGAACATAGACTACAAATTAAACATACTCATTTCCACTAATCATGTATATTTAGTCACTCTTACTAGCAGTGCTATTAAGTTTCACCAGAAAAATAGTAGTACCATTTAGTCACTCTTATAGTCATGTGAAAATTTATAACAAAGTGATAAGGTTATATAGCTTGCTAGCATAAAAAATGAACAACCACTATGTATAGACTATAGAGTTTCAAATATTAATTGCAACATGGCCTACAGCTAGCTGTTGTGCTCAATTTACTTGCTTGTCTTTGCTGTCACTTTGTCACCATAGTTATTATTTTGTACTTCTGTATTGTCTCAAGAATTTACTACCTCAAGGTCCACTGTGACTATACATGGTTTGAGCTATTAGGTTTTTCAAATAATGGGGGAATGATCTGGCTACCTCAGAAGATATTCTGTATCTCATATTATAGTGATGATCATTTCCCTTTTTCAAAGATAAAAATAAAGAACTTTACTTCTTTGATGGGAAAATAAATAGCTTTACTACCTATGAAGCACAGACCCTCCTCAGGTTAGGTTTGTCTCGATATCAGACACTTGTCGTATCTGATACCGACACTTGTAATTACACTGAATTATGTAATTTTCTCAAATTATTAACGGTGTCGGCGTGTCAGTGTCTGTGTTGTGTCCGATGCTCGTGTCCATATATGTGCTTCATAGTTAACTACTATGGCTTTACGTGTATCTTATCTTAATAATATACACCATGTGACTTGTTTTAGGTATCACTGATTAGGTTTTAAGCTCTAAACAACTCTTTGTCAGACCATCTTGCTCAAAACATCAATTTTTAACCTCTTTTAGCTTTCCATGATAAAAGACTTCATTTGAATATTTAAGAATTTTATAATCACTTTAATTCATTTGTACACAAAAAATTTGAATTTTCAATTTTCCCCTCCAAATATGAGAGTATTTTCAGAAGAAATAATATGCATTTAAAAAATGGTCGAATAACATGATGGCCTATAAACCGACCCAAACCCATTTTGACCTAACAGAAGGAAACTTTTCCTCTCTCACGATAGACTCTCTTTCCCTCAACTCTGTTATGTGAAATATGATGTTGCTTGAGTTTCTTACATGCAAGCCAAAGATGTAGAAACTGCAAAAGCAATATGAAATTATATTTTTTGTGACAATCTTTTTTTTCAAACATTATTAAACTCATAACAAAACTAAATAGAGAAGGTACAAGTAAAGACAATATTTTTTTTGACTTTCAAACTTGGGTTTGACACCAAAAATACATGTCGCAATTTGACAACGTGTACTATTCACATAACTTACTTTGATCATATTTTTTAACTAATATATAAATACAAATGTCAACATGTAAGATGTTGTTTGATTTGTCTCGATAAATATTTTCAAAATATCAAATTTTCATAATTTTTTATTATATATATAATTAAAGATATTAATGGTGGCATATGTGCGGTGGTTGACTGCGACATGTATTTTAAAACGGAGGGAATACCATATAAGCATATCTGCCATGTGCACATACAATAAATGCTAAAATAGATTAAGATTGAGACATAGCTTCACCAAGGAATGTGTAAACTTTGTTAAGGAAAAACCCTTTTTGTTGACTTGATGTATATCCTGCAATCAGCGCCTTTACCATTATATCATTATTAGAAACTCAAGGCAAAGTATACACGAATGAATCTATTATAACAAATAAATAAAACTAACGGTTAAAGTTTGAAGCTGTTGTTTTTGGATTTCCAAACTGTTGTATTTGGATTTCCAAATTCTATTATCTACCGAAGTTGTTACTAGGTTGAGTCACGACCAGGTCACTCTTTTTAAGACGTTTCGTGGCACTACCCAAAATTGTGCAAGGTAGACTATCAACCACGCCGCCTCCAGGATAAAACAAGCTCAGCTACAACTGTGCGGTTAACTACTGCACTGTAGAGAACCGTTCGAGAATTACACCTTCAAATATGGTACTAAGACCACTCTTTAATACTGAAACCACTTTAATATGATATTGTTACCACTCTATTATGGTGCTAAGACCACTCAAATATGGTGTTACCACCATTCTAACCTTAATTTCTCCAAAGTATCAATATGGTACTACGACCACTCAAATATGGTGATACCACCATTTCTCTTCAAATAAAAAATATTGAAATAATTTTTATATACCGTTAAGATCATTCTTAATTCCGACGGGACATTGTTTATTCCAAATAGGGACTATGATCTTAAAAGTACTCTTTATTCCGAAGGGACGTATATTACCGAAGGGACTATGAACTTAAAACCATTCTTAATTCCGAAGGGACATTAAACCGAAAAGGGACTATGGTTTTAAGAACACTCTTAATTCCGAAGGGACAGAAAGGAGTAGAAAAAGGAGAAGGACTTGTTAAACAAGTCGAAGGAGGGAGAAGAGATGAAAGACTCGTCAACACAAGTCAAAAGGGGGAGAAGAGAGAAAGAGTTCCCGACAACTCAATGAAACTCTTTGGTGTATGGAATGCACTGTGTGAGGCTCTCTATTTATAGAGAAAATTCACAACTAATAAGTGAGAAACTTTGGGAACAAGTAATATGAGAAACTTTGGGAACAAGTAACATATTACTTTGCGATTAAGTAATTCACATATTAGATCCAGTACAAAAAAATCTTAATTGAGTACTAAAATATATTAAATTTAGTACAAAAATATATTATATTATGTACCAAAATATTTTAGCAAAACTTGGGGACTAAGAAAGCACTTTCTAATAATGATTAAATTAATTATTTAATTTATCATTTCCAAATGATAAAATATATATCAATATATATTTTTTCTCTAGTGCTTATGTACCCCCATTAATTAGAGGTACACTCCCACTGTATAAACACTACTAATGTGTGTGTTCCATCCGATGTGGGACTTCCACTTTTTTCAATTCACACAACACTAGTTCTACCCAACATGGGAATTTGTGTTTAGTCTTTTTTACTCAATTTCCACACATGTTCCAACAATCCCCCACTTGAATTTAAAAAATGGTTTCAGAAATAACGTCAAAAACGTCTCCATAAGATTTGCTAGTAAACAAATGTGTCGCCTACAACTTGAACCTTTGCATAGCGAGTAAAATTCTGATTAACAAAAGTTGCTTACAACATTGAACTCTATCTCAGACATAGAACCCACACACAAACCTTTTCATAAGGTGTATTCTAAAAGCCCGTGCGTTTATGGTCTTGCACGTGTATCCCGGTTTAACGAACGCTCTAGGTATTCTGCCCCGAATCCCATAGGAACCGGCCCTTAGTTCCACATTCATATAGGTGAGTCTATCTAGAGTACTCCTGTAGCTATGTACTCCACTCCAAATAGAGTATAGATCTCATTAAGAGTTTATATTATCTCATCCTTCTATCGCTGCAGGAATCATGCTTTCTTACTTTTAACATAGCATGTTCTATCACTTGTGACTTGTTATTACCCATTGAACCTATTTCTTGGGATCTCCAGTCATGTAGGTCGGGTTACCATCACCTGTGACCTTTGGGCATTAGTCTCATCCTATTGGATGTGTTTAGGACTTTCTTTTTAGTAATTCCTTTCGTCAAAGGATTGACTAATTCTTTATCAGTACATACATGATCTACTTTAACCGTTCCTTTTGAGAGTAGCTAGCTCTCCAATACTTTATGTGTTCGTGACTTAATAATCGCCTCTTACCATTGTGGTAACGATTTCTCAATTTTGTAATAGCTGCAGACTATCACAACAAATTAACACTTCTGAAAACGGTTTCACCCACTAAGGGTTCTCAGCTAGCAAGTATCTTATCAACTTGCTTCTTCACTAGTTTTCTCTAGTGTTTTCATCCCAGATAAATTCCATAGTGGACTGGGTCAATATCATTTGTTTAAACAAATAACTCCTCTAGTGATGCTCAATATGCAAACACTAGTCGCTAAATATTCATCTGAAAGATGTTTTATTTTATATCTTGTACCATTTAAGTACAATAGGTTACTTCTAGTGAAGTAATCTTAGAGTCATAATCTTCTTAAGGCACCTCATGACTCTTTCTATAGCATGACAATGCTTCTCATCCGTTTACTAGTAAACTTGCACAAGAGTTTTACGACATCGGCAATGTCGGGTCTAATACATTCAGTGGCTTACCTAAGGACTGCCAATGATGCTCGCATATTTTATTTGTTTAACTCCATCTCAAGTGTTCTTACACTTGGATCATAATATATGATTGCAAGTTTACGGTGAAATAATAATATTTCCTTAAGAACTTCAACTTTGTCTAGGTCTTTCTTATCAATGTTATTGATAAACAATGATTTCACATAATTCATAACATGAATCTTTAAATCAAATATGAGCAAGTCGTCTTTATAGAGACTTATGATCGTGCAAATATTATTTGTCACTTTCATTCAGTTTATACTCATTCGATAGCATTAGAATGTCAAATATTTCATGTCATTCCTTAAGAGTTTATTTTAGACCATACAAATAATTATCTAACTTACAGACCTTGTTTTCTTGTCCATGAATCGCAAAACTTTCAGGTTGTTTCATATAGATTTCTTCTTCTAGTTCACCATAAAAAGAGGCAACTTTCACATCCATTTGGAGTACTATCGAGTTATGAACGGCGACTAAAGGGACTAGTACTCTTATGGATATGATTTTCGTGACTGGTGAATGAATGTCGAAGAAGTCTATATTTTTCTCTGTCTAAAACCTTTGACTACAAGGAAAGCCTTGTATTCATCAATCGTACCATCAGGTTTTAGTTCCTTTTTCCAAAATCCAAATACAACCGATTGATTTTGCAACTATGAGACAAGTCAACCAAGTGTCATGTTTTGTTAGACTCTAGAAGATTCATTTCATCGTTTATTGCTTTTTGCCATAATTTAGCATCCAATGAGGATATAACTTCTTTAAGGCTTAATGAATCTTCTTCCAATGTATAAACCAAGTTCATACTCTTTAGCATTTCTAGCTTTCTTACCTCCTTGAGGTTCTATAACATCTCGCATGATGTTTCATAACTATTTCTAATTACATGAATGTGATTAGATATAGTTCCCCCACTAGTTCTTAATTTTTAGAAGAGAATTTAGTTTACCCCCACTAGTGCCCCCACTATTCTTTAATTTACAGGGGTACTTACTTCATAGAAATCAACATCTTTTAATTCTATGATCACTTTAACATTTAGGTCCTAAAACCTATATGCTTCGTTATTTATAACATACCTAATGAATACACATTCATAGGCTCTACTAGTGAGTTTAACTCTCTTGGGGTCCTGAAGCCAAATATAGTCCGGACAATCCCAAGTTCAAAAATAAGACAAGTTGGATTGTCTTTTCTTCAAAAATTTCTTAATTTAAAATTTTTGTTCTTAGACTTGGGTACTCTATAAATTTCAATTTTCGTTATAAAAATTGAACATTCAAGCATATCAATTTTATTTTCCAAAATTCACAGTCATCAATAAATATGATAAAAACATCATTTTATCATTTCTAATTTATGTGTCATCAAATTCACACATATCATAATTTATTATGTTTAGAGATTCATATTCTCTAAATTCTGATTGATATGAACTTTTGGTTCATATTTCTTGACTGCAATAAATAAAATTGTCTAATCATATAACGTTGGAATTAAGTCCAAGTTACTCAAGTTTAAAATTAAACGCTTGTTCACACAATAAATTTTGATATGTCAAATATTAAAATCACACAACTAATAAAATAGAAGGAGAGTTTAATTTTGAACATATCATCAAAGGTGCAATCTTTTTGCACAAGAATGTATGGTAGACAAGTCTCTCTTTAAGTCTGAGTCAACTCAGTCTTATTCAGTAGAAATCTGAAATTCAAATTCTTTCTTATTTTTAGAACATGCAACATGTTATCAATATGCCATAAAGTTTATGGCAATTCTTGTTATTGTTTTAAACAATAACTCACGTAAGTACCAGCCAATAAAAAAAAAACTTTATCAATTCTTGTTACTGTTTAGTAACAAACGGAACCAAACATTTTCTTTTCAGCTCACATCGCTTGTTACGTGACAGCTCGCATTTTTTTATTTTCAGCTCCAAACATTTTTTTTTGGCTCGTTTCTTTTGTTTTGTAACAAAATAAACTCGTTTGGTTCTGTAACAAATAATTTGTTTTGTAGCAAATTATTGTTTCACTATATGGCTTTGATTTCGAAACCATACTTCAAACAAATTCAACGTATTTGAATTTTTTAGTGTTGTTATTTAAAACAACAATCACTTCATCGTTTCAGTCAAAAGATGTATTTCTATAGCATGATTTATCCTTAATATATTTAGGGACAACTTAACCTTAATAAGTAACTTCTTCGATAAACATAGTAGATCGAAACGTCTTAAAATTGTTGTTTTTGGATTTCCAAACTGTTGTATTTGGATTTCCAAATTCTATTATCTACCGAAGTTGTTACTAGGTTGAGTCACGACCAGGTCGCTCTCTTTAAAACGTTTCGTGGCACATGTGACTTGTTTTAGGTATCATTGATTAGGTTTTAAGCTCAAAACAACTCTTTGTCAAACCATCTTGCTCAAAACATCAATTTTTAACCTCTTTTAGCTTTCCATGATAAAAGACTTCATTTTAATATTTAAGAATTTTATAATCACTTTAATTCATTTGTACACAAAAAAATTGAATTTACAATTTTCCCCTCCAAATATGAGAGTATTTTCAGAAGAAAAAATATGCATTTAAAAAATGGTTGAATAACATGATGGCCTATAAACCGACCCAAACCCATTTTGACCTAACAGAAGGAAACTTTTCCTCTCTCACGATAGACTCTCTTTCCCTCAACTCTGTTATGTGAAATATGATGTTGCTTGAGTTTCTTACATGCAAGCCAAAGATGTAGAATCTGCAAAAGCAATATGAAATTATATTTTTTGTGACAATCTTTTTTTTCAAACACTATTAAACTCATAACAAAACTAAATAGAGAAGGTACAAGTAAAGACAATATTTTTTTTGACTTTCAAACTTGGCTTTGACACCAAAAATACATGTCGCAATTTGACAACGTGTACTATTCACATAACTTACTTTGATCATATTTTTTAACTAATATATAAATACAAATGTCAACATGTAAGATGTTGTTTGATTTGTCTCGATAAATATTTTCAAAATATCAAATTTTCATAATTTTTTATTATATATATAATTAAAGATATTAATGGTGGCATATGTGCGGTGGTTGACTGCGACATGTATTTTAAAACGGAGGGAATACCATATAAGCATATCCGCCATGTGCACATACAATAAATGCTAAAATAGATTAAGATTGAGACATAGCTTCACCAAGGAATGTGTAAACTTTGTTAAGGAAAAACCCTTTTTGTTGACTTGATGTATATCCTGCAATCAGCGCCTTTACCATTATATCATTATTTTTTTTTGATAAAACGAGATTATATATTAATTCATAAGATCATGGACATATACATCAGTGATTGCTGGAGGCACCTCCTCAATCCAGACCATATTTGGTTCGGTTTGGGCTAGTTGGGCCAATTTATCAGCAACCTTATTACTGTTTCTATGGGTAAAACGAAATTTACACTTGTCAAAAGATGATTGGAGCAATAGGATTTCCTTAATACATAATCCTAGATAAGATCTATCCTTGCTTTCCTTATTCTGGATCTTATTCAAAACTCGTTCACAGTCACCTTCAAAAACAACTCTCCTAAACCCACATTCTTGCGCCAAAATCATAGCTTTCACCATGGCATAAGCTTCAGCAGTGGCTATGTCTTCAAATCCTGTTGTCTTCCAAGTAGCAGATGCGAGGACTAAGCCTTTATCGTCCCTGATAATTGCTCCAATACCCCAAATGCCGTTAACCTTTAAGCTGGCATCGCTGTTAACTTTGACGAATTCAGCTTCGGGTTTAGTCCAGTTGGTGTTACGGCTAGATGTTCTGGAGTTCATCGGAGCTCTAGTGTGTGTTATCGGATGATTGGAGTTATGTGTCACCGGGTTAGTAACTGTCAAGGTCGCCGGAGTTAGAGTTGCCGGATTGTTTGCGCTTTTGAAGTCCAGGATGCTCCTTGAAGCTCGTTGGATTATGTCATCTTCGGGTAAGACTACATCCTCAAAGATACACATGTTTCTGGCATGCCATATAGTGTATATTATTGCTGCTACATGTATTATGGTCTGTTCGTCTTTATGTATAATAGTGTCAAATAACCAATCTTCAAAATCCATGTCTGGAGGCTCAGAGAATTTGATATTGAGGCTAGAACCAAACCAGATTTTGTTAGAACTGGGGCATGTCATAAATGTATGAGTACATGTCTCAACTTTAGCATTGCATCTGGGGCAAAGAATAGAATTAGGGCAACCCCTTTTGCTTAGTTCACTTCTGGTAGGTAATGCTTTGTTTAAAACCCTCCACAACATTGTTTTGTGTCTGGGTATAGTATGTAGGCCCCATATCTTCTTCCAAATAGGTATAATGTTAGCACTGGTAGAAGGGGAGTTTTTGCTTTGATGTTGCCAGCCTCTGATGGCCCTATAACCACTTTTGACCGTATAGATGCCAGTGTCTTCGAACATCCACATAAGAGCATCCTTGTGAGACCTATTCAGCAAAGGAATTTGCTCTATATGTTCCTTGTCAACAGGAAAAAGGTGAGAGCTGATTTTATCTGTATCCCAACCAGGGGGTCATGCAGCATTAAGTCTTTAACAAGGCCTATCTGAGGGTTGGTTGTAGCAGGAGTGAAAACCTTAAATTCTTTGTGAGAAGGGATCCAATTATCATTCCAAACGTTAGCAGAATTACCATCTCCTATCCTCCAGCAACTGCCTTTAATAATAACCCAAATGGCTGACTGGATGCTCCTCCATACATAACTGGGGTTACACCCTACAGAAGCTTGTAAAACATCTGATTGAGGAAAGTACTTGGCTTTAAAACACCTAGCTATAAGGGAGTTTGGTTTAGTGTGAAATCTCCAAGCCTGCTTGGCTAGCAAGGCCATGTTAAACTCTCTGAGGGTTTTAAACCCCATACCTCCCTCATGTTTGGATTTGAACAAATTGTCTCTGTTTGTCCAATGTATTTTCTTTCTAGAATCAGTAGTGCCCCACCAAAAGGAGCAAACTGCTTTTTCAATTCTGTTACATAAACCTTTAGGGAGTAAGAAGCAGCTCATGTAATACGTTGGTATGGCTTGAGCATCAGCCCTTATGAGAACAGCCCTGCCTTCAAAAGATAGGTTCTTTTCCTTCCATCCCTTTAATTTCTTCCATATTCTATCCATGATGAACTGGAAATCTTGCTCTTTGGACCTCCCAAATTGAGTAGGCATCCCAAGATATTTGTGAATAATATCACTAATTTTGACAGGCAGATGCTCCTGAAAATTCTTCTTAAAATCATGAGATATGTTGGGGCTGAAAACCATTTCTGACTTATCCAGATTAATCTGTTGCCCTGAAGCCTCTTGATAGTCTTGTAGAATTTTCATAATAGTTGATGCTTCCTCTGTTCTAGCTCTACAAAATAATATGCTATCATCAGCATAAAGAAGATGAGAAACAGCAGGAGCATTAGTAGCAATAGATATACCCTTAATGGTACCCTCCTGTTGAGCCTTATTAATCAACCCTGAGAGGACTTCCGCACATATGATGTAAATATAAGGAGACAGAGGGTCCCCTTGCCTTAGTCCTCTTTGGGGTTGGAAAGACTCAGTAGGTTGACCATTGATAGGGATAGAGAACGTTACACTTCTAATACATTTCATGATAGTAGAGGTGATTTTATTAGGGAAACCCATAGTAATAAGAGTTTTCTCTATAAAATTCCATTCTAAACTATCATATGCTTTGGCTATGTCTAGTTTAATGCCCACATAACCATTGTTTTTCTTCCTATGCTTTTTTATGTAATTGAAAGTTTCAAAAGCAATTAGAGAGTTATCAGTTATAAGCCTGCCAGGTAGAAAAGCACTCTGATTATCATTAATAATATTAGGAAGAATAAGCTTAACCCTATTAGCCAGAGTTTTTGTGATAATTTTTAAAATAACATTACACAAACTAATAGGGCGATAATCAGAGGGCGATGAGGGAGTATTATTTTTGGGGATAAGACATATGAAAGTATGATTAATATTTTCAAGACTGCAATTGTTATTAAGGATATTCAAAACAAACTCCATAATATTAGATCCTATGGTTTCCCAATAATGGTGATAAAAGAGTGCAGTGAGGCCATCAGGTCCTGGGGCAGAATTGCCTTTAAGAGATTTAATGGCCTCACTTACCTCTTTAGCAGAGAATTCCATATTCAGAGTTTCAAAATCTTGATTGGAAAGTCTATTCTTAACCACCATTATATCATTATTAGAAACTCAAGGCAAAGTATACACGAATGAATCTATTATAACAAATAAATAAAACTAACGGTTAAAGTTTGAAGCTGTTGTTTTTGGATTTTCAAACTGTTGTATTTGGATTTTCAAATTCTATTATCTACCGAAGTTGTTACTAGGTTGAGTCACGACCAGGTCGCTCTTTTTAAGACGTTTCGTGGCACTACCCAAAATTGTGCAAGGTAGACTATCAACCACGCCGCCTCCAGGATAAAACAAGCCCAACTACAACTGTGCGGTTAACTACTGCACTGTAGAGAACCGTTCGAGAATTACACCTTCAAATATGGTACTAAGACCACTCTTTAATACTGAAACCACTTTAATATGATATTGTTACCACTCTATTATGGTGCTAAGACCACTCAAATATGGTGTTACCACCATTCTAACCTTAATTTCTCCAAAGTATCAATATGGTACTACGACCACTCAAATATGGTGATACCACCATTTCTCTTCAAATAAAAAATATTGAAATAATTTTTATATACCGTTAAGATCATTGTTAATTCCGACGGGACATTGTTTATTCCAAATAGGGACTATGATCTTAAAAGTACTCTTTATTCCGAAGGGACGTATATTACCGAAGGGACTATGAACTTAAGACCATTCTTAATTCCGAAGGGACATTAAACCGAAAAGGGACTATGGTCTTAAGAACACTCTTAATTCTGAAGGGACAGAAAGGAGTAGAAAAAGGAGAAGGACTTGTTAAACAAGTCGAAGGAGGGAGAAGAGATGAAAGACTCGTCAACACAAGTCAAAAGGGGGAGAAGAGAGAAAGAGTTTCCGACAACTCAATGAAACTCTTTGGTGTATGGAATGCACTGTGTGAGCTCTCTATTTATAGAGAAAATTCACAACTAATAAGTGAGAAACTTTGGGAACAAGTAATATGAGAAACTTTGGGAACAAGTAACATATTACTTTGCGATTAAGTAATTCACATATTAGATCTAGTACAAAAATATCTTAATTGAGTACTAAAATATATTAAATTTAGTACAAAAATATATTATATTATGTACCAAAATATTTTAGCAAAACTTGGGGACTAAGAAAACACTTTCTAATAATGATTAAATTAATTATTTAATTTATCATTTCCAAATAATAAAATATATATCAATATATATTTTTTCTCGAGTGCTTATGTACCCCCATTAATTAGAGGTACACTCCCACTGTATAAACACTACTAATGTGTGTGTTCCATCCGATGTGGGACTCCCACTTTTTTTCAATTCACACAACACTAGTTCTACTCAACATGGGAATTTGTGTTTAGTCTTTTTTACTCAATTTCCACACATGTTCCAACAGAAGCTACCTTACATCCTCAACATTCAGATCACACATGTTCGAAGGCAATACCCAAATGAATGATCATTAAGATGTGATATGATCATAGAGGACATGATCATAAGGAAGGAAACTTGGACAGAGAATGAAAAATGCAACTAATTAAGAATTCACATATGTAATCACTAAGTTGGTTATGATTGTTATTTATATTAAACTTTCTAAAGCATCATAACTCGTCATATTAAACTTTTACAAATTATTAGAACTCTTTAAAGTGTTATAACTAATTAAAGTGAGAAGTAAACCTTATGATGTTTTGAGTCTTCAAAATAGAAACTTCAATAATCATAAAAAGAATATAATCATAAAATGTAATAAGCAGAAGATATAAAGCATCACGAATTTTCTTTTGAATGTAAATAGAAGCAAGAGGTCTTTTGAATTTAACAAAAAATAGTGACTGAAAAAGCTATTAATCAGAGAAGACAAAAAATCATCCTACTATTTAGTATAAACATTGTGGGAATGAATTAGTGGGAAGGAATTAAGACAAAGCTAAATATAATGGATGACTACAACATTGTTGAAATATTTAATTCTTTGAAAATTTGTTCCAATTCCATCATGTACATGAGAATATAAATTGAGTATTAAATTAAAACTAATTGTTGGGGGTGCGTGATGTGAGATTGGTGAATTTGAGCCTTATGGCGAAGTGGAAGTGGCGCCTTCTTGAAGAGGATATGCCGCTTTGGAAAGGGTTGTTGAGAGAAAAATACGGGAACTCTATCTCCGGTTTACATACGGTAGAGGGATCTAGATGGCCGAGGTTCTCCTCCGTTTGGTGGAAGGATTTGTCGAAGATAGAGGGTAGTGTTGGCGGTAATTGGTTTTCCGATAGAGTGGTGCGAAGGGTTTCATGTAACAGCCCAGGCGGGTCCCGGCTAGGCACTGTACCCCCCGGCACTGTTACTCACAAGCTTAATCACCACCCCCCCTATAGTGGTGTTTTTGCCTCCCGTGGGAATCGAACCTAGTACCTGGGGTTAAGTACTAGTTCAATGCATTCCCACTACCAATTGAGCTACTAGCTCAATTGGTAGTGGGAATGCATTGAACTAGTACTTAACCCCAGGTACTAGGTTCGATTCCCACGGGAGGCAAAAACACCACTATAGGGGGGGGGGGGGGGTGGTGATTAAGCTTGTGAGTAACAGTGCCGGGGGGTACAGTGCCTAGCCGGGACCCGCCTGGGCTGTTACAAAAAAAGGCGCCTTTGGATCGAACCAGGGATAGAGAATAAGGTAGAAGCTGTTCTTGGAATTGAACTTGGCACTTGACCGAGGGATACAAAACAAGAGATAGGTGCAAGCTGTTCTTGGGATTGAACTTGGCACTTGACCGGAAAACATAGACATATAGGCAGATACGAGCTGTTCTTTGGATCGAACTTGACACGTGATTGAAAATATAAACAGATAGACAGACACAAACTGTTCTTTTGGATTGAACTGGCTGTTTGGCTGGAGACATAGACAAAAAGGGTTGATACAAGCTGTTTCTTTGGATCGAACTTGCTTGTTGGATTATCACCACATCATGTGGGAGAGTGCAGACTGTTCTCTTAGATCGAACTCGTCGTTTGACCGATAACAAAGCATAAGCTGGGTACAAACTGTTCTTCAGATTGAACTTGCCGTCTGACTGATAACAAAGCATGAGCTGGGTACAAACTGTTCTTCAAATCGAACTTGCCGTTTGCCCGGAAGCATAGGTACATAAGCAGGTACAAGTGGTTCTTTTTTGGATCGAACCTGGCACTTGACCAGTAACAAGATACAAATTGAAAGTCTGGCTTAACAAGACACCAATTGAAGGTAAATTGTCATTGACTTGGTTTGAGGATAGACATGACCATTTTTGTTGGCCCAAGAGTAAATTGACATTGATTTGAGTCGAAAATTGACATCGACAGTTGAAATAGACATTGACATTGACATTGGCTTTAACATTGACATTGGAGATTGACATTTGACATTGACATTTGACATTGACATTGGAGATTGACATTGACATTGACATTGGAGATTGTCATTGGAGATTGTCATTGAAATTGGAATTGGAATTGGATGTTGACATTGGAGGTTGTCATTGAAATTGGAATTGATATTGACATTGGATATTGGAAAGTTGCAATTGACATTGAGATTGGATTGAAATTGGAAATTGACATTGGAATTGGATTGTATTGGAACTTGACATTGGAATTGGATTGTATTGGAACTTGACATTGGAATTGGATTGAAATTGGAATTTGACATTGGAATTGGATTGAAATTGGAGATTGGAATTGAAATTGGCATTGAAATTGGAGATTGGAAATTGCTTCGAATTTGACAGTTGAAATTGAAATTAAGATTGGAAATTGCTTCGAATTTGGCAATTGGAATTGGATTTGACAGTTGGAATTGAAATTGACAGTTGGAATTGAGTTTGACAGTTGAAACTTTGATTGAATTTGGCAGTTGAGAGTTGGATGTGCAACATGTATGTATGGTATAGCAACATTATTGGATGTATGAGCACATAAAATGCATGATTATGCATGTATGAATGCTTGAAATGCATGATTGTCTTGTAATTTGACAGAGAAAGTTTCACAAAGGCAGATAATACATTGGAAGATTGGGCACGTAGTGGCTCGTGCTGCAACATATTCACAGGGGAAAACATCTTTGGAGAGATCGTCGTTGAGAGACGTATCGAAACCATGGCTGAGGGCAATAAAACTTGTAGAGAAAGGACCCTTGGAAAGTCCTTGGATACAGGTCGCCGTTGCTAGGCGTGTCAGTGCTGGGTGAACATTGGATGTTCGCATCTGTGGTCGATGCTTTTCAATATTTCATTCTTTCATTTTCAAACCCCATTTTTGCCTGAACCGCCCTTTCGGGTTTTCGATTCACCGGGGAATAAGATTCTTTTCATTGCCCCATTTTTGCCTGAATTGCCTTCATAGGTTGTCAATCAGCGGGGTGCTCATTTTTGCCTAAGCCGCCCTTTCGGGTTTTCGACTTAGCGAGCTTTTCACTTTCATTTTTTCAATTTTTCATTTCCATTCTGTTTTTTCATTCTTGCCATTGACCACAGATCATCCTGGGGAGTAACCTGCTTGTAACATGTATTGAAATAGACATTGATATTCATTTATTCATGCATGTTTCATTGAAATGTACCCTGTTGCTCAGGTTTGCTTTCAAAATAGACAGAAAAAATGTTTTAATTTTCAAAAATGTTTGTTTCAGACATTGACATTATCAAATAGAAAGAAAATATTTTGTATAAAGCATTGAAAGTAGAAAGAAAATAGAATTTCAAACAATGGAAAGGCTCAAATTGATGTAGAAGAGTGAGGGTCAGCCAAAGGCATGACTTCACGGATTTACAAAGCTTGGAAAATGGTAATTTTATTGGTTGGTGATACATTGAACACGATGACCACTACATTTCATAGAAATTTTGAATTCACAAGTACAGAAGTCTCTGATGAAGACGATCATTGACAGTTGTAGATGCCCCAAGGGGTGATGGTGATTTGCCAGATATAGTTACTTGTCTTTTATTGTCAACCTCATTTTTGCATGAACCGCCCTTTCGGGTTTTCGGCTCATCGAGGCGCTCATTCTTGCCTGAGTTGCGTACAATCTCAGCGAGCTCTTTCATATTCATTTTTTTTTGTCCCTAACTTTTGCCTGGATCGCCCTTTCGGGTTTTCGATCCACCGGGAAGCGCATTTTTGCCTAGGCCGCCCTTTCGGGTTTTCGACCTACCACGCTGTTCTTTTCTTTCTAGACAAAGTATTTCTTGACTATATCGGCATTGACAGGATTTGGGAGTTCAACACCATCCATGTGTGTAAGAATCAAAGCACCACCAGAGAAAGCCTTCTTGACAACATAAGGACCTTCATAGTTAGGTGTCCACTTGCCCCTTGGGTCGGGTTGCTGGCTTATCCTTCTTTTCAATACAAGTTCGCCTTCCTTGAATTCTCGAGGTCGGACTTTCTTGTCAAAAGCGTTCTTCATTCGTACTTGATATAACTGTCCATGAGCCATAGCATCCATACGCTTCTCTTCAATCAGATTCAATTGATCATACCGACTTTGACACCATTCAGCCTCAGTTAACTTTGCTTCCATGATTACTCGAAGAGATGGAATCTCCACTTCCAGAGGGAGAACTGCTTCCATACCATACACCAAAGAGAAAGGGGTTGCCCCGGTTGAACTGCGCACTGTAGTACGATAACCATGCAAGGCAAAAGGTAGCATTTCATGCCAGTCTTTGTAAGTAGTGACCATCTTCTGAACAATCTTCTTGATGTTCTTGTTAGCGGCCTCAACTGCACCATTCATCTGAGGTCTATAAGGAGAAGAGTTGTGATGTTCAATTTTGAATTCTTCACATAAAGCTTGCATCATACTATTGTTCAGATTGGAACCGTTGTCAGTGATAATTTTGTTGGGAACACCATATCGACAGATGATGTTATTCTTGATAAACTTGACAACCACTTGCTTGGTCACATTTGCATAGGAAGCAGCTTCAACCCACTTGGTGAAGTAGTCAATTGCCACTAGAATGAAACGATGTCCATTGGAAGCCTTCGGTTCAATTCTTCCGATCATGTCAATGCCCCACATAGAGAAAGGCCGTGGGGAAGAGATAACATTGAGAGCATGTGGAGGCACATGAATCTTGTCAGCATAAATTTGACATTTGTGGCATCTTTTAGCATGTTTGCGGCAATCACGCTCCATAGTTATCCAGTAATAGCCGGCTCTTAACAGTTTCCTTGACATGGTGTGACCCGAAGCATGGGTCCCAAAAGTACCATCATGTACGTCGTGCATCAATTTCTCAGCTTCTTGCTTATCAACACACCTTAACAAGACCATGTCATAGTTCCTCTTGTATAGGATTTCTCCGTCCAGAAGGAATTTACTAGCCCATCGTCTCAAAGTCTTTTTATCCCTGTTGGAGGCACCGGATGGATATTCACGATTCTGCAAGAATTGCTTGATGTTGTAATACCAAGGCTTTTTGTCATTCACATCTTTGTCAGCTTGATCTGACATATTTTCAATAGTAAACACATGAGCGGGTCTATCAAGACGCTGCACTTTGATTACAGGCACGTCATTCCAATGGTTGACACGAAACATGGAAGACAGAGTAGCAAGAGCGTCAGCCATTTGATTTTCATCCCGGGGGATATGGTGCAGCTCGACCTTGGTAAAGTATGTCAACAGACGTCTCGCATAATCACGGTAAGGGATCAGCTTCTCATGATGAGTTTCCCATTCACCCTTTATCTGATTAATAACAAGCGCAGAATCTCCATAGATGTCAAGGTGCTTAATTCTCAGGTCAATGGCTTCTTCAATACCCAAGATGCATGCTTCATATTCAGCTATATTATTTGTGCATTCGAAAGTTATTCGAGCGGTGAAAGGAATGTGGTGCCCTTGTGGAGTTACAATGATGGCCCCAATTCCTTTACCATAGGCATTAACAGCACCATCAAACACCAATCCCCATTTGCTATTGGGGTCCGGCCCTTCATTGATCAGCGGTTCTTCACAGTCTTTTGCTTTCAGATACATAATCTCTTCATCGGGGAAATCGAATTTAATTGGCTGGTAATCATCAAGAGGTTGACAAGCAAGATGCTCAGCAAGGACACTTCCTTTGATTGCTTTCTGAGCTTTGTACACAATATCATATTCAGACAACAACATCTGCCAACGTGCAATCTTTCCAGTAACCGCAGGCTTTTCAAAGATGTACTTGATTGGATCCATTCGGGATATCAACCAAGTTGTATGATTCACCATATAATGACGCAGGCGTTTGGCAGCCCAAGCTAAAGCACAATAAGTCTTTTCAAGCATTGTATACCGAGTCTCACAGTCGGTGAACTTCTTGCTCAGATAGTAAATGGCATGCTCTTTCTTACCAGTCTCGTCTTGCTGACCGAGAACACAACCCACTGAATCATCTAACACTGATAGATACATGATCAAAGGCCTTCCTTCCACTGGTGGGACAAGGATAGGTGGTTCCAACAGGTATTCTTTAATGCTATCAAAAGCTTCCTGACATTCATCATTCCATACAACAGGCTGATTCTTTCTGAGCAATTTGAAAATTGGACCGCAAGTAGTAGTCATGTGAGATATGAATCTTGAAATATAATTCAGACGTCCGAGGAAACCTCTGACTTGCTTCTCAGTTTGAGGGGCCGGCATTTCTCTGATAGCTCGAACTTTGTCAGGATCAACTTCGATGCCTCTTTGACTGACAATGAAGCCTAGCAACTTTCCAGATCTTACACCAAATGTACACTTGTTAGGATTCAACCGCAGCTTGTACTTTCTCAGTCTTTCAAACATCTTTTTCAAATACACAACATGCTGCTCTTCATCACTTGACTTCACAATCATATCATCAACATATACTTCAATCTCTTTGTGAATCATATCATGAAATAGAGTTGTCATACCTCTTTGATAGGTAGCACCAGCATTTATCAAGCCAAACGGCATCACTTTATAACAGAATGTTCCCCACGGAGTAATGAAGGACGTCTTTTCTCTATCTTCAGGAGACATCCGTATCTGATTATAGCCAGAGAAACCATCCATGAAGGAGAATACTTTAGACTGAGCAGTACTGTCAATAAGCACATCAATATGAGGCAATGGGAAGTTATCTTTTGGACTGGCTTTGTTCAGATCTCTGTAATCAACACACATTCGAACTTTCCCATCTTTCTTCGGTACTGGTACAATGTTGGCAATCCACTCAGGATATTCAGCTGTCATGAGGAAACCAGCATCAATTTGCTTTTGCACCTCAGCCTTGATCTTAAGAGCCATGTCTGGACGAGACCTTCTCAATTTCTGCTTGACAGGAGGACATTCAGGTCTTGTCGGTATTCGGTGTTCCACAATCTTGGGATCTAGACCCGGCATATCTTCATAGGACCATGCAAAGACATCTGGATAATCATGGAGAAGCTGTGTGATCTTCTTTTTCACTTCTGGCTCTAGTGCAGCACCGATCTTGATCTCTCGCTTGTTCTCTTCAGTACCCAGGTTGATGAGTTCAATCTCTTCCTGGTGAGGCTGAATGGCTCTTCTTTCTTGCTCAAGCAGTCGAGTGATCTCATACGGTATCTCTTCATCATCATCATCCTCATCTTCGGCTTCATATACAGGGAATTCAAAATTTGGAGGAACCATAGGGTCACTGTGTTCAACGGGTTTATTATGGTTCAATCTGCATAACATGATTGGGATGATTTTTTAGAAAAATGTTTTCTATGCAGATTTTTTAAAATTAATAAGAAAATACAGATGTTTTGGTTTTTTCTGGCATTACCATTATTTCCAAGAGAAAAAGCACTAAAAAGTAAAAAAATCAAAGAGTCGTGAGAAAAACGACAACTTTTATTGAAAACGGCAATGCCGAAACAAACACGCCCTTACAATGATATCACTTTTGCCTTGGGCAGAGCGAAAGGATTGTTATTTTGAAAACAAAAAACACGAGCAACAAAACACATTACATGGAAGCATGCATGACTAAAAGAACATCAATGGCTTCCCAATTTCTCACAGTGCCTCCTGGTATAACAAATGCAGGCACATGACTACTTTCAACAGCATCTTCAGCAATAGTATTGATGAACCCAGCACTGTAAAAGGTTCCCTTTGAAACAGCAGATGTCGGGGAGAATCCAAGGCCCTCTTTACGCTTGTTTTCCAAGATCTGAATCACCTTGCCCCAGCCAGCAGCTTGTCCTGCTTGGACAGCCTTCTGGGCGTCTTTCAGTGAGGCCATGCTAGCACCAGCCCTCCGGGGTTCTGCACCCTCAACAGTCAATCCTTGAAATGACGTCCCTTCAGCGGACCCTGCTTCAACACAAGAGAAAGATGATATTTGGCTAACTAGGTATGCTTCCTCACCATGCACAGTGACAATCTTACCATTCCTCATGAACTTAAGCTTCTGATGCAAAGTAGAGGTGACTGTTCCAGCGTCGTGGATCCAGGGTCTACCGAGAAGACAACTGTAAGAAGCATTGATGTCCATGACTTGGAAGGTAATCTGAAAGGTCTCCGGACCAATGGTAATTGGCAAGTCCACTTCCCCGAGAACATCTTTGCGGGATCCATCAAAAGCTTTAACCAGATAGCTGCTACCCCTCAGAGAAATTCCGTGATGACTCAACTGCCTTAGCGTAGACTCGGGCATTACATTCAGAGACGATCCAGTGTCTACCAACACATTAGATATCATGTCAGATCCACAATGTACTGAGATATGTAGAGCCAAGTTGTGGTGTTTCCCTGCCTCAGGGAGTTCATCGTCACCGAATCCCAAGTTGTTGCAGGCAGTGATATTACCCACTATTCCATTGAATTGCTCCACAGAGACTTCGTGATCAACATAAGCTTGCTCAAGTATCTTCATCAACACCTTCCTGTGAGCTTCTGAGCTCATAAGTAGAGACAAGATGGATATCTTTGATGGGGTCTGTAGCAGCTGGTCAACAATCTTATAGTCACTTTTCTTGATAAGCCTCAGGATTTCGTCCAGATTGGACTCCTCAATAGATTGGCCTGCTGGACCGGTGTTCTTGTCGACAGGAGGAGCAACTGGTGGAGCTATTGAAGCAATAGGTGTCACCACCTTCTTTTGAAACAAGGGTGGACGGACTTTTCCGCTTCTCAGAGTTGTAACTTCACCGGCAACATTGTCAACTGTAGCTGGGGGCACCAGAGGCACCTCTACTCCGTTCTCAATCATGGTTGCGTTGTACTTGTAGGGAATTGCTTTGGTAGAGGTATAAGATACCGGACCAGGTAACCTGATCACCAAAGGCTCAACATTCTTTGCACTTTCAACAGGAGAGTCATGGAACACTAGCACAATCACACATACATCACTGACGATCAAGTGTTTGTCATCCATCAGACTCTGAATATCACTTTGCACCTCACAACAGCCCATAGAATTCTGCAGACATTCTGAACAAGAATCATGATCATGTTTGAACAGAGCAGCCTGGCAAAGTTTGACATGTAATGGCACCAAGGGAGTAACGACATTGCGGACATCCAACATGGGATCCTCTTGAGGAACGGGAACCCTTTCAAAGGCCTCAATCATATTAACAGCAGCATGGTTTGGAAGCGGGTTGTCAAGGACATGAGGAACACTATTCTCAAAAGTCAACCGTCCCTTTTCTATCAGGTCTTTCACAATATACTTCAGAGCAAAGCAACCTTCAATATCATGGCCTTGAGCACCCTGATGAAATTCACACGTTAAGTCCTGACGGAACCTGGGAGGCAATGGATTAGGCGGAGGCTTGCCTGGCCTAGTAACACAGTGTCCCTTAGCCAATAGAGTCGGGAGCAGCTCACCATACCGCATTGGTATTGTTGGAAAAGAAGGTTTGGGTCGGGGACCCTGTTGTTGCTGCCGTTGCTGTTGAGCAGGAGGCTGTTGTTGTACTTGCTGGGGGATGGCATTGACGGGCATTGGTGGCTGACCCGGTGGCAGAGGATATTGCTGGTAGAATGGTGGGAAGAACGGATGTTGAGAGTATTGCATGTAGTGATAGGGCAGAGGTAATTGTGTAGCTGCTGCAGACGGGTTACCAGACACCATCCCTACATCAGATTCTTTTCTCTTGTGATGACCATTACCGTACTTCTTTGGTGCACTGGTTGATGATTCACCTTTCTCGAGGACAATAATACCATCTCGGACAGCCTCCTCTAGGCGAGTTCCCATTGTAACCATATCAGAGAAGTTGTTAGGAGCAGAGACTATCATTCTCTCCTTATATTCCTTCTTCAGAGTCTTCAGGAATGTCTGTGTCAACTCTTCCTCATCAAGACGTGGAGAAACACGGGCAGCTGCCCCTCTCCACCTCTGAGCGTATTCACGGAAGGTTTCATCTGATTTCTGAGATAGGGCTTTAAGAGAGTCTCTGTTTGGCCTCAGACGGGTATTGAACTCATATTGGCCTTCAAAAGCAGCAGCGAGTTCCTCAAAAGTATGGATGTTGTCTTTGCTCAAACTAGTGTACCAATCTGCTGCATCATCTGTCAAGCTACTCTGAAAGCAGTGGATCATCAGTGCATCATTGTCGGCATAGTTAGCCATCTTTCGGACATACCGGATAACATGGTTGTGTGGGCAAGAAGTCCCATTGTACTTGTCAAATTCTGGCTCTTTGAATTTCTTAGGAACCTCAAATCGGGATACCAAGCATAGATCACGAGCTTTAGCAGGAGCACCATTGTTTCCTCGGCTAGCCTTGACCTCACGGAGTTCTCCAACCAACTCCTTTAACTGTCTTTTCATAGCTTCCATTGCGGGATCTTGTCCACGCGGAGTGTCAACATCAATCACTTGTTGCACCGTGTGTACAATAGGGTCGGTAACAACAGTAGTCACCTGAGGCATAGCAGTGGACACAGGAATCTGTCCTTGACCAGCAAAACCAGAGATACCGGCAGCAGTATTAGGAGAATAGAAAGGTGGGAGTCCATAAGGACGGCCGTTGGGCATAACAAACCGAGCATCAGTAGCCACAGTAGATAGAGGGATAGAGGGAATCACCTCAGCAGTAACTGGAATAGAAGTGGCTGGCTGTTCTTGTGAAGCCATCATAGCGGACATAGCGTCATGAGCCTTGGCCAAGTCTTCTTTCATAGCAGCCAATTCGGCACGGAGCTGAGCATTTTCTTCTTCAAAGTTAGCCATCATCCTTCTCTTGTGAAATCTTGTCTGATGAATTCTATCTGGTTGGTAGACTTTGCGAACACGAGCCACTTTTCAGACTGCGGCGGACAAAACCAGGAGGCAATGAGCACGAGAGAAGTTTTTGTAGCCAATGAATGCATATGATGCATGAAATGTGTTAATGCATATGCAAAAAAGACTCTTTTTGTGTTATCGAAGGGTTTTAGACAAATTATAAACTCGTAAACATTACTAAACAACAATTAACATAAGCGGGAAACAAACACCAACATATAGTTTTACAGGACAAATTCAACATAAACAAATGGAAATAACAACAGGAAATGGAAATCCTCAAGCATAGGAAGTGGAAGCATCGTCCTCAGAGTCGGACTCGTAGCTGCAGTATCGTGCGTAGAAGTCATGGGCACCCCTAGCCCTCTTGGAGTCCCTCATAAGCAGTCTATCTTTCTCCTCAACCTCTCTCTTAGCCTTAGCTAACTCTTTCTTCAGTGTCAAGACCTCATGAGTCTGCTGCTCATCCTTTCCATCCAAAGTCATGATTAAGTTCTCCGCCTCATAGTATCTAGCCCTCCACTGATGTTTCTCCCGACTCTCCATAGCTAGATGCTCCTGATACATCTCCTGGGTAGGTGGGAGTAGAGGCAAGGGCCTGGTAGGAACAGATGCAGACACATATCTCATAGAGGGGTAAGGCATGCCAATCTCCTCTGCTTGGTTTATCACCCACTGTGTATAGGCCTCATGAGCAACACCGGACCTTACACCCATATGCTTCACCTCTTTCTTCCGAAGCTTAGTCCAAGCTTGTATGAAATCTTCTCTAATTCCGGTAGGAGCATTGGAGTAGTGAAAGAAGTAAGGGGCCGTGGCAAGATTGATGGGCTTATCTTTCATCGGGAAACCAAATTGTCGCAAAGCAAGTTCCGGGTTATAGTTGATTCCACCCCGGGTACCAAGAAGAGGTACATTAAGAAACTTCCCACCACCAAAGATAATTTCCTTAACCCTAGAAGCGGGAGTGAGCCAAACCACCTCATTAGGAGTGAGAGCCATAATCCTCTGTGAAATAGACCAATTCCTCGGATTGTCGTGGAAAGACTGCGGAAGGTGCGAAATAAACCACCTATAGAGGAGAGGCACACAACAAAGAATGTATCCACGACCTTTGTTAGAACGATCGTGAATAGCATGGTATGTGTCAGCTAGCAAGGTAGGAACCGGATTCTTGGAGTGGAAGATCATAATAGCATTCATGTCCACGAAGCCATCAAGATTCGGAAAGAGAATAAGCCCATAGATGAGAAGTGCAAGAATAGCCTCAAGAGTGTCCTGACCAGTGGTATTGGCTTTCCCAAGAAGATATTCTGAAGTGAACCCTCGGATACGTGCCTTTGTGACAAGATTCTTGGAGACATCGGAAGTTGCAAGATGGAGATCCTTAGCAATAACCAGAGAAGTAGGAGAATGCTCAAGTCCTGCAAAGGGCACCCCCTTAGCAATAGATAGACCCATCAAGTGAGAATAAGCCTCTAGGGTAGGCACCAACTGAAAGTCTGGGAAAGTAAAGCACCGATTCTTCGGATCATAGAATTGCACTAGAGTGTGCACAAGCTTCTCATCCACATTAGTCTGGAGAATAGAAAGCAAAGCCCCGTAACGACGTCGGAAACTAGTCGGATCCTCGATCTTGAGTGCCAAATCTCTCAAACTAGCCAAATCCACTTCCTTGAACTTGTAGGACTTAGTCATCTTCATCCCTACAATGTTTACAAATTCAACTTGTCTAAGCCCTTCGATAACAATGCATGGAAAAAGTTTATGCATGTATGCATGAATGCATGATTATATTCAAGTTCGGAGAAAACATGGTGGGTTGAAGTTCAAAGTCGAGGAGTCATGGGTGGACACGGTGTCCAGTGAATCTAGGGCTTTAGGATAATAGTAACCGGGTTCTAAAAAGGTTCCCAAGCTGCAACCTCTCCGACGTATCTCATGGTGTCACGAGACAACACTCGCTCCATGATTATACGTGGGAGGTCTAACTTGAGTGTAGTATCGCGTGACGACTAAAATTCGAGACGACACTCGGTTTAGCCTCCGCACTACATCCTAGAAAATGGCCATGGATGGGTTTGGTTATCTACGGTTCATAGCATCATAGAACAATTAGAAGTAAAGTGCCTAAACGCGACAACACGCGCCGACAACATCACCCCCAAAATGCCTCAGCTATGTGGGATTGATCGCATAATCCAAAACACGAGGCAACCCCCGGAATGAATTGTCGATTATATCCCCCCTAAATCCTAAGTTCACTCAGCCCGGGTGCAGGACTTTTGATATTCTCACCCCACACGTTTGTAAGAAATTAAACATTTATTCACATGGGAAAGCAAGTAAAAGAAACAAAGAGCGCAAGCGTGGAAATAAAGACTAGGCGTAACTCTCGAATCTCCCCAGTGAAGTCGCCAGCTGTTTTATCTTGGTTTTTGGGTGTCAAACATTGATTACGTTTGAACCTTTTTAACCGGTGATACCTTATTTTTTCTTGGGAAGGGAAAAAGTAAGCAAAACCCTTGAGAATCGAGGTCCGGGAGTTGTTTTCGCTACGGGAAGGTGTTAGGCACCCATAACGACTATAGTATCCTATAGGAACCGTCTTTAATTTCTACACGCGCGCTTTATTTTTAAATGCTATTTGGAAAATGATATTTACACCTAAGAGTTTCTAAGTGAAGAATTGGAGGGAGAAGAATGTGTTTGAATTTTTATTTTAGTTGAATTGAAGGAATTTTGTTCCTTGCCTACGTACCCGTTTAAGGGATCAAATCCACCGTAGTTCTCTTCCAAAGAATGTTTTTGTTTTTGTTGGTTGATTTTAAGTTTGAAAATGGATTTTGAAGAATAGAAAGAGGCCTCAAGGGCATGAGATTGGAAAATTGTGAGGTTGAATTAGTCATTTGCAAAAACAAGTCAAGGTATGATTATTTTCATTAGATTTTTGATTAAGAAAATAAAAGGAAAATTCAATGGGATGTTGGATCCCAAGGTTTATTTGGAAAAGATTTGAGTGACGTTGTTCACATTTGTTTGAAAAATGGGTTTTTTCTAAGTATAAGTCCTAGGCATTCATCTAAACATACAATCCTAACATACATCTAAACATGCATATTCTAGCTATAGTGGTGTGTGTGCATGTGTCGGTGCTTGTGTCGGTGTACATCATTAGAGTCTATTGTCCTTTACATCACACCCTAGATACATTCTATGGCCTCTTTGCCAAGCAATTAAAGGCATGGAAGTAAGATATTACAAAAGCTCCTAAGTGTCACATTCTAACTTTAGTACAAATTAAATTGCAAGAAAAATAGAGGTGAATATGGGATGAAATGGAGATGCTTATGATGAATATGAAACATGAAATGAAAAGGTTAGTAGCACATGATAATATCAAAAGAAATAAAGCAAGAGAAGCACTAAAATATAAAGGATAGAAAATGAGTGCAAACATGGCCAAAATTTGTGCCTAGAGTGCAAGAACCATATGACCTATAATTCTCACATTCCAATACATTTTAAAGGTTTAGAATCAGGTCTTGGAATGAGAATTAAGGCAACATGATTTACTTGGCAACTTAAGGCAAATTTTAAGCACATTTGCATTATTTAACTACACAATTAACTTGTAAGCTAAGTAACCTATCAAGACTCATACTTATGCACTAATATCAACGCAAACAGTAGCAAAAACTCCCTCAAGATCCTATAACATGTATCACAAACAATTATCAAGAATTTGAAATAGAATTGGACAAAATTTTCATGAATTTTCATAAAAAACAAGGAAATGAAGCAAGAAAATGCAATAATATTTTTCATCAAGATTTTCAGTAAACAAAATGCATAAAAATATCACAAAAATTAACAAGAACATGTACAAAAATTTATAGAATTTTTCAAGTAATTTTGATCATGAACAGAGGTGTAAAAAGCAAGACAGTGTTAGAAAATAGCAAAAATAAGAGGAGATAGAAAAATTTGCAGAAAAACATGCCCAGGCCCAAGGTCATGCATGGATCTGGATCATCCATCAGCTATACAGCCATTGGATTGATCCAGGTCCAATTTTGACCAAGATCCAAGGGCTGAAAACGCACAAGGCATAGTGAAGCAAATCCAGCACGCATCAGAACCATACAGCACATAACAGGACAGATCTAACGGTCTAAACATCAGAGAACACAGTAAGGAGCAAGGACGCGCGCGCGTGCAATACGAAGGCATGGTATAAAAGGAAAATATGAAGAAGAAAGGCTCATAACATACCTACGCTTCTCTCTCTAAGTCACTTTTAGAGAGAGAAGCTCTGCAAGTGACCAAACGAGGAAGACGACCGGAGTCTGCTCCGGTGCGGTGGTCCGCCGGCGGCGCCACTGTACCGGAGCTGTTTTTTGTGCTTTCTGAAAATCTTTTTACGTTAAAACGTTCTCCTCGTCGTCCTCGTTCCAAATCTGGCCTCCAATTTTGTGTATCAAATTCCTATAACCCTAGATCTACCAAATTCTAATCGGACCAAAACTTGTATATGGACGAAGAAAGAAGGTGAACGAGCCTACCTGTGTGTTTGGCTTGGATATTTGAGACGAATCTGGGAAGAAGCTTCAGAGATTCTTCGAATCTTCGTGAAGTATGAATCAATTCCTCCTTTTGTTCGTGCTTTCTAACCTTCGTATTCTTTCCTTTCGTCTTTCTGGATTTTGTATCCTTTCCTCTTCGTATTGCTGGCTTTTTCGTTCTTTGGAAGCTGATTTGAGTTCGTAACAGACTCGAATTTGCGTTTGTTTCTTTGGAATTGATGGAGGTTTGTGTTGAATTCGGATGAATTTGCTTGATTACTGAGAAATCAGTGATGAATTCGAACGAATTTGGCCTGGGTTTGTGATGATCCTGGAAAATTGATGAGTTAGGGTTTGGTGATGATGATTCGGTTATGAATGTTCTTGAGATTTTTTGCAGATTTCTGCGTTTTGATCTATTTTTCTGTGGAGAGAGAATGAAAATTCTGTTTGTGATGAGTTGGACTGTGTTGAATGGATCTTTGACTGTGACTGGACTTATATAGCTGACACATGTAACTGCTGGACCAATAAGCCACTGCCATGTGGCGCTGGACCTTGTAACAAACTCTTGGACAAATGGACAAATGAGAAACTGACACGTGTACAGACCTGATGACTTGGACAAAAAGGACTAAAATACAATTTTTTAGGAATTTTAGGACTAAAAATAAAAATAAAAATGAATTAAAATTGGTAATTGGAAAATAACGTAAAGTGGAACGATTAAAATTGACAAAACGGACTAAAACGAACCAATGGCCTAAATGAGGTACTTTAAAGTACCTCTCTGCCGAAATTTCGTGTGAAATGACCAAAATGCCCCTAGGGCTAAAAACGACTAAAAATGACTCTAATGCAAATTAAAATGGATTTTTAACAGGGAGATGAAACAAAGATTCATTTAAACCAACTTGAAAGACACAGAGACAATTTTTAAGATTTGAACAGAGTCTTGACACATGAAAAGACTAAGATGCCCCTAGGGGCAAAACTGGCCTAAGATGACTTCAAATGTAATTTTTGAAATGGATTCTGACATAGAATGAAACAAAGATTTATTCAAACTTATTTGAAAGGACTCAACCAAAATTTTGAAAGACTGAGAGAAATTTGACATATGGAAATGACTAAAATACCCTTGCATGTGAATTTTGCAAATAACATTGAAATAAAATGCAGAGAAAGATGTAATTGATCTGAGACAGTTCAAATGACTTATGATGCAAGAAAATAAAAATTGACTAGTATTTTTAGGTCCAAAATTAGGGTATAACAGAATGTTGACGAATTGGTGGACGAGGTCAAATCGTTATCTTGGTGTTGGGTGTTGAATAGGTTGCGGATTGCTTCATGTCTATACTATGAGTGGTGTTGGAATCCACGGGAATGCTTGGTCCGGAGGCGTTAATTGGTGCGGTTTAACAAGGATTTTTAGGTGGCAGTTTTTTGGGGTGTTGCTGGAACTTAATTCTGCTACAGCTTCTAGCAGCTGCTGGCCGGTTCTGGTTCTGTCCAGTAACAGCAGCTTTGCTTGGTTGCTGATTTTTTGCCTTTGTCACCTGTATTTTGGTGTATTGGCTTTGGTTCTTTGTTGGTTCAGCTGTTTGTCTTTGCCTTTGTCGCCTGTGTTTTGGTGTATTGGCTTCTTTGTAATTCTTGCCTTTAGCACTTCTTGTGCTGGGCGTTTTAATGTTATATGCTGTTTCCAAAAAAAAACATAGTAAATCCACACACTATTTGATTTCAATTAGACAACAAATATTTCAAAGAAAAATCCAAAAAAGCAAATTTTTCATGTTTTACGGATCCAAACAAGGCGCTGTCTAGGGTGGGAGACCTTGATAGGTCTCCTACGGTGCATTATCTTTTGTAACCGTTGGATTAGTTAAGCACACCATAAACCAATACACTAGATTATTTTTCTTTTCTCTCTCATGAGCTTTCATCTTTCTTCTGGCCCCCCTCTGTTTGCTTACACTCTCGTCTGCCGACCACCAACAGTGGCCAGTAGTCGATCCTCCGCCACTGTCAAACACGCCGAGCCTCAAAGATTTTTCTGTCTAACGCTGATGTTGACGCCGACGTCGATGTTGCCGACACAGCTGCCATCTTCCATATATTTGGATCCAAACCGAAAAAAGTAATAATAATCAATTTTTAGATCCGTTTTCAGTGAGGCATTCGCATTCTTCTCCTTCTTCGACCTTTAAATCATTGAGAGCTACAAATAGTTTTTAGTTGCGACCTTAATAATAATAATCAATATTCATGTCAAGATCCAAAAACTATGAGTTGCTTAATCGACCTTATGACCATAATGTCCTTCCTTCTCAAATTCACTCTCTTTGAATCGTAGGAACATATCTTGTTAGAGTACAAATTCTGTTTCTTTTTTATTTCTTTAGTAGGAAGATTAATGGAATTTAATTATTGTTGATAATAAGGATCCAAATCTGGTGATGAAAGTTTTTTTAAGGGAAATCTGGTGATGATAGTTGTTGTTATTATGATGAAAAACGGATTCAAATCTCATAAAAAGCAAAAACAGCATAACAATGCGGTGGTGTCACAGCAAGGAGGGAGAGAGAGAGAGAGAGAGAGAGAATGCAGAGAGAAAACCAGAATGGTGAACAAAACATATTTTGAAACATATGGTGTGTAACATCCATGATTGTTAATATGAACCTCCATGATCTAATGGTTCTAAACACTACTTGTTCAAAAAAAAAAGTTTCTAAACACTAATGTACCGTAGGAGACCTATTAAGGTCTCTCATCCTAGACTGAGCCTCCAAACAAAACTATTATGAGTTTTCACTTTAAAGACAATATATTAAGTCCATCAAACTTTCATCTCAATGTAGTATGACTATATGTCTATATAAATGCACAAATTAGTTAATTATAAATATTTAAAACTATACAGTAGAACATATGAAAAAGAATAACAAAGTAAGACATGAGCAAAAGAGGTGAGTTTACCAACCAAAGGAATAAAGAGGGACAAAAAGAAGGCCTAACTAAAATATGTAGATTAACTCATCTCAAAATCTGCAATGAAAAAGAACCCAATAAGGTCATAAATTTATATGAGAGAGAGAGAGAGATGGCAGTCAAAAGATATGAAAATAAATAAATAGAAATGTCTACCATTTCAAAAATAAGTTCTAGAAAATCAGAGATTCAATATAAGTATTTTAATCAATAAACTATTTCCTAAAAGTTGACAAATCATCTAAACAATATTGAAAAGGGATTCATAATGGATTAACCTGGAAATTGTAAACATTGAATTGACTCAGTGGTAAAAAGGTGTTTTGTTGAAGAATGAAATTGAATGTTTGATTGAAAAAGTGGAGAGGTAAAAGCCAAACAAAGGAAGTGTGATCATGTTTATCAATAATGAGATTGCATTTATCAGGCATCGTCATAAGGTGAAGGGTTAGGTTCTAAGTTCTCACACAGTTTTTTTTGCTCAATTTTCCGTTTCAAAACCTTGAAAACACACATAATTTGTGGGTTATGTCGCATAAAGTAACAAGTAATCTCAATAAGCTCTGGTTTTGATATGGAGATTAAAAGTACCACCAAAGGTCAAAAACTTTATTTGGCGAGTTTGTAGAAATTGCCTACCAACGTGTATGAGATTGCGAGATAAAGGGGTGAATTGTACTTCAAATTGTGCCCTTTGTGATTCCAATGATGAGGACAGCTTTCACTTATTTTTCAAATGCCCCAGTAGCTGTAATATATGGATCGTATGTGCAGCTTTCACTCAATTATTGATAATATCATTTATCAAGAGCAAGCTGTCCCTCCTATTATTTTCCAGCTTTTGCAGGTTCTGTCAAGTGAAGAAGCGTCACTCCTCTCTAGTGTACTATGGAGTATATGGAAGCAAAGAAACAATAGGATATGGAATGATACAGTTGATGCTCAGTCCTTTGTGGTTGAACGAGCATGATCTATGTTTTTTGAGTGGCAAACAGTACGAAAAGTAATTCAGAAACCCAGCCAGCAAGCATCGCAAACAGGAACAACTAATTGGGTTAAGCCAAATGCAGGGAGGTACAAGTGCAACATGTTGGATTAATTATTTAATTAATCAATTATGGATTGACAATAATCAATTATTATAAGTTGATGTCATAATATAAATTATGGTCTATTGTGTTAAACACTAATTATATGATGAATTTGAGTGATTGGGCTTTTGTTACTAAATGGACCGTGATGGGTTGGACCATTTAGATAAGCCCAATGAGAGGTCCCTGCCCTCAGCCGTTTAGCTATTTAAACGTCATCCCATTAGACGGTTAATTATTCTGAAGATTGGTGAGAAAACCTAGTGCTAGACGGAATGAGGGTAGTTACCCCTCTCATAGTTGTCGGTGTTGTCTACGGTTATCCTTCATCAATCTAATTCAAAGGTACACAATTTCTTCTTCCTTCTTTATTATTGATAATATGCTATAACTTGTATCTATTGATCTATGGCTAAACACTAAAAATTTCATCAATTGGTATCAGAGGCAATTAGATACAGTTATGGCTATTTTGTTATCAAAGGGTAAATTGATCATTCTGCTTGAATAATTGTTGATCGTATGATGATTCTTGTCATTGACATAAATATTTTTTTATGGATCACAATCAATATACATATAAATTTTTTTGTGTGAAACTTGCGAGAATAAAATTTTGTACCTTGTTTTGATTTTCAACGAACCATACAATTTCATCTGAAATTTCTCAAAAATTATGTACCTTGTTAACCATTAATCGATCGTAGCCTACCCAAAATTGTAGATCGATACACTGTACATGGCATGTATAATCGTGTTGTCTTTTCCCATTTTTCCTATTTGTTGGGATCAGAACCTTTGTTGATTTGTAGGATTCATCAATTAATCTTTTATGAATCTGTATTATATTATATTAATCAACTTCATGAGATTATAAATTTAATCAAGTGTTGCTTTTAAAATACTGACCGATCATTATCCTATTTCTTTCAACAATTCGGATTCACCATAAAACCTAATTTTTCATTATGTGAATGGGTTGATATTCAAAATTGATACATGGTTTCTACCCTTCTCCTAATTTCGATCAAATCGATATTAAAATTGATGAATTTCGTTGAGTAGTCCAGATATTCCAAAATCTATTATTTTTATGTCAATTAAATATTAATTATTATTCTGATCAACTTGGCATAAATTTTGGAACTATATTGACAATTATAAATATTATATATATATATATATATATATATATATATATATATTATTTGGGGAATAAATTATTTTCTAAAATATCATATTCTCCTATGGAAAGATTTCTTACTCTTATTTGGCACTACGAGAAATCTCACTCTCTCAAACTTGAGGTTAATATGTCACTGAGAGATTTTACATCCCCAATTAATTAGTAAATATATTCTATTATTTTGGGATAAAAATGTAATTTCTTTTGCACCCAAAATATATTTAACAAGATTTGATTTATTCAGTACCCTTAATTTGGGATTTAAATTATTTTTGAAATCTCTAAATTTTTGATGTAAATTGATATGAAAATCATATGTTCTTTTAAATCATGCATTCTTTAGATTTGAGTCTAAAATATAACACTTATGTAAATTATTCTTTTAAAGTGTTAGTATTGTGAAGAATCTTTAGACTCAGTCTTATATTATTGTCTCAAATATCTTGTATAAACTAATATATTTTTGAGAATTGTTGATATTGTATTTTTTTGATGCATGGATTTCAAAATTTTGTCAAATCTTGAAAAGATCATATATCGATTAAATTGAGAATAATTTATTTCAAATCATGTATTCTCAATATTTGAGCTTAAACTGTTTTTGAAAATTCTCTCTTATATTTACTATTGTGAATTTATAGAAGGCTCAATTTTGTTAATTTTAATGTCAAGTATAATTAATTTATATTTTACGATTTTAAATATTCTTGGCATTATAAATATTCTAATGTAAGACATTCTTGAATTCATATTGTCTTAGCATAAAGATCCAAAGTCCACTAATAGATCATTCTTTTGGCAACATATTTAAACTAAGACACTTTTCTTTGATTCTTGTCACAAATTGTTTTGAAGGGTCCTCATAATATTTTGTTTTCAAAATGAGTATAGTGAGTTGTATATATATATATATATATATATATATATATATATATATATATATATATATATATATATATATATATATATGTCATTTATATTAATTGAATATAATATTGACATATTTCTCTTTAATATACATTATGCTTTCTGCTATACTCTCTAATCTAGACCCGTAATTTATTACTCTAAATTTTGTGATAAATACTATTAGTGTGTCTTGTCGCAATTAAATATTTGGATCACAATTATGTTAAACTATGTATTTTTGTATATAGTAAATAATGCATTGTTGTATTTTTTATGCTAAAATTCTAATTATGAATTAAAATTTGTAAGCCTCTTTGTTGTTTATCTGTTAACTATTATCAAAACAACTTATTAAGAATGGAGGCAATTTTTGAAATATGTATCATCCTTACATCTGAATTCTTATATAAATCATATTGATTTATAATTAGAGTCTCACATATGCTTATTTATAATTGCTTATTCTCTATTGATTAATATTTTTGAGATGACTATATTATAAGATATTCTCGTTAAGTCATCAAAATTCAGTGGCTCTAAGTATAAGGATGAATGTCACACTCTGCGAGGTAAGTTGTTATTTAATTATTTTATCCTCTTGTGACTTATTGCTTATTATTGCACATATGAAGAAATTTAGCTCTTCTTCTCTTTTGTTGTGCAATTATGATATCCTATACAGAAGTGAAATCCTTTTTCAGAATATTCTAAACAGAACTCTGTTGTTATATACTATTTTCATACTATAATGCTCCATTTTGTATTTGTGTTTTTTCTAATTTATAGTGGGAGTATTGAAATTTTTTATTCTAAGAGTTCTTTTCTGGATAAATTAGAAAACTATTTGACACACTTCTATTCCAAATAACAACTTTTGTTATTATACTACTTCATATAAAAGAAATTCTAAAGTCATATTTATTATGTGCTAATTTAAAATATTGTTAAGCACATTTTTCTATCATTTGAATATGACCGAAGTTGAGTAAATTTAAGTATAATTGTTTATGCATGATATTATTGTATCATATTCTCTTAAGCATAAACATTATTTATTTGTATAATTGTAATCTCACCTATCGTGGGTACAATTATGCAAATTTTGTTAAATAGATTAGCATTATATTGGTAACAGTCATACCCTATCGGTGTGTTGTTATTAATATAATCGTTATTATTCAATGTACCTAAAATGTTTATACTTATGTCAATTATAATTAGAATACTCTATCAATGTTTAAATTTTGTAAGACATAAGAATGGTACATTGTGATGATATAGTTCTTACTTATTATCCTTAAGATCCTTGAATGAGATTAATATAAGTAAGTTACTTTGTTAAAAGACATGTAGAAAATTGTATAAATTTTGCAATCCAATATTATTATATTTTGAATTAAATTTCTAACTAAATGTGATTTTATATATATATTTAAATATTTTGGATTGCTACTATCTTTTTGTTATGTGAGTGACGGACATACCCTATCGGTGTGACGTTACTTAACATATCATTTTGTGATAGAGAAATAGTTGAATATTTTATTTAAAATATTTTCTAACTTTTAATTCAACTATCAAGATTAGTTCTCTATCAAGTGGGAGAATCATTGCTATGTATTGTGTAACGTGATGGACATACCCTATCGGTATGACATTACTTAACATAATCATCCTTTTGTGGGTAAGATAGTTTAACTATCATTCTTCAACAAGTGAGAAAAATTCTACATGTCAACTAACTATATCTCATAAACAAATATATTTATTTGTTTTCATATTTTAGATATGAAATAGAGACTTATATTGAGGATATTAATTATGTTATTGTTATTCTTTAATACTTATGGAAGCTTATGACTATTTTCTCTTATATCCTCAATAATAATAAAATATAAGTCTTGTGTATTTCCGCTGCTTGTAACCTAATTGTTTCTCAAATTTGTGTAAGTATAATTGTAGCGTTTGAGTTTTGAGTGAGTTATTAAAATTGTGAACAGAGTCTTATATCCTATTTTTAGAGACTCATCTCACTCATATGATGATAAATTATTTATATATTATCATATTTTGTCATATAGAGGTTACTATATTTATAAAATTCTTTGGAATTTTAATTGTGAAAAAGGAGATTTTGTGTTATAAATTTCATAAATGAAAATTTACATTCTCCTTAATTATAAATGCAGAATATGTGGTTAACTACGAAACCCAATTCTTGATGATATCTGCCATTGATAAAATATGTATTTGAGGGGTTTTATATTATCCTTGAGTTACCACTTGTGTTAATAATTCTGCTATGCTTATGTGCAAAATATGTGGTTGAGTTCATGAAACTCTATTGGCTAAAATTATATAACCACTTATGTTGATGATCTTGCACTAGTAATTGAGTATCCCACTGTTGAATATTACATTATTATAATATTTTGTATCAGTGATCACTAATGAGAATTCCACTTACTCTTGTTTATATATATGTGGGATCAGTGGGACTGTGTACACAATATTATATATTATGAGCTCAAATGAGAAATCTCACTCTTGTTTATATATATATGTGAGACAAGAGAAATGTGTACACAATATTATTGTCGTTATCGCCATATACTCTTGTGCACACTATAAAATATGGCATAGCTTAAGAGACTTTAAACTTTAGTCTCATTCTATTATATTGAGATATATGTTAAAATTCTATCGATCTCAATGAGCATCATAATTGGATGCTTAAGTCAATTTTGTTGGAATATGCACAATAACTTCTTGGCATGCAAATATACATTGTGTTTCTGTTTTACCAACATTCCACATTTTTGAGGTCATAAATAGTAAGTACAATGTATAATATCAATACTCCTATCGAGTATGATATTGTGTTCTTGTGGTACTTATAATTTGAGATAATCATAAATGTTCTTTTGTTATTGACATTCTAGTGGCCACATTAATCCACATATTTTTCTTTAAACTACGTGTCTATGTTAATCCAATTTGGGGATTATTGAATTTCCTATTTTGCTTTTATGGATTTTCATAGTCACATTTTTTTATAAAACTTGGATTAATTGAATGTCATAGAACATTTATCGACTTTGACTAAATGTAATTACTATCTCTTTATAGGCTATCCCTATAAGTAATTACTACTCTTATACCTATGTGGATATATGACTTTTATGGAATTGAAAACTCATTGGCAGAACCACTAACCACATACTTATATATGAGTATTGTAACTCAATGATTTGATTAAGTCTATGTTATTTTGGGTTAGTGGGAGTTTGTTATAGCATTTTTAAAATGCTTGGGCTATTCTTTAGTGACATATTCTTTTTAATTCAAACGTGTCACTATAGATTCATCATTTGTTAGAAAAGTGAGTCTTTGATCTGTATGATTTGTTTTCCCTATCGGATTCAATTTCTGCAGCATTAAATCTTACTTCTCTTTTGAATGATTAGTGCTTTGACCATACATGTAATTTAAATTTTTAAATTCTTTATGACAAGTGCATTTTTTTTATTTTTTCAGTAATTGAGTATTGTCATCCAAGTGGGAGATTGTTGGATTAATTATTTAATTAATCAATTATGGATTGACAATAATCAATTATTATAAGTTGATGTCATAATATAAATTATGGTCTATTGTGTTAAGCACTAATTATATGATGAATTTGAGTGATTGGGCTTTTGTTACTAAATGGACCGTGATGGGTTGGACCATTTAGATAAGCCCAATGAGAGGTCCCTGCCCTCAGCCATTTAGCTATTTAAACGTCATCCCATTAGACGGTTAATTATTCTGAAGATTGGTGAGAAAACCTAGAGCTAGACGGAATGAGGGTAGTTACCCCTCTCACAGTTGTCGGTGTTGTCTACGGTTATCCTTCATCAATCTAATTCAAAGGTACACAATTTCTTCTTCCTTCTTTATTATTGATAATATGCTATAACTTGTATCTATTGATCTATGGCTAAACACTAAAAATTTCATCACAACATTGATGCAACCTTCTCTAATCAACATAATAGAGTTGGCATTGGAGAAATGGGAGCATTTGTTTTAGCCAAAACTGAATGGTTTAATCCAATCTGTGAGGTCCACATTGGAGAAGCATTAGGACTGTTGTCGGTGTTGAATTGGGTCCATGAGCTTCAGCTAGGACCTGTTGACTTTGAGCTTGATTCAAAACGTGTAGTGGATCAATTTTCGTCACCCAAATCAGATGTCAGTGAATTTGGGGACATAATTGATAACTGTAGAGCTCTATTCACACAATTTTATGTAAACTCTAGTGTTGAGTTTGTGCGGAGACAAGCAAATGAGGCAGCCCATTCTTTAGCAAGGGAGGCCGCATTATTAGCTAATTTCCAAATATTGGTTACAATTCCAAATTGTATTGAACACATTCTGATTAATGAAATGAGTTAAGATTCTTCCTTTCAAAAAAAATAAGCTCTGGTTTTGAAGACAGCAAAGACTAGGATGGTTTTTTTTATCATTAGTAGATAGATGTCACTAAGGAAGTGTGATCATGTTTATCAATAAAGATCTATACTATTTTACCCTAAATCATGCTAATATTGTTTTTCATAGCATACTCTAAATAGTACCTCAATCAATGTTATACCAGAAATACAAATGAGCATAATTTTGTAGGATGTCAAGACTCTCAATAACTATAAGTGTCGGCTTATTACCTCAAATAAATGCCCAGATAAAAATACTTAGGAAAGGATTGGTACAAGTTTGTACCAATCATTCCCTAAGTATTATTCATTTTGCCAAAGTCGGCTTAGTACCTCATACATGAGGTCATGTAATATTATCATTTTTCAGTTTTGCCAAAATTGATCTTACACAAGTGCAATGTTGAACATCAATACACCCATAATATTGGGCATGTAATTCATTTAAGTAACATATGAAGAAAGATGGACACACATGTATCATCGACTATAATTAAAAAAAAAAAAACTAATAAAAACTCTAGGTGCATTTTAAACAAATGAATATATTTTTAAAGGATCAAAATATGATAAATGTGTTTTTGTGTAGAGGATTCTGAAATACATGCAATACGTAAAGAAGAGCAAATCAATACAAAATGATTTTATAAAATCGGTAAAATGAATTATAGTCTTTATTTCAAGAAGTGTTTTGATAATCAAGAAAAAATGAATGTTAGATCGGACATGCAATTGTGTTTTAGTGAGAAAAAGCATTAGAAATGAGGATAATATGAAAAATTTAAGTGTATTTACGAGGAAATAAAGTTTAACCCGAATATTAATTAGCTAAACTTAAGATATACATATAATCAATCTATGAATAATATACAATCTGCCAAACTATAGTAACAACTTTACTATTAATATTTTTCCTTCAAAAAAAAACTTTACTATTAATATTTGTCAAAAAAAAAAAAAACTTTACTATTAATACTTGCTCAAAAAAAAAAAAAACTTTACTATTAATACATTATAAATATAAAATTTGGATTTTTAGATCTACTAAACTTTGTGTGTCGTTATAGAAACATGTTTATCTCATCCAAAAGATGAGATAACATCTTTTAGATCTACTAAACTAAATGTGTCGTTATAGAAATATGTGATTTAGATTCACATATTTCTATAACGACACATTTAGTTTAGTAGATCTACGACACATATTTCTATAGAAACATGTTTATATCATCCAAAAGATGAGATAAAAATTATAGGTTAATAGGCTTTTACCCCCTACCATTTGAGGGTCTAATTTGGTATGCCCCTTGTACAAAAAAACTTGAAGATTCCCCCTGCCATTAAAAGATTCTTTGGTTCACACCCCCAAACTATATGAGTGGATTAATGAGATGATGTGGCACGATGATGTGTAATTTTTTTTTAAATTCCACATGACACACATAATAATTTTTTTTTTTACAAAAAATAATGTTTTTTTTTTAAATGGAAGATTTATTCTCGTCGAGCAAATGCAAGACGCATAAAGACTCGCGGAAAGAGTGAATAAAAAATAACCGGCTCCGCATATATACGGAACACCACCAAAACAAAACCCCTAAAACTCCCTAAATAATGAGGTCGGAGTATACAAAAAGAAGAAAACCAATCGCATACCCACGCCTCATTATCCTCAAAGCAAAGAAGTCCCTGGCAACCAAGAAAACAACAAAACCTCGCCACCACAGCTAGGGAGCTCACTGCACCCACATATCAGTAGCTTAAAAACAATGACAGCAACATATTGCTGTCACACAAGCTCACCACCAGAACTCAAGATGGAGAGATTAACAACCAGCCTGCACTCCCAATGCCAATAACCGTAACCCTGCCAGAACCATCAACACACCCACGTCGCAAATCATTATCTTTCAAGACAATACCTTGGATTCCAACTCCATTCATAAAAGAGGCAAGATGGTATGTGCATTCTTTCCAACATCCATCTCCAAGATAAAACTTTAATCTCCTCAACCAATTCCTCTACCTCCACATTTCCACCATTGAAAATCTTATCATTTCTTCTTTTCCACAACACCCAAATAGTAGTATGCCAAATTAACCACAAACCTTTAGTTACCTTTTTAGAATTCCCCCCTACACTCCAACACTCCCAATGGACAAAGAAGTTTGGAGGGGTTTAAAACTAACAATTCAACCATAACATAGATTTAAGCCAAACCAACCACGCCACATCACAATGTATAAAAAGGTGTACCACCGATTCCTCCTTCATGTTACACATCACACACATTGCCGTTGTTTCCGGAGATAGAATATTTCTCCTAGCAAGATTACCTTTCGTCGAAATTCGATTAAGGAATACCCTCCATCCAAACGCCACCACTTTTGACGGAGCTGGGTTCTTTCACATATTTTCAAACACCCGTTTCTCGTCTCCACCCACAAATTTTCCCTCAACACTAATCCCTCCAACTTCAAGTAAGCCGATTTTACCGAATAAAAACCATGCTCCTCTAAATTCCATCTCCATTCATCCTCTTCATTTGACCATCTCAATCCTTCCAAATCCTCCATAAGACTAGTAAGAAGCTCTTCCTCCCACACAAATAGTCTTCTTCTCCAAATAAAATTCCAATTCCAACCCCCCTCCAAGACCACCCCAATCTACCCCACCATTGCATCTTTTTGATTAGAGATCAACAAAAGTCTTGGATATTTATGGGCGAATCTCCTACGGCCACACCAATTAGCTTTCCTAATACCCGTCTTCAAACCATTCCCCACCTTACGCATAATCTCGCCGTTAAACCATCCTAGAGCACCAAAATCATCTAACCAAACCACCTCCTTCCACCAAGCCGAAGTATACCTCGGCAACGATATAACATCACCTTCCAACACACACTCCTTACAAGGGCCATATTTCTCCTCGAGCACATCCTTCCATAATGCATTTACCCCATCCAATAACCTCCATCTCCATTTGGCCAATAGACACACATTCATAACCCGCACATCTTTAACACCAATACCTCCATTTTCCTTTTGTTGACACACCGATTTCCACCTCACCCAACTAATTTTCTTCCCCCTCCCACTCCTCCCCAAAGAAATTCTCTTTGAATTTTCACTAACCTCTTCCAAACATGCACCGGTAACTTCAAAAAAGACAAGTAAAAAATGGAAATTGAGTTTATAACCGAATTTAGGAGCACAATTCTCCCTCCAAAGCTAATATACTTATGCCCCCAAGAGTTCAACCTCCCACACAAGGTATCCAACATCGGTTCCTAAGTTGACAAACTCTTAGGATTTGCACCCACCAGTAACCCCAAATACTTGAACGGGAGACTACCTTCACTACAATTCAAGAAATCACATGTCATTGCCATAAAATCGCCCGAAATATTAACACCTATAAGAGAGCTTTTGAAAAAGTTAATCTTCAACCCGGATGCCATCTCAAACCCTCTCAAAAGAGCCTTCATCGTCCAAAGGTTTTCCACCGTAGCTTTTCCAATACAAAGAGTATCATCGGCATATTGCAAATAAGACACCACCAAACCATTCCCTCCCACCGAAAACCCCTCAAACAAATTCAAAGCCACCGCATTTCTCATTAACCCGCTAAAACCCTCCGCCACCAACAAAAATAAAAACGGTGCTAAAGGATCCCCTTGCTTAAGGCCTCGTTGGATACTAATCTCCTCCGTAGGTGTTCCATTTACAAGAATGGACATACTACCGCCAAACACACACGCCTTCATCCAAGCCACCCACTTCGCACTCATTCCCACTCTTCCCATCATGTACTCCAAAAAATCCCAATCCACCGAATCATAGGCCTTCTCAAAATCCACCTTGAAAATCAAACAATCTTTCTTTTCTTTTTTAGCATAGTCCACCACTTCATTCACCACTAACACACCATCCACCAAATTCCTACCTTTAAGAAACGCCGATTGATTCGATGAAATTACGAAACTCAAGACACCCACCAATCTTATAGCCAATACCTTTGCAAGTAACTTATAAAGACTTCCAAGCAAAGAAATAGGCCGATAATCCTTAAGCTCCAAAGAAGATGACACTTTTGGAATAAGAGCTACAAAATATGCTAACAAACTCCTAGGAAGAATCTCATTTGCATGAAAATGATTGAACATAATTCGCACTTCATCCTTGATGAAATACTAAAACTCAAATTATACCTGTCCTACAAAAAATAATGTTTAAGATGCGAAATACCTAAAATACCCCTAATGCCAAATTAAAATACCAAATTAATTTTTTTTTTTAATTTGGTAATTTGCTTAATGACAAATTAATTTTATTTTTTATTTTTTTATTACATCTCACATTTATATAGAATTAAAAAAAAATCAATTGCATATTAGAACCCAAAATTTTCTTCATCAACAGCAACACCTTTTCTTTCTTTCATCTAAAAATCAAGAGTCTTGCTAACCAGTGCCCTAAGGGCAATGGTTAAGAAATCCATAAGTAGAAGTTTTCTCTTGGAAATGTAAGTTGTTATATTTGACTAAGTAATGATTCCACTATTTTTTATTAAAAACTTACTTGTTTTAGTTGCTTAACCAATGGCCATAGGGCACTGGTTAGCATTCTCCAAAAATCAAACATTTTCTGGATAAGAAAATATTTAGAAACCTAAATCCAGAAACAGTGACCTCTCGCAAACATTTTCAAACCCAAATTTTTTTTTCACCTTCATCAGCACTAACAATTTCACAAGCGCTCCTGAATTCAAGGCCACAGTCGGATTTTCTTTGCCATAAATCAAGGATGGTTGGAAAAAAGATGACATCATACTACAATATCAAAATACTCCAAAGAGAACAAAAAGTGGTAATTTCGCTTGAAATTTTGTCGCGATCTACAACATTTTCCTATCTAAAAAATAGTTAAGAGAACAAAAAATCAATTAAACCTAAAATTAAAGTACTAAATATGCCCTCATCATCATTGAGCAGCATTCAGAAATGGCAATACGTAATAGGGTCCCACAAAACAAACATCGGGATTCTCGATGACGAAACAAAGTCCTCAAAAACGGGACCCACATCCCAATCTTTTTGTCCACCGTTTCAACTGAAAGCGAAATTCTCTCCACACTCCACACACTCACTCTCTCACTTAAGGCTCTGTTTGGCGCGCACTTTTTCCTTTCCTTTCTCTATTCCAACGTAAGCAAAACGAATTTTTTTAATCACTTTTTTCCTTTAAACACGCGCCACATAAATACAAAAATTAAAGAAGATATTATTATATTCGTAATTGAATGAAGAAGAAAGAATGAAAATGATTATGGGAGATTACTCTTTATCCAAACACTGTCTTCATTGCAATTCTTTACTTCGCTTTTAAACTACGTGCGTTTTTCTTTTCTCAGTTACGTTTCGTATCTTTTTTTTTTTCTTCTTCACTTCATCGTTCAAGTTATTTTCGTTTTTTTTTCGTCGTTCTCTTTTCAGGTAAGTTCTTATCAATGTTCTTGAATCCATAGAATTTTTCTCTGTTTTTATGATTTGAAATTGAAATTGGATGACACATTTACTAAATTTATTTATTAAGGAAAAATTAGATTATTGGTGATTTATGATTTTTTTTCTTGAATCTGGAATGCGAGTTTTGTTGTTTGTTATTGTTTTACTATGAAGAGTGAATGTTTCTGTTTTTGTTCTTGTTAAAAATGCTTTTTTTCAGCCAAACAGAGCTTTATCTTTGTGTAATTTTCTGTTTTTTTTATTAAATCAGAATTTTGGTTTTTTTTTAATTATTTATTTTTGAGCTGTGTTGAGTATTAGAAATCCATCGTTTTCGTTATTAATTAACTGGTATATATCATAATCATGGGTTTGGGTATTTATTGTGTACTAGTGTCTACTACTAGTGATTGATTTATAGGGTTTTGTTGTTAAGAGTCCCACATCGGATAGGACATGGCCTGACAATGTGTTTATAAGTGGGGCAATCCTCACCTCACAAGCCAGTTTTGTGGGGTTGTATTAAGCCCAACCACGATTTCTGAGATTTGTTTTTCATTTCATTAAGCATTTCATTAAGTGTTGTTAGCTTTGTAGCACCGACACTTCAGATGGAAGACATGATCGGTATCTGACACTAACACGACACTAACACCTGATCACATTTTAATAAATGATTTTCTCAAATTATTGCTATTTTCGACGTGTGCTTCAATGTTTGTCAGGGTGTGTTTTGGTGTTAGGGTCGTGTTCGGTGTCTGTGACGGTGCTTCGTAGGTTGTTAGCATAAAAAAAAAATCTTTGTTAATTGTTAGTGGGATTGATTACATCGGATTTGGAAATGACGGGTAGGTATACATCATCATCACTTAATTCATTGAATGATAATGTTAATAGAATTGGAAATTGTAAGGTTTTGTGAATATTTATGTGTATGTCCTCTTTTTGTGTAATGAATTCAATTATTTTCTCTGTCACGTGGCTTTCTGCCATATTCTTTATAGACAATGTCAAAATCATGTTTCAATGTTTTCAGCATCAATGTTTCTATTTTTGTTTGGTTTAATAGAAAAGCGGTATCTCATTTGTTGTTACCTGCTTTTTCCTTCATTGATGGTTTGATTGATTTTTTTATTATTGTATCATAGCTTTAACCTATGTATTCACAAACCCTTGTTTGTTTTTTCAGTTTCTAATCTATTGAACTTTGATATTAGAAAATGCAGAGTTTTCTATGTTGAATTGTAGCTTTTTAATAAGTTGAAACTTATTTATTTCCTAGTTTGGAACTGATGAGATTGTGAACATTTTTTGACAGATTATTGCTTATGAATGAATTGTAAAGTTTGAGGGTTTGTTGTGTAATGCCAATCAATATACAACCAAGTAATGAATTTATAAAACCTTCTGAGGATATGGTATTTGGTTTAGAATTCAAAAAGCTCGGCTCAAAACGGTATAGCAGTTCAAAGACAGCTAAAGAAAGTTCTGCATTGCCGCAATTACATCAAAGTCCGAATCCGAAGAGTGCGGATAGGTCGAGGTCAAAGAGTAGTGTTGGTCCTCAATGCAGTGATCTCAAACAGAAGGCAAAGCAGGATGCAGAAGGAAGTATTCGGAACCGGGAAACTGCAAAGAGAAGTGGAAATGAAGGTGATGAGCTTGTCAAACACATGTCTAATTTGCCAGGTTATCTACTGCATAATGATAGAGTGGAAAATGTTCAAGAGAAAGCTTTCAATGTTGGTGTTTTAGATTGGTCTCGACTTGAGAACTGGAAGCACAAGCATATACCAGAAGATCTAACTAGTCGTTTCACACCATTCAGTAGAGGCGAATCATCATCAAGAGTAGCCACCAAATCAAAATCATCCACCAGTAGTGGCTGGGAAAAACTTGATGATCAGAAAGGTTCGCGACGGATCAGACCGAATAACATGGAAGCAATTCCTCAGAGTAGCAAACTTCCCTCTGAGAATGTCAAACGGTTTGAATCTTCTAGAAGTGGATCCAAGAGGATAGGAAGTGAGAAGATGAGGAATGACAATATTAAAAGAACTTCAGATGTTTTAAATTTAGCATCGAACTCAAGGCACCGCAGGATCTCGTCTTCTGTTCCTAATGAATATAAAGATGATGAAGCTAAGCAGAAAATGGAGGGTTTGCAAGAACACAACCACAAGAAAATAGAGAGAAATCATAAGTCCATCTCTGATACGGAACAGCCAACAGTAAAATCAAAAAGCAAAGGGGTCTCATTCAGTTCTAAGAAAACGGGTTCTGGCGACTGCAAATCCAGTCAAAAGGTGAATCAGTTGCCGGAGTCAGGTTTTGATGATAGCCATAGCAAGCCAAGTAATATTGTGCTGCTTTATCCACATGATATTCCGGACTCAAGTTCTTCAGATGATTTTCGGCTTTCGGAATTCCAATCATCATCGGATGAAAATCATCCAGAATCAAGCCGAAGTAGTCTGTCATATGTTTCTATTCCAGAGGAGGTTTACGTTGGCAATGTTTGTCCTGAAATTGCACTTTCAAGTCGATGCCGTTCTGCGATTGAGCATACTTCTTTTTCTGGATCAATGCAAAACAGTGTTAGTACTGATCTCAGTATGAACCGTTCTTCTTCAATTTCTGAGAAGTCTGCTTCCAAAATAAACAAGATGTCTGGTCTGCAATCAGAAGCTGCTTGCTTTGAAAAGGATGTGTTAGACAATAGGCTGAGCAATCAGTCTGCTTTTAATAATCTGATCGAATCATTAGACCAAGAAACTGCTGAGCTGACTTCGCAGAAGGGATCAAATCCATCTCACAACCGTCGGTTTAGCTTCAGCTTAAGTCGAATCGGCAGAAGTTTCAGTTTTAAAGAAGGCCCTGCAGCTTCACAATTTAGTTCCAAGTTTGTCTCTTCAAAGTCAGGTCCAGTGACTCCTGAATCTTCTAGGCGTTGGGATAATTCAAGCAAAGAAAAGGCAAATTGTCAGAACAGAGCAAGATCAAGCCCTCTTAAGAGGTTATTAGATCCTATACTGAAGCATAAGGCATCAGGCACGCACCATTCAGGTGAAAGTAGTCAGAAACAGAAGAGAAGCACAGATTCGTCCAGTTTGAGGAGTATCGGTGTGAATGAATCACTGCAGGATGAAAAGAGCAAGGTATCATCAATCCAAGGTCTCTTGCAGATCACAATTAAAAATGGAATGCCTTTGTTTAAGTTTGTGCTCAATGATGAAAGAAAGATTTACGCCGCTACCAAGAATAGTTTAGCAGCACATGAGAAGAATGATTTAGGCTGCTGTTTTACATTCTATATTGTTAATGAAATTAAGAAAAAGAGTGGTGGATGGATGAGTCACGGAAATAAAGAAAAAAGTTGTGGCTATGCATACAATGTTGTAGCTCAGATGAAATCTTCTACCTCCAAATTCACTGAATCAGTGAATCAGAACTCCAAGAGACAGCATATGGTTAAAGAATATGTCTTATTGGGTGTTCAAATCAACCAGACAGATCAAGGACCGCCAAAGTTCATCCCGACCATGGAGCTTGCTGCTGTTGTTTTTGAGACCTCGTGTGGAAACTCAAGCAACGAACAATTGCATGGTGATAATGATATTATGAAGAAAGGAGAAAATGATAGTTCTACTGTTATTCTTCCAGGTGGTGTACATGGGTCACCAAACAGAGGTGAACCTTCATCGTTAATCCATAGATGGAGAACCGGGGGATTATGCGATTGTGGTGGTTGGGACATAGGTTGCAAACTGCTTGTGCTTCGCGAGCAGAACCTGAGTTCAAACATTCCGAGAAGTTATAAACCTTACCAGGATCGTTTTCAACTTTTTGTTCAGGTATAAACCTTCTACATTCTACTTGGGGCTTGTTTCGATTGGCTTTTTTGAGTTTATCTACTGGTATAAGCACTTGTGAAACTAACTGGGAGAGCTTATGACATGTCCATAAGTTGTTTTTGACTTGTTATTTTCATAAGCTCTTCATGGTAGCTTATGAAAACAGCTTATATGAAAAAGATTTGACTTTATGTTATCTCCTGTTATAAAAATAGCTATGCATAGGCACTTATATGATAAACGTTTATGCTACAAACACTTGTTTAAGCTTGTTATCCAAACAAAGTGCATGATGACATTGTGGTATATAATTGTAGACTGTATTGTGGATACTCCATTTACATATGGTTATGATTACTTTCAGGAAGGAGCTGAGAATGATACACCCCATTTCACTTTGTTGCCGTTGAATAATGGATTCTACTCAGTTGAATTCAGTTCAACAATCAGTCATTTACAGGCATTCTTCATATCTGTTTCTTTGTTAAGCTGCCAGAAACAACCAGGTTCCTTGGAAATGAGTAGCATGAGTGTAGAGACCCTTAAGGAACCAAGTTCCAATAACAACAGCAGAAGACTTCAGGGGAAAGCACCTATAAAATATACACCAATTCCACCTCTTTCCCCTGTTGGCAGAGTTTAAACGTAGAATAGTTTTTTTTCTTCTTCATAGTTATTAGTTGATAAGATCTTCAAATAGTTGAGGATTAGCTAGTTCATGGCATTGCAAAAACATTATAAATGTTGTTCTTGCAACTTGAATTTTTACACTTTTCTTATACCACTTAAGTCTAAAGAGTAAAACTTTTGTTTCATGATTTTCTTCCATTTCACCTTCACACATGCTGTCCAGGATTGTAATAGTCCATGAAATTAGAATACCAGTTGCAGAAATCTGGATGCTGCTGGTTCCACTCTTATTCATTGTACAAAACAAAATGTCAATAAATAAAAACAGCAGAGTTATCTATCCTTCTACACTAATTGAACAAAACAAAATCAGAAATGTGTGCTAGCCAGATCACTGGAAATTATTGGCATAAGGATATATTAAAGCATGTACGATGCATTGACTTTGTTTTAACATGATTGCAATATTTCCTTAAAAAACATAATTACAATATCTTCTGGTATTGAAAATGTTTGCTCTCTAAATTGACTGTTTGATCTCAAAACTTGATTAACCAGGAGCTTTTGTTTCTAATAAAGCAATTATGAATGGGACTATTTACTTTTTATTTGTTTTTTTAAATAAAAAACCTTGCTAAGTGCTAACAGAGACTCTTTTTCCTAGCTTCTGAAAGGTAGTAATTAGCAAGACTTAACAAAAATATTTCCTTGACTATTTTGGACACATTGTAGTTATGTAGTCGTTCATATTGTTAGATTAGGAATTTTAGATTACATGGTTCATATTCTTAGATGTATTTTAAACTTTTGTTACTGTGAAGTTAAACTGTGAACGGTCTAATCTTTATTCAGTGGTCAAGATCCTTTTAACTGTGTGACTTTATGCTCTCTCTGACTGACGAATTTTTTCTTTTTTATGGAATTTCAGTTCATGAAAAAAAGGAGTAAACAAATTCACATGTTTTATTAGTATAAAACATCAAGGAACTGTTGTGACAACACCTAACATATTTTTTTGGTCTAGTAGCCTAGTGGTTAAAGATCACACAATTAAATGTGGAGAAGTGGGGTGTCTGGGGTTCAAATCCCGGCCCCTGCATAAATTATGCAATGTTCCTACCAACTGAGCTAAGCTCACGGGGACTGACAACACCTAACATATTTAGAAATCAAAACAACTTTATTCAGAAAAATAGTTTGCAAAATGCAAATTGCAAGCCAAAGATGCACGTTAATAGTTTTATTTGATCCATGTTATGTGCAATAAGACTGCTGCTTCCAAATGCTCATAGGTAGGTGCACATATATGTATGTTCAACAACTAATCGATGAGATTACTGAAAATGGACAGTGTAACAAGTTAATCTGCAGAGCAATTTATCATTGCACCACATAAAACCTAACCATGAACATGTTTTTCCCTGTGGCTGGAGGCACTTCATGAATCCATTAATCCACATCTCAAAGCTTCTAAAGAGCATTTGTGTTCGTAAAATTGCAACACAATATACAGAAAAAATTTCTAGGCCACAACAAAATTGTTAAAATGAGTAAGAGGAAAGGACAGACAAACTCAACAACTATGTATCAATTCATATCTACTGGTGAAGCATGATGATTACAAATAAACCACTCGCCATTGATCCTCTCGAACACATTCGTTACAAATTGTCCTCCCCATCTTCCTCCTTTCGTTTTTACAAATTCCATGCATGTAACATACCCCATGTCCCCTCTAGCATGAACTTTAATGTCTTCTAGTTTGATTTGTAATGGAAATTCATAGTTAGCCCATACGAAATCCCAGCTCTCAATAACATCATCATAGCCGGATATTCCTTTCATACCAGGATGAACACAACATACCTCGTCCGTTTTTGCCCACATGCCTTGCATGGCTGCAAGGTCGCCATTCCTGAATGAATCATAAAACTTGCTGTTTGCTCCAAATACTGCTGTGTTGCTATCTTTTTGTAGGTTTTTTAGTGTATCCCTTATTTCTGCTGCTTTAGCATAATTCTCCTCAGCAATTGCATTCTGTAGCTCTTCCTCTAAAGTGTTTTCATCTAATGCAATGTCCTCACTGCTCAACATGCTCTCTGCGTCTTCACTTTTTACACCCTGTCGTGTCCCTGACAGAAACCAATGGCAATTTTATAAAGTTAGCGTTGTTAATTGCGAAGAATAGAGGTTTGCTCAAATTTCGCTACGCTACAGTGCTGGAGTGCTGCTATAGCCGTTATTTGACAGTACTTTGTACTAAATCGTGTATTGGGATAATAGTGGTTTGTTAAAATTTCGATAAACTATAGCGCTATAGCCACTATTTGACGAGACTTATAAAATAAAACACTTAATAAAATAGTTAGTACAGAAAACATAGGAGCCTAGATGCAAATATAATAGGACTACAGAAAAATCAAGACTATAGAAAGAAATGGTCAACAATTTTATGCTCATATACACTTAAGTACGAACATAATATTATCCAAAAGTAGTACCAATAAGAATCAAAAGGGTTCGAGCAAAGGATACTTACTGAATCTTCTCATTTGCAACTTGAGGCATTGATTAGGCAACAAACACAGTTCGTCTCTTCTTTCAAAACTTTTGCCAAAAGCTAACTTATTTGGATTAAAGGATTGCAGACAAACATCATGTCGCCTGTGAAAGCTATTGATGACCGAACCCGGCAAGAAACTGAACTCCTTGAGAGTAGAAGAAAGTCCCTTCATGAAGAAACACAAAATTAATCACCATGAACCACCTGAGCAAATTTTTAAATTTAAAACTACATAATCCTTGAAAAGGAAAAACATAACGTCATCCTTATTCCTCAACCATTCATGAAGTGAGACTTCTTCAGTGAAATTCATAAAAAGGTTATACTGTTTCCAACCATTCAATTGAAATTCTGTGTAAACAAAATCCAACTCCCAAAAGAATTATAAACCATTCCAAATTTCCATTTTAAGTAGTTGAATCATATCTATGTTAAATCCCGGAATTCTAAATTCGATAGATATTTGATCAACACACATATACACTTAAGTGATAATTTTGAATAAAACCTTAAAAGAGAATTCTAATATACTCTAAAATTTAATAAGACATGATCTTTTGAGATTTCAAACAACCGGAAGCTTACATTGAATGATAAGGCAGTTGCATAAAGCGCCATAGTTGAAAATGCTAATTCAAAATTTAGAACAACCCGAAAAAGGCTCGCATCAGCTGAACATAAACACCAGATAAGAATGCTTATTCTGAAATTCACAACAAAATAAAAAATTAGAGATAATCCTTCACCTAAAATTGCATTATATATGGATTTCATTTCATAAATATCATATAGATTACAATGAATATCAAGAACATATATTCATACAAATACAAGATTGAACCACATTTGAATTTCAAATGATAATAACAAAAGAAACCCTCAAATCATCCAGAACAAAGATTATCAAGTTCAAGAACATAAACTAAAATTAATTAACGAAAAACTCGAAGACTTTTACTTCACATCATATGATCCTACTCAATCAACATTGGCCCTGTTTGAATAAGCAACTTAATTTGCAGGTTAAAACATTACATAAGTGCTTATCATGATAAGCGCTTATGTATAAGCTATTTCTAAACAAAAGATAAAATAAAGTGAAATTCTGTTCACATAAGCTATAAGCAATTTTCATACGCTATATTGGAGAGCTTATGAAAATAAGCTGAAAACAGCTTATGACTGTTTTCATAAGCTGAAATAAGCAAATTCAAACAAACCCATAATCATATATAACAATAATTTGGAAAAGTAAAAGGATTAAAGTAACAACTACCCTTTTGAGAGTTTTATACCTAGGAACAAAATTGAAGAATAAAAATGATAATTAAAGTGTAAAAATGAACACTTTGAGAATACCCAACAAATATTAAAAATTGCAGAAAAAAGAATTTGGAGAAACCTTGTAACGGAAGAGGAAAATCGAAAAAGCGCAGTGCAAATTTTGGTGCTTTGTTGATTTTGTTTACAAAGTGGATTCCATTAGAGAAAGAGAAGACTTATCTTTCGTATACCCACATAGTTTGCTTTTTGTCATATCCCACAAAAATAGTGAAAATTACAATTTACTTTTTTTTTTGAAGAAAAAATTACAATTTACTTCAAATTACCCTTTTATCTCTTTTTGATTTTTTTTCTTCTTAAATATAGCAAACAATAACTCTTTTATTTTTATTTTTAGGAGATCTCAACTAAGTTGACATCTCAAAACTACTTAACATCCAACAATTTTATTAAGGGTTAATTAAGTTTTTAGTCCCTATAAATATTCACAGTTTTGTTTTTAGTCCCTACAAAATAAAATCACACTTTTTAGTCCCTATGACATTTTCCTTAAGCATTTTAGGGACTAAAAATGCTGATGGAAAATTTTTATAGGGACTAAAAATGCTGATGAAAATTTTATAGGGACTAAAAATGTTGATGGAAAATTTTATAGGGACTAAAAAGTGTGATTTTATTTTGTAGGGACTAAAAACAAAATTCTGAATATTTATAAGGACCATTTACTTAATTAACCCTTTTATTAATAAGAGAAGAAGTTAACAAGAATCTTAGAGGATGAGATCAAGGTCGATTTTATGATGCGTAAGTGAGATAAGTCTTATATTATACATAATTTAATTTTCATCATTAAATCAATAAATTCCACCATTAAATTAAGTGAGATATACTATGATTTATAAATTCATTGGTGAAAAAAGACATTTGTACATGGTGCAAAACAATTTTGTTTGTGCATATTAGACAAAATTCTAGACCAATACTAAAAAAAAAACAAAGAAAACTTTATCGGGGAACCTAGTGGAATATAATCATAGTGAAGTTCATGAAGGAGTAAAAAACCAATCTAATAAAATCTATACATAAGGTCCTTTCTGTTGGAACAAAATGTGTTTAACAATGAACCTTAAAGAGTTTTGATGATAACAAGGTATTAAAAATTGTAAATTGGACTAGCTAATATTTGTTCAAGTGTACAGGACCATAATTATAAAGTTACATCATCATTGGTTCTGAATGAGCAAATAAAGAGCTATGGAAACAACAAAAATTTGAAGCTTGGACGCTCCTGAAGGCAACTTGCTCCTGAAGAAAAAGCGCTCCTGAAGTCAAGCTGCTCCTGAAGAAATAGCGCTCCTGAAGTAAGCTGCTCCTGAAGAATAGTGCTCCTGAAGACAAGAGGTCCAGAAGCCACATCATCAGAAGCTGCATCATCAGAAGCTGCAGAAGTCATCTCATCAGAAGCTGCATCATCAGAAGCTGCATCATCAGAAGCTGCATCATCAGAAGCTGCCTCATCAGAAGCCATTTCACCAGAAGCTGAATATCAACTGGATTTGCAAAGAATCAAGAATTGAAGAATTATCAATGCAAAAGCTGTCTATTGGATTCGAAAACACAAACAAAGGATTAGTGAAGTTTGCAACGGTCATTTCAAAGGTGTTTGAAGGTGTATGTTTGCAATTTGGACGAAAGCGTTGACATTGTACTTTGTACGAATTGTACAACCACGTTCTCCACTACTCTGTTTTGTGTCTGCGCTTCAAGACAAGAAAACAGCTCCAGAATACGGTCTCGCCTGCATAGATGTTCCTTTGGATAAGGAATGGATTTCAAATTTGTTCTTCATAGGACAACAACCAAATCAGGCAAAAGATCATTGGTGAAAGATCAAGCTTCAACAACGACTCTTTGGTGTGTTGGCAATTTCACAACGTCTCTTTCACACCTCTATATAAAGGAGTGAAGACCTAGAGAATTGGTAATGCAAGAACGCTGAACGAAAGACTCACAAGATTTTCACAAGTACCAAACCTCTGCTGAAATTGTTCTGCATTCACTTAGAATTTCTGTGTCTCAAAGTCATATTTTAGAAATTCTTAAGTCCATTGAGTCTGTATCTGATTTGTATTGTGAGCACCTCTGATTGTATATCAAGTGTTCAAACTTAAACAATTTTCTGTGTAATTTTGTTTAGTTAGGAAGTCTCTTGCAGTTGTGCTTGAGCAGGAAGTCTCTTGATTGTGTTCTTGAGCAAAGGAAGTCTCTTGCTTGTGTGCTTGAGCATTGGAAGTCTCTTGCTTGTGTGCTTGAGCATTTGTAATCAGATATTACTCATAGTGAAATCTCCTTGGAAGTGCAAGGGGGACTGGACTACTTCCGGATTGTGGAAGGAACCAGTATAATTGCTTTGTGTCGTTCTTCTTCTCTCTCTCTGTTTTATTCCGCTGCATTTAGATTCTGATCATCACTTCAGAAGCTATCTCACTTAGCTTCTGATCAGTGTATTCAGTTGTTTAGAGAAACGAAGAATTTTTCAAAACACAATTCAACCCCCCTTCTTGTGTTTTTCTCACCTTCAATTGGTATCTAGAGCCTTGGTCTGTTGTGTAACACTTAACCGTGCAACAGTCAAAGATCTGAGAAGAACATGACTACTCCTCCTCCTAATGGTTCTGGTTCTAGTGATACTAGCTATAAACATGTCTCACATGATTATAGTGATAGTAAGAAAACCAGTGTTGGAAAAGTTCCAAAGTTCAATGGAGATGCTGAAGAGTTCTCTTGGTGGAAGACCAACTTTTACAGTTACATCATGAGCCTGGATGAAGAATTATGGGATATTCTGGAAGATGGTGTTGGTGATTTGGTCCTTGATGAAGAAGGAGCTGCTGTGGATAGAAAGAAACATACTCCAGAACTGAGGAAACTTTACAAGAAGCATCATATTATCAGAGGAGCTCTTGTCACTGCCATACCCAAAGCAGAATACATGAAGATGAGTGACAAATCCACTGCTAAAGCTATGTTTGCTTCTCTCTGTTCAAATTATGAAGGGAGCAAGAAGGTCAAAGAAGCAAAGGCTCTCCTGCTTGTACATCAGTATGAGTTATTCAAGATGAAGGATGATGAAACTATTGAGGAGATGTACTCAAGGTTTCAAACCTTAGTTTCTGGGCTACAGATTCTAAAGAAGAGCTATGTTGCTTCTGATCATGTAAGCAAGATTCTCAGAAGCTTACCTGCCAGATGGAGATCAAAAGTGACTGCCATTGAGGAAGCTAAAGATTTAAACACTTTAAGTGTCGAAGATCTTGTTAGTTCTCTCAAAGTTCATGAGTTAAGTCTTAATGAACATGAGTCTACTAAGAAGAGTAAATCAATAGCTCTTCCATCCAAAGGCAAGTCATCAAAAGCTCTCAAAGTGGTTGAATCTGAAGAGGAAGAACAGTCAAGTTCAGACTCTGAACCAGATGCTGCTGAAATGGCCATGCTCTCAAACAGACTTCAATATCTGGCCAAGAAGAACAGAAAGTTTCTCTCCAGAAGGGGTAACTCCAGAAGCTCAAAGAAAGAAGATCAGAAGGGATGCTTCAACTGTAAGAAGCCTGGACACTTCATTGCTGAATGCCCTGATCTTCAAAGAGAAAAGTCAAAGGACAAGTCAAAGAGGTCTACATTCAAACCAAGCAAATTCAAGAAGCAGATTAAGCAGAGTTTAATGGCAACCTGGGATGATTTGGGTAGTGAATCTGGATCTGATAAAGAGGAAGCTGATGAAGATGCAAAGGTAGCTGTTGGGTTGGTAGCAACAGCAACTTCAGAAGCTGGATCAGATCAGATTCAGACTCAGAAGATGAAAATGAGGTATATTCCAAAATTCCCAGAGATGAACTTGTTGAGTCACTTAAAGAACTTCTTACACATTTTGAAGTAAGAACCAATGAGTTGAAGGATTTAAAAGAAAAATATGCTGATTTGGTACAACAGCAAAAATCAACTCTATTGGATCTGAAAGCTTCTGAACAAGGACTTAGGGGCTTTGACTTCATGTGTAAAACATATGAAGACCAGCTCAGGTTCTTATGTCAGAAGCTACAAGAAAAGTGTAATGAAAAACCTTTAAGTAATCATGAAATTGCTCTTGAAGATTTCATTATATCTGGCATTGACAGAAGCAGAGTAGCTTCTATGATTTATAGCATTTACAAGAACAATGGCAGAGGAATTGGTTTTCCAGAAGTGAAACTTGATAAAACCAATCTAAAGTCTTGTTGTGAATGCATCAAGGAAGGTCTGAAAACATTCTTTGTACCAGAAGGTGCTGAGTTGGAAACTGTTGTTCAATCAGAACCTGAAGCTTCTAGTTCTAAGGCTAAGATTACTTCAAAGCCAAAGAACTCTAAGTCAAAGGTTATGATCAAATCTGATTCCAAGACTTCAAAGGTTAGGATCCTGAAAAGATCAGAACCTATTCCTCAGAGTCTGGTGAAACCAAAATCTGGGGTTCTGAAGTTTAAGTTTCAGAAGAAGACAGTTACTGCTTCTGAAGTACCAAAACCTAAGGTAATGGTTAATCAGAAGCAACCCAACTCACAGCACAAGGTACAAGAAGTGAAGAGTAAAGCCTTAAGTACTAACCTTCCAGGACCCATAGAACAATGGGTACCTAAATCTAAAAACGTCAATGATGCAGGTATGTCTAAGAGCAGTGCCAAAGCAAAGGTCATGGTACCTAGACAGTGGTTGCTCAAGACACATGACAGGAGACAAGTCCATGTTCCTCAGCCTAACAATGAAAGAGGGAGGAAATGTGAAATTTGGAGGCAACCAGTCAGGCAAGATCATAGGTACAGGAACTATTGGTAATTCCTCTACCTCAATTAATAATGTATGGTTGGTAGATGGTCTTGAACATAACCTTTTGAGCATTAGTCAATTTTGTGATAATGGTTATGATGTGCTTTTTGAAAAACCCAACTGTACAGTAATCAACAAGGAAGACAAATCCATTGTGTTCAAGGGAAAGAGAGTTGACAATGTCTATAAAATCAATTTTTCTGAACTGGCTGATCAGAAGGTGATTTGCCTACTATCAGTGAATGATAAGAAATGGATGTGGCACAGAAGGTTGGGACATGCTAACTGGAGGTTAATCTCTAAGCTTAGTAAGTTACAACTTGTGAAAGGGCTACCAGACATTGACTATCATTCAGATGCACTTTGTGGTGCATGTCAGAGAGGGAAAATTGTGAAATCATCTTTTAAAACCAAAGACATTGTTTCAACCTCAAGACCTTTAGAATTACTCCATATTGATTTATTTGGACCAGTGAGTACTGCATCCTTATATGGAAGTAGATATGGATTAGTCATTGTTGATGATTACAGCAGATGGACTTGGGTGAAATTCATTAAGAGTAAAGATGTTGCGTGTGATGTATTCAGTAGCTTCTGCACTCAAATTCAATCTGAAAAAGAATCAAAAATTTTGAAAGTCAGAAGTGATCATGGTGGAGAATTTGAAAATGAGCCATTTGAAGCTTTTTGTGAAAAACATGGAATTTTCCATGAATTCTCTTCTCCTAGAACACCACAACAAAATGGAGTTGTAGAGAGAAAGAATAGAACTTTACAAGAAATGGCCAGAACCATGATTCATGAAAACAATTTACCAAAACATTTTTGGGCAGAAGCAGTGAATACAGCATGCTATGTTCAAAACAGGATCTATATTAGACCTATTTTGGAGAAAACAGCATATGAACTCTTTAAAGGAAGAAAACCCAATATCTCTTACTTTCATCAATTTGGATGTACATGTTACATTCTGAACAACAAGCTCTACCTAAAGAAATTTGATGCCAAGGCCCAAAGAGGAATCTTTTTAGGTTACTCTGAAAGGTCAAAGGCATACAGAGTGTATAATTCAGAGACACTCTGTGTTGAAGAATCTATGCACGTTAAATTTGATGACAAGGAGCTTGAAGATAAAACTTCAAAGCAAGGTGAAAGTTTTGCAGAGATACAGGTTCCTGAAGCTACTCCAGAACCTGATCAGATAGCTGAGTCTGAAGATAGTCCAGAAGCTGAACCCACATCAGAAGCGCAAGATGAAACTGCTTCTGATGAAGCACAAGATGGCTCACATCAAGAAGATCCTCCCAGAAACACATTCAAACACAAGTCTTCACATCCTGAGGAGCTAATCATTGGAAACAAAGATAGTCCAAGAAGAACAAGATCACATTTCAGACAAGAAGAGTCAATGATTGGACTAATCTCAATGATTGAACCTACAACAGTTGATGAAGCACTTTCAGATGATGGATGGATCCTAGCTATGCAAGAAGAGTTGAATCAATTTCAAAGAAATGATGTGTGGGATCTGGTACCCAAACCTCAGCACAAGAACATTATTGGAACAAAATGGGTATTCAGAAACAAGCTGAATGAGCAAGGTGAAGTAACAAGAAACAAAGCCAGACTTGTTGCACAAGGGTATAGTCAACAAGAAGGCATTGATTACACTGAAACGTTTGCTCCAGTTGCAAGATTGGAAGCAATCAGGTTACTTCTTTCCTATGCAGTTAATCATGGCATAATATTATATCAGATGGATGTCAAGAGTGCATTTCTCAATGGTGTCATAGAAGAAGAAGTGTATGTTAAGCAACCTCCTGGATTTGAGGATATTAAGTATCCTGACCATGTTTTTAAACTGAAGAAATCACTATATGGCTTGAAACAAGCTCCCAGAGCTTGGTATGATAGACTAAGTAATTTCTTAATCAAAAATGATTTTAAGAGAGGACAGGTTGACACTACACTCTTCAGAAGGACCCTTGGGAAAGATATTCTTGTTGTGCAAATATATGTTGATGATATAATATTTGGTTCTACTAATGCATCTCTTTGCAAGGAATTTTCTGAGTTAATGCAGGATGAATTTGAAATGAGCATGATGGGAGAGCTGAAGTTCTTCCTTGGCATTCAAATCAATCAATGCAAAGATGGAGTCTATGTTCATCAATCAAAGTACACAAAGGAGCTTCTGAAGAAGTTCAAACTTGAAGATTGTAAAGTGATGAACACTCCAATGCATCCTACGTGCAACCTGAGCAAAGAAGATGAAGGAGCTAAAGTAGATCAGAAGCTGTATAGAGGTATGATTGGTTCTTTGTTATACCTCACTGCATCTAGGCCAGATATTTTATTCAGTGTATGCTTGTGTGCAAGATTCCAATCAGATCCTAAAGAATCTCATATGACAGCTGTCAAGAGAATCTTCAGGTATTTGAAGGGAACAACTAATCTTGGACTCCTTTATAGGAAATCCTTAGATTATAAGCTGATTGGATTCTGTGATGCTGATTATGCTGGTGATAGGATTGAAAGAAAATCAACCAGTGGCAATTGTCAATTTCTGGGTGATAATCTTATATCCTGGGCTAGCAAAAGACAAACAACTATTGCTATGTCTACAGCAGAAGCAGAATACATTTCAGCTGCAAGTTGTTGTACACAACTACTTTGGATGAAACATCAGTTGGAAGATTATCAGATAACTGCTAACAGTATTCCCATTTATTGTGATAATACTGCTGCTATTTGTTTGTCTAAAAATCCAATTTTGCATTCAAGAGCTAAGCACATTGAAATCAAACACCATTTTATCAGAGATTATGTTCAAAAAGGAATTTTAGATATACAATTCATTGATACTGAAAATCAATGGGCTGATATATTTACTAAGCCTTTAACTGTTGAAAGATTTGATTTTATAAAGAAAAATTTGAACATGCACTTCGTGTCTGATTAAATGTTTGCTTGCTCCTGAATAGGATTTTAGGTTCTGAAGTTAGTTCAGAAGCGGTAGTCCATCAGAAGCTCTTTATTGAGGTTCTGAGGAAAACTCGCTTCTGATGATGACATCAGCATCTGAAGTCCAGAAGCTGGATTTGTTGCTTCTGAATAGTTGAATTAGTGGAAACGTTGGGAGTTACTTTTTAAAGTAACTTCTGGCCCACTAACTTGGTAGTTACTCTGTGAACTTCTTACGTGGCCTGTATGTGTTGGTGTATAACTAAAAAGGGCAATGATGATTTTAAAGCTTTGAAAGTACTTTTCACGCGCCCCCAATTTTGTCATTAATGTTATGTTTGTTTGTCTCTTTTGAATTGCAATCGTTTTACTTTTAACACTTTGTCAATTCACACACTACTCACTGACAACAAACACATTTGTTCTCAAACCTTTTGCGAAGTAAGCGCATTCTCTCAAACTTAGAACCCTAAAATCTTCATCTTCTTCAAATCTTCGTCAATCATCAAATGGCATCATCAAGCTCAAAAGTTTCAGAATCTACATCAAACAAGCAAAGCGTATCAGAATCTGGGTTCATCTACAAAGAAAAGACTATGGATATTCCATGGGAATCCTTGATAGTCCAAATAGAGTCACCAGTGGATTTTACTTCACTCAAGAAGTACGAAGTAAACATGGAAGGTTTAATAGAGACACAGGAGCTGTCTGAGTATTTCAGAATGCTAAATGGGCCAACATATGTGAACTTGGTCAAGGACTTTTGGTTAAAAGCTGAAGTATACAATGAAAAGCCTGCAAAAGTCGCAAGCAAACAAGCTGGGTCAAAGAAAGGGAAAATGGTCATGGATATGAATCCTACATCATTTGACAGCTTAGAAATAAGGTCTGAAGTGATGGGCATTCCTATAACCATCACTGAGGAAGTTATAGCAAAAGCTTGTAGAAGGCATGCAGAGGGAAGATTCCAAGAAATAGTCAGGAAGGAAGAAGTCCTGCTACAAGGTTACTACAACACTCTTTTGGGTGGGAAGAAAGATGCAAAGCCTTCTGAAATGGAGATTCACAACAGGATGTTGGTGAAATTCAGTAATGATTGCTTCTTTCAAAGAGCAGGAGGATCTGACCAACCCAACAATCAACAGAAGCTAGCAATTTACTTCATGGCTATTCTGGAAAAGATAAACTTCCCAAGATATGTAATGGATCATCTCTGCTGGGCCATAAACGAAAGCATTACAAGAGGAAGAAAACAAGTACCCTATGGAAGATTGCTGTCTGAAATCTTTCATCAAGGAAGGGTGCTGGAGTTCTTAAAAAGGACAAGGAGTGCTTCTGATAAATGTTTCGAAGTCTCTACTGCTGAAAGGACTATCAGTAGCAGGAGCTTACACTCTATGAAGTTCTTCAAAGAAGCCCCTAAAGATGAAAAGTGGTTAGAGATGACAACTGCTGAGACTGAGATGATCAGGGACTTTCCTTCCATCTTTAAGGAAAGCAACCCTGAAATCTTAGCCAATTTAGTAGCTGAGTACATCTTGGAGGAAGATGCAAGCACTCAGGATGAAGCTGCTCCTGTTAAAGTGAAGAAAGTTAAGAGTGCTACTGCATCTGGAGCTGCTGCTGACAAGGGCAAGCAACTTAAAGGTGTTAAGAGAAAGAGAGGAAAGACTGAAACTGTCTACCATAAAGAGAAGTTGGATGAAGCTCTGGACGAGTTAGAAAAAGAAGAAGCTGATCCCAAGTTGAAGAAGAAGAAAGCTCCTCTTGAGTTGAAAAACTCTATGTTTGAAGTAACTCCAGCCATGAAAAGGATGGCTAAGGAATACGCTGCTGATAAGTTAGCAGATAGAATGGAGAAGAAGAAAATTAGAGCTGCTTCTATTCCCATAAAAAGAAGCAAGGACAGATCAGAGTCAGTCATCACAGAAGAGCATCTGAATAAAGCTCTTGATGGGATAAAGGCAAATGAGCACAAGAAGAAGGCATCTGAACTAACCTTCACTCCAATGGTTGAAGTAACTTCTGATATGGAGAAAGAAGCTGATGGGCAAGCTGTTCAGATGCTAGCTGAGTTAAAAAGGAAAGAAGCTCAATACAATTTGGAGAGGGATCAAAAGCTCAAGGCTTCAGGTCTGGAGAATTGTGATGAATTTTTCAAGAAGAAGTCTGAAGAAGTCAAGGAAGTGGCTGTTAAAGCTTCAGAAGCGGTTCTGAAAGCACCTAGTACTATCACTTCTGAAGCTGGCCCTGCAGATCAGGTAATCCAGATTCCAGTCACCTCTATCCCCACTTCATCCTCTTCACCATCAGCACCTGAACCAATAGAAGACACTTCTGTCTTAGACAATCTTGCTCTCCACTACTCAGGTGAGTTACCCATTGACAAATCCACCTCAGAAAAAGCCTCTGAAACAACTCCAGAAGCAACTGCTTCTGAAAATGTTGCTTCAGAAAACCCCCATCAACAAACACCTGAACCACATAAACCCACAACACCCCCTCAATCACCAATAGCTACCACTGACCCCCAACTCAACACTCAAACAACAACTTCACCACAACAACCACCATCTGAAACTGAATTTCAACCTTTACCTGAACACTCTCCTGAACCAACTCCCATGGATGTTGACATCTCTCTAGTCAACATTCAAGCCTCAACCTCCACCACACACATTGATTCTGACCAGCCCTCATCTTCAAACACACAAACACTCCTTACCATTCCAGTTCCTAACCCTACTCAAGATTTAGAAATCAGTGATTCTGATCTTGAAACCCTTGATCATCCCCCCACAAACATCCTGGAATCTGGATATATTAATTCTGAGCTTCTGACAATCTTGAGTCAGATGCACAATCTGGTGGATCAAAGAAGGACAATTGATCTCACAGGTGCATATGAAGACTCCTGGGCATCTCTTCAGAACCGGGCAGCTGGGCTTATTGAAGAAATCAAGGCCAAATGCATCAGAGTCAAGCAAGCTTCAGTCAGAAGGGTAATGGAGCATGTGAATCAGAGTCTGAGAGTAAGAAGCTCTACACTGCTCCTGGCAAACCAGCCTTTCTTCTTTGAAACAGATTACTTGACCAGAGAAGCAAGGTTGTGTAAGCTTCTGAAGAAACAGATGGCACAGCAGCAGCAAGAAGCTAAAGAAAGGGAACAAGCTCTTCTTCAGAGGCAACAACAACTTGAAGAATTGTTGAAGAAGAAGATTGAAGAAATGGAAGAGATGAAGAAACAACAACAAACCAACCCTTAGTTGCACACCCTTGTGTTTTTCTTTGTTTGTTGTTTGTTTTAAAATTTCTTAGTCCTTGCCTCTGAAATCATCTTGTCTTATTTCTTTTGCTTCTGAATGCTTACTGATTCTGACTGTTTAGCTGCTTCTGACAAATTGAATATACATGATTTTTGCTCTGATTTATTTAGTTCATTGCTTAATATACTCTCTCACGTTTGAGTTTTTCTCATATCTTTTTGTCTTTTGTGCTTAAATTTATTTTAATTTTTTTGATAATGACAAAAGGGGGAGTATATGTGACAAGTATTTAAAGGCTCTGAGCCCCATTAATGGCATTTGAAATTTTTGAAAAACTTCTATCTTTTTACCTTATTGGTATAAGCTATGAATGAACGAAGGAGTATCAAAATTCAAGTAAAGTTAATTGAACCATTCTTCTTATCTATAAGTTAATTCCTTCAATGATTCAATTTTGCTTTTAAGCTCTGATAATATTATTGCGCGAAAAATGAATTTAATTAACCTGGATAGAACTTAGGGGGAGCTTACAAACCTCACCTTAAAGACTATCAGACTCAGGGGGAGTTTGAGCTTACAAACCTCAGATTCTGAGCTTACAAACCTCAGAACCCCAAAGTCAACTTGTTAATTAGATTAACAACAATTGATCAATTTTAAATACTTTTGTTTGTCATCATCAAAAAGGGGGAGATTGTTGGAACAAAATGTGTTTAACAATGAACCTTAAAGAGTTTTGATGATAACAAGGTATTAAAAATTGTAAATTGGACTAGCTAATATTTGTTCAAGTGTACAGGACCATAATTATAAAGTTACATCATCATTGGTTCTGAATGAGCAAATAAAGAGCTATGGAAACAACAAAAATTTGAAGCTTGGACGCTCCTGAAGGCAACTTGCTCCTGAAGAAAAAGCGCTCCTGAAGTCAAGCTGCTCCTGAAGAAATAGCGCTCCTGAAGTAAGCTGCTCCTGAAGAATAGTGCTCCTGAAGACAAGAGGTCCAGAAGCCACATCATCAGAAGCTGCATCATCAGAAGCTGCAGAAGTCATCTCATCAGAAGCTGCATCATCAGAAGCTGCATCATCAGAAGCTGCATCATCAGAAGCTGCCTCATCAGAAGCCATTTCACCAGAAGCTGAATATCAACTGGATTTGCAAAGAATCAAGAATTGAAGAATTATCAATGCAAAAGCTGTCTATTGGATTCGAAAACACAAACAAAGGATTAGTGAAGTTTGCAACGGTCATTTCAAAGGTGTTTGAAGGTGTATGTTTGCAATTTGGACGAAAGCGTTGACATTGTACTTTGTACGAATTGTACAACCACGTTCTCCACTACTCTGTTTTGTGTCTGCGCTTCAAGACAAGAAAACAGCTCCAGAATACGGTCTCGCCTGCATAGATGTTCCTTTGGATAAGGAATGGATTTCAAATTTGTTCTTCATAGGACAACAACCAAATCAGGCAAAAGATCATTGGTGAAAGATCAAGCTTCAACAACGACTCTTTGGTGTGCTGGCAATTTCACAACGTCTCTTTCACACCTCTATATAAAGGAGTGAAGACCTAGAGAATTGGTAATGCAAGAACGCTGAACGAAAGACTCACAAGATTTTCACAAGTACCAAACCTCTGCTGAAATTGTTCTGCATTCACTTAGAATTTCTGTGTCTCAAAGTCATATTTTAGAAATTCTTAAGTCCATTGAGTCTGTATCTGATTTGTATTGTGAGCACCTCTGATTGTATATCAAGTGTTCAAACTTAAACAATTTTCTGTGTAATTTTGTTTAGTTAGGAAGTCTCTTGCAGTTGTGCTTGAGCAGGAAGTCTCTTGATTGTGTTCTTGAGCAAAGGAAGTCTCTTGCTTGTGTGCTTGAGCATTGGAAGTCTCTTGCTTGTGTGCTTGAGCATTTGTAATCAGATATTACTCATAGTGAAATCTCCTTGGAAGTGCAAGGGGGACTGGACTACTTCCGGATTGTGGAAGGAACCAGTATAATTGCTTTGTGTCGTTCTTCTTCTCTCTCTCTGTTTTATTCCGCTGCATTTAGATTCTGATCATCACTTCAGAAGCTATCTCACTTAGCTTCTGATCAGTGTATTCAGTTGTTTAGAGAAACGAAGAATTTTTCAAAACACAATTCAACCCCCCTTCTTGTGTTTTTCTCACCTTCAATTGGTATCTAGAGCCTTGGTCTGTTGTGTAACACTTAACCGTGCAACAGTCAAAGATCTGAGAAGAACATGACTACTCCTCCTCCTAATGGTTCTGGTTCTAGTGATACTAGCTATAAACATGTCTCACATGATTATAGTGATAGTAAGAAAACCAGTGTTGGAAAAGTTCCAAAGTTCAATGGAGATGCTGAAGAGTTCTCTTGGTGGAAGACCAACTTTTACAGTTACATCATGAGCCTGGATGAAGAATTATGGGATATTCTGGAAGATGGTGTTGGTGATTTGGTCCTTGATGAAGAAGGAGCTGCTGTGGATAGAAAGAAACATACTCCAGAACTGAGGAAACTTTACAAGAAGCATCATATTATCAGAGGAGCTCTTGTCACTGCCATACCCAAAGCAGAATACATGAAGATGAGTGACAAATCCACTGCTAAAGCTATGTTTGCTTCTCTCTGTTCAAATTATGAAGGGAGCAAGAAGGTCAAAGAAGCAAAGGCTCTCCTGCTTGTACATCAGTATGAGTTATTCAAGATGAAGGATGATGAAACTATTGAGGAGATGTACTCAAGGTTTCAAACCTTAGTTTCTGGGCTACAGATTCTAAAGAAGAGCTATGTTGCTTCTGATCATGTAAGCAAGATTCTCAGAAGCTTACCTGCCAGATGGAGATCAAAAGTGACTGCCATTGAGGAAGCTAAAGATTTAAACACTTTAAGTGTCGAAGATCTTGTTAGTTCTCTCAAAGTTCATGAGTTAAGTCTTAATGAACATGAGTCTACTAAGAAGAGTAAATCAATAGCTCTTCCATCCAAAGGCAAGTCATCAAAAGCTCTCAAAGTGGTTGAATCTGAAGAGGAAGAACAGTCAAGTTCAGACTCTGAACCAGATGCTGCTGAAATGGCCATGCTCTCAAACAGACTTCAATATCTGGCCAAGAAGAACAGAAAGTTTCTCTCCAGAAGGGGTAACTCCAGAAGCTCAAAGAAAGAAGATCAGAAGGGATGCTTCAACTGTAAGAAGCCTGGACACTTCATTGCTGAATGCCCTGATCTTCAAAGAGAAAAGTCAAAGGACAAGTCAAAGAGGTCTACATTCAAACCAAGCAAATTCAAGAAGCAGATTAAGCAGAGTTTAATGGCAACCTGGGATGATTTGGGTAGTGAATCTGGATCTGATAAAGAGGAAGCTGATGAAGATGCAAAGGTAGCTGTTGGGTTGGTAGCAACAGCAACTTCAGAAGCTGGATCAGATTCAGACTCAGAAGATGAAAATGAGGTATATTCCAAAATTCCCAGAGATGAACTTGTTGAGTCACTTAAAGAACTTCTTACACATTTTGAAGTAAGAACCAATGAGTTGAAGGATTTAAAAGAAAAATATGCTGATTTGGTACAACAGCAAAAATCAACTCTATTGGATCTGAAAGCTTCTGAACAAGGACTTAGGGGCTTTGACTTCATGTGTAAAACATATGAAGACCAGCTCAGGTTCTTATGTCAGAAGCTACAAGAAAAGTGTAATGAAAAACCTTTAAGTAATCATGAAATTGCTCTTGAAGATTTCATTATATCTGGCATTGACAGAAGCAGAGTAGCTTCTATGATTTATAGCATTTACAAGAACAATGGCAGAGGAATTGGTTTTCCAGAAGTGAAACTTGATAAAACCAATCTAAAGTCTTGTTGTGAATGCATCAAGGAAGGTCTGAAAACATTCTTTGTACCAGAAGGTGCTGAGTTGGAAACTGTTGTTCAATCAGAACCTGAAGCTTCTAGTTCTAAGGCTAAGATTACTTCAAAGCCAAAGAACTCTAAGTCAAAGGTTATGATCAAATCTGATTCCAAGACTTCAAAGGTTAGGATCCTGAAAAGATCAGAACCTATTCCTCAGAGTCTGGTGAAACCAAAATCTGGGGTTCTGAAGTTTAAGTTTCAGAAGAAGACAGTTACTGCTTCTGAAGTACCAAAACCTAAGGTAATGGTTAATCAGAAGCAACCCAACTCACAGCACAAGGTACAAGAAGTGAAGAGTAAAGCCTTAAGTACTAACCTTCCAGGACCCATAGAACAATGGGTACCTAAATCTAAAAACGTCAATGATGCAGGTATGTCTAAGAGCAGTGCCAAAGCAAAGGTCATGGTACCTAGACAGTGGTTGCTCAAGACACATGACAGGAGACAAGTCCATGTTCCTCAGCCTAACAATGAAAGAGGGAGGAAATGTGAAATTTGGAGGCAACCAGTCAGGCAAGATCATAGGTACAGGAACTATTGGTAATTCCTCTACCTCAATTAATAATGTATGGTTGGTAGATGGTCTTGAACATAACCTTTTGAGCATTAGTCAATTTTGTGATAATGGTTATGATGTGCTTTTTGAAAAACCCAACTGTACAGTAATCAACAAGGAAGACAAATCCATTGTGTTCAAGGGAAAGAGAGTTGACAATGTCTATAAAATCAATTTTTCTGAACTGGCTGATCAGAAGGTGATTTGCCTACTATCAGTGAATGATAAGAAATGGATGTGGCACAGAAGGTTGGGACATGCTAACTGGAGGTTAATCTCTAAGCTTAGTAAGTTACAACTTGTGAAAGGGCTACCAGACATTGACTATCATTCAGATGCACTTTGTGGTGCATGTCAGAGAGGGAAAATTGTGAAATCATCTTTTAAAACCAAAGACATTGTTTCAACCTCAAGACCTTTAGAATTACTCCATATTGATTTATTTGGACCAGTGAGTACTGCATCCTTATATGGAAGTAGATATGGATTAGTCATTGTTGATGATTACAGCAGATGGACTTGGGTGAAATTCATTAAGAGTAAAGATGTTGCGTGTGATGTATTCAGTAGCTTCTGCACTCAAATTCAATCTGAAAAAGAATCAAAAATTTTGAAAGTCAGAAGTGATCATGGTGGAGAATTTGAAAATGAGCCATTTGAAGCTTTTTGTGAAAAACATGGAATTTTCCATGAATTCTCTTCTCCTAGAACACCACAACAAAATGGAGTTGTAGAGAGAAAGAATAGAACTTTACAAGAAATGGCCAGAACCATGATTCATGAAAACAATTTACCAAAACATTTTTGGGCAGAAGCAGTGAATACAGCATGCTATGTTCAAAACAGGATCTATATTAGACCTATTTTGGAGAAAACAGCATATGAACTCTTTAAAGGAAGAAAACCCAATATCTCTTACTTTCATCAATTTGGATGTACATGTTACATTCTGAACAACAAGCTCTACCTAAAGAAATTTGATGCCAAGGCCCAAAGAGGAATCTTTTTAGGTTACTCTGAAAGGTCAAAGGCATACAGAGTGTATAATTCAGAGACACTCTGTGTTGAAGAATCTATGCACGTTAAATTTGATGACAAGGAGCTTGAAGATAAAACTTCAAAGCAAGGTGAAAGTTTTGCAGAGATACAGGTTCCTGAAGCTACTCCAGAACCTGATCAGATAGCTGAGTCTGAAGATAGTCCAGAAGCTGAACCCACATCAGAAGCGCAAGATGAAACTGCTTCTGATGAAGCACAAGATGGCTCACATCAAGAAGATCCTCCCAGAAACACATTCAAACACAAGTCTTCACATCCTGAGGAGCTAATCATTGGAAACAAAGATAGTCCAAGAAGAACAAGATCACATTTCAGACAAGAAGAGTCAATGATTGGACTAATCTCAATGATTGAACCTACAACAGTTGATGAAGCACTTTCAGATGATGGATGGATCCTAGCTATGCAAGAAGAGTTGAATCAATTTCAAAGAAATGATGTGTGGGATCTGGTACCCAAACCTCAGCACAAGAACATTATTGGAACAAAATGGGTATTCAGAAACAAGCTGAATGAGCAAGGTGAAGTAACAAGAAACAAAGCCAGACTTGTTGCACAAGGGTATAGTCAACAAGAAGGCATTGATTACACTGAAACGTTTGCTCCAGTTGCAAGATTGGAAGCAATCAGGTTACTTCTTTCCTATGCAGTTAATCATGGCATAATATTATATCAGATGGATGTCAAGAGTGCATTTCTCAATGGTGTCATAGAAGAAGAAGTGTATGTTAAGCAACCTCCTGGATTTGAGGATATTAAGTATCCTGACCATGTTTTTAAACTGAAGAAATCACTATATGGCTTGAAACAAGCTCCCAGAGCTTGGTATGATAGACTAAGTAATTTCTTAATCAAAAATGATTTTAAGAGAGGACAGGTTGACACTACACTCTTCAGAAGGACCCTTGGGAAAGATATTCTTGTTGTGCAAATATATGTTGATGATATAATATTTGGTTCTACTAATGCATCTCTTTGCAAGGAATTTTCTGAGTTAATGCAGGATGAATTTGAAATGAGCATGATGGGAGAGCTGAAGTTCTTCCTTGGCATTCAAATCAATCAATGCAAAGATGGAGTCTATGTTCATCAATCAAAGTACACAAAGGAGCTTCTGAAGAAGTTCAAACTTGAAGATTGTAAAGTGATGAACACTCCAATGCATCCTACGTGCAACCTGAGCAAAGAAGATGAAGGAGCTAAAGTAGATCAGAAGCTGTATAGAGGTATGATTGGTTCTTTGTTATACCTCACTGCATCTAGGCCAGATATTTTATTCAGTGTATGCTTGTGTGCAAGATTCCAATCAGATCCTAAAGAATCTCATATGACAGCTGTCAAGAGAATCTTCAGGTATTTGAAGGGAACAACTAATCTTGGACTCCTTTATAGGAAATCCTTAGATTATAAGCTGATTGGATTCTGTGATGCTGATTATGCTGGTGATAGGATTGAAAGAAAATCAACCAGTGGCAATTGTCAATTTCTGGGTGATAATCTTATATCCTGGGCTAGCAAAAGACAAACAACTATTGCTATGTCTACAGCAGAAGCAGAATACATTTCAGCTGCAAGTTGTTGTACACAACTACTTTGGATGAAACATCAGTTGGAAGATTATCAGATAACTGCTAACAGTATTCCCATTTATTGTGATAATACTGCTGCTATTTGTTTGTCTAAAAATCCAATTTTGCATTCAAGAGCTAAGCACATTGAAATCAAACACCATTTTATCAGAGATTATGTTCAAAAAGGAATTTTAGATATACAATTCATTGATACTGAAAATCAATGGGCTGATATATTTACTAAGCCTTTAACTGTTGAAAGATTTGATTTTATAAAGAAAAATTTGAACATGCACTTCGTGTCTGATTAAATGTTTGCTTGCTCCTGAATAGGATTTTAGGTTCTGAAGTTAGTTCAGAAGCGGTAGTCCATCAGAAGCTCTTTATTGAGGTTCTGAGGAAAACTCGCTTCTGATGATGACATCAGCATCTGAAGTCCAGAAGCTGGATTTGTTGCTTCTGAATAGTTGAATTAGTGGAAACGTTGGGAGTTACTTTTTAAAGTAACTTCTGGCCCACTAACTTGGTAGTTACTCTGTGAACTTCTTACGTGGCCTGTATGTGTTGGTGTATAACTAAAAAGGGCAATGATGATTTTAAAGCTTTGAAAGTACTTTTCACGCGCCCCCAATTTTGTCATTAATGTTATGTTTGTTTGTCTCTTTTGAATTGCAATCGTTTTACTTTTAACACTTTGTCAATTCACACACTACTCACTGACAACAAACACATTTGTTCTCAAACCTTTTGCGAAGTAAGCGCATTCTCTCAAACTTAGAACCCTAAAATCTTCATCTTCTTCAAATCTTCGTCAATCATCAAATGGCATCATCAAGCTCAAAAGTTTCAGAATCTACATCAAACAAGCAAAGCGTATCAGAATCTGGGTTCATCTACAAAGAAAAGACTATGGATATTCCATGGGAATCCTTGATAGTCCAAATAGAGTCACCAGTGGATTTTACTTCACTCAAGAAGTACGAAGTAAACATGGAAGGTTTAATAGAGACACAGGAGCTGTCTGAGTATTTCAGAATGCTAAATGGGCCAACATATGTGAACTTGGTCAAGGACTTTTAGCCCAATGCATCATAGTTTATGGTATTTCAGGACATTGGAATGAAGCGGGTTAAACAATGGGTCGTGAAAGGGAAAAGAGTGTCTAAACGTTTTAAGCTTATCCCGGTTCAGAATGTTTTAAGCTTTTCTTAAAAATTTTAAAAAGTAATTGGACGCATGGCATTGTCGAAAAACACTTGATCCATCCAACGAGCAAGATTTAGGCAAAGTTATGGTAACTTTAGTATCTTAAAATTCCTAATCCGGATCCCAGACTGACCTCATTACGAGGTTAGGATCTAATCCATTTATAATTATTTTCATTTCTTTTATTCTTTCAAAAAAAACTTCACTTCTTTTATTTAAAAAGAGATACACACCATTTTTTTTTATTATTAAAAGTTGTAAGATAACTAAGTGATATGACCCACTAAATATAATATATCTATCTAAATAAAATATTGTATTTGTATTGTAAAATGGAGAAAATCTTAACTCTTGGTTACAGTATCTCGTGAGCTTAACTCAATTAATAGAAATATAATACACTCTCTGGTCATTATTATAAGCAAAAAACAATATTGTAGGTTCATTCATTTAATGATGTATTTGGTATTTATTATAGACCATATACATCATTAAATGAATGAATCCAAAATGTTGATTTTTGCTTATAATAGTGACCGGGGTGTATATCCAGAGTTGGAGTTTGAATCAGAAATACTCAACTTATTCACATTTAAAACGTGTTACTATACTTCTTTAAATATTTTTTTTTTGATAAATTAAAGCATTAAAACTAACAAAATTTACCGAAATATTTTTAGAATCTAATGTCGTCGTAATGCGCTACAAAATTCCGACTACCCAAATCCATTTCTCACCCATCACCCAAACCCCCAACCCCATTTCAAACCCTCAAACAGCTCCATCATCTTTCTTCAAATCCTAATGCCATAGATTTACAGAATGGATTCTTGGTCATCGAAGTTATTTCACAGAATGAGAGTTTATATAAATTCACAAACTCAATTTATTTGCCATGTTTTGGTTTCAGTGGTTAGGGTTCTACTTGAAGACATGCACGGCTCAATGGGAGAGGAAGCTTTGGAGAAGCGGCCATCATTGTCGGAAGTCTTCCCTGATGAATTCATCATAGAAATATTCTCATGGCTCTCCGTTAAAACACTTATGAAATTCAGGTGCCTTAACAATTCTTTCAAAACTCTCATTTCCAATCCTCACTTTGTTCAAATGCATCTCAATAAATCATCACGAAATCCGCACCTAGCAATAACTTCCTTTCTAAATTCCGAGAATATATCAGTTTATGAAGTCCTAACCTTCCCAGTTTCTCGTTTGCTCGAGATTTCATGGACGCCTACCATTCTTTATGATTATTTCCGTCGATTGATAGAGAATGGCGGTAGTTGGTTAGTTGCTGGTTCATGTAATGGATTGATCTGCTTGGTTAATATTCATATTTCATGCCTCCGTTTTTGGAACCCAGCCACTAGGACTAAATCTGATTTTATTTCAGCTTCTTCGGATTTTTCTTTTAAATACTCGTTTGGTTACGATACTTTGACCGAAACTTATAAGGTGGTAGCGCTCTGTATAACCAAGGAGCATGACAATGCAGCAAGAAGCATGGTGAAAATTTTCACTTTGGGGGATAATTCTTGGAGAAATATTCATCCTTTCCCTGTTATTCCACTTTTATGGGTTCATAGTCATTACAACAATGGTGTGTATTTGAGAGGTACTGTTAATTGGTTGGCCGTTAGCGATTACCTTGGTTCAGGTTTTTTATCTACGAGTGATGTTACTATTGAGCAATATGTGATTCTTTCACTTCATCTCTCCACTGAAACACACACTCAACTTTTGCTGCCTCAGGGTTTTGATAAGCTGCCACTTTTTCCACCCAAGCTTGTGGTGTTGTTGGACTGTCTTTGTTTTTGTCATGATTTTGAGAAAACCCATTTTATTATGTGGCAAATGAAGGATTTTGGAGTTCAGGAGTCTTGGATTCAATTATATAAAATTAGTTATAACAATTTCTTTTCAGCAATGGAGCTTAAACTGTTAGATTTCATCATGTTGTATCTTTCTGAGAATGGGGATACACTGCTATTGTTAAATGATGACAACAAAAAGGCATTTATCTATAACTGCAGAGACAATAGAGTCAAGAAAATTGGAATTACTGATAAAATATTCTGGTCGCAGACCAAGGATTACGTCGAAAGTTTGGTTTCGACTAATTGAAAGTGAGTTTACTTGTTTGTATTTAAGTTACTTCATGTTGCTATAAAATTCTTGTCATTTTATAGTATTAGATTGTGCCAATATTTTGTGCGATGGCTTAGCCTCTTAGCCTGTTTATATTGTTGAATGAGTATCTATTACCATTGTTGGATGTTAGGCTCTAATGAATTGAATTAATGAAGACAATCTACATGCAAATTATAAGTTTTCAAATGTATATGTTACGTGATTTGCCTGAACCCAACTTGTACTAAGACTTTGTTTGCGAGTTTGGAGAGGAAGGAAGTGGAGGGCTTTGGGTTGTTAATTTTTCTTCATAAGACAAAATTCATCATTTGGGGGAATTAAAAATTGTATTGGAGGAGGGTTTTGGAGGGTGTATGTGAATTCTTCAAATTTAATCTATGTTGTTATAATATTCTTAATTTATGATTAAAATTTTAAACAAAAGAAATGAGTTGCCCACTTGCCGCTAAATAAGGAATTTTACCCGCTAATTCCTAACCTAAAGCAAACTCTACAAGACCCTAACATAGACCCACACCCTGCACCGGCGGTTATTCCCTCCTTTCAATCCGTAAAGCTGTGGTCAGAAAATAGCAAAACTCCCCATAAACGAAGTTGTAATAGGAACAGATCAGAAAAAATCAAGTAAGTTCACTCCTATAAACTGGATTATCACCCATCGCCGATCAAATGATATCTACCTTAATTTATGATCAAGACAATTGCGATTTTGAAATTTGATTTTGAAACTGATATGGATGAGCCTAGATTTGTATATAAACCTTATTCTGATGCTCTTCGTATATCACTTTGCATTAGTGGAAGAAGTATTGATCTGCTTGATTGATGTACATACTTCATTGCTCAGTTTCTGGAACCCATCCACTAGAACTAAATTTGAATTTTTTTTGCCCTATTCAAATTGTTCTTTTCAGTACTCTTTTGGTTATGATACTTTCACCGAGACTTATACGGTGGTAGTTCTCTGTATAGCAAAGGAACATGGCAATGCAGCAAGAAGCATGGTGAAAATTTTCAGCTTGGGGGATAATTCTCGGAGAAATATTCAATATTTTCCTGTGATTCCACTTTATAGGTCTCATTGTGCTACTAATCATGGCAGTGTGTATTTGAGTGGCGGCACCGTTAAGTGGTTGGCTGTTCGCGATTACTTTGAGGAAGATTGTTTGTCTTTGAAACATAGCAGTATTACTATTGAGCAATATGTGATTCTTTCAATTGATCTCTCCACTGAGACATACACTCAACTGTTGCTGCCTCGGGGTTTTGATAAGGTGCCATGTTATCGGCCAAAGCTTGTGGTTTTGATGGGCTGTCTTTGTTTTTGTCATGATTATGAGGAAACCCATTTTATAATATGGCAAATGAAGGATTTTGGAGTTCAAGAGTCTTGGATTCAATTATATAAAATCAGTTATAAGAATTTATTTTCAGCAATGGAGTATAAATATTTGAATCTGTTGCCATTGTATCTTTCTGAGAAAGGTGATACACTAATATTGACAAATGATAAATATGAAGGTGCATTAATTTGTAACTGCAGAGACAATAGAATTGAGAAAATTGGAATTACTAATACTATAATGTGGTCTTTGGCAAAGGGTTATGTTGAAAGTTTGGTTTCAACTCGTTGATTCTTGAATGTCAGTTTCTCTTCCACATAGTACTTGTTTGAATTTATGTTATTTCATGTATGTTGCTATAAAATCCTTGTCAGTTTATAATGATAGATTGTGTGAATATTTTCTGTGATGGCTTAGCTTCTTAGCTTGTTTATATTGCTGAATAAGTATCTATTAACCACTGTTGGATGTTTGGCTCTAATGAATTGGATGAATTTGTCTTCATTTACTTGCGTATTATTTGTCTTCCCTCTGTTATGTCTGTAATGTCTGTACTCGTTAAATAGTTTCTAATCTGCTGCTTCCACTACTCATTTTCATCTAGATTCCTAATATATCTCTTCTAGAAGAGTTTAATAAATGTATTAGCGCACAATAGTTTATCATTTATCAACTTTCTGCTTGGTGGATCAAAAGCCTTGATAGGATTTGGGGACATTGTTTATCCAAAACACGGGGCTGGTCAGTTTTGTTAACAACTTAAGTAGCTACTAGCTTCAATTGTTTTAATGATGTACCCTTTTTTCATGAATAATAAATACTATACAGCAGGGTCATGTTCATTGTTTACTTCATCTTGTATGTATTTTTTCCTCCTCTGTGTTCAAGTGAGTTCTTTGCTTTCTATTGCAATATCAATTGATAGTCAGAGAGAAATCATTTTACTAGTGCTGAGATTTTCAATGGTAATTTTTTGAAGTTGTTTGATTAAGTATCTAAGATAACTTATATGGATTTCTTTGCCAATCTTATCTTAGCATCATTGTGCAAAGTGATGAGATTGACATTTTGAATCTAAGTTATTTAATATCTTTTGCTGCTGTCTGTCTTAGTGTGTACAGTTTTGTACTCTTTTAGCCAAATAAAACACTTATTATTTGCAATTAGTTTGAAGAGTTGGGTTCTTCCTTCAATGCAATCAATGTTTTCTGGTTAGCTGGGGTTCTTTCTTTATAACTCCTAATTAATTTTAGGGTCTATTTGACTTCTTAACCAGTGCCCCCGAGCATTACCCTTTTAACTTGCTATCAACGTTTAATTTGTGAGCTGCTATAATTAATCGGTGTTTGATGACTCTAACAGTAGCTTGTATAGAATTTCATAATTTATGTTAGTAAGTTATGAATTACCATGAAAACCCTTATAATATAACTCGACTCTTACTAGTATGTTACTGTTATAGATCTTAACACTATCAAATGCTTCAGATCTTATTATTTAGCAAATAACCTTTGCATTATTAATATAATTCATAGTATTATGAAATTGAAAGTAAGCATACTCGAACTAATATATGATGAATTTGCCTAACATCGGAATATGATTAATTTGATTGCTTGTCTTTTATCACTTTATTCATATGTTCCATTTCCATTTTCAACCCTTATTCATTTCCATTTTGCCTAACATCGGAATATGATTAATTTGATTGCTTGTCTTTTATCACTTTATTCATATGTTCCATTTCCATTGTCAACCCTTATTCATTTCCATTTTCAACCCTTATTGTTTTATCTTTTGGTCATCCATTACAGGGGCTAGTATTATAAGCATAGAGACTAGTGATTAGTATTTAAACTTGAGCCAAAAATTCGAAGTTGAATATTACCAAGGTCTACATTAATCTTTAAGCATATTTCAACTGTCCCTTTTTCCTTTTTTTTTTACTTGCTCATTGTTGATATTGATCAAAATTAAATGATGACAATGAATTTTTATTTTATGCGTATATGAATCTTACATATCACATGCACTTTTGCAGATATTACTCATTGTACGGACATTTGCCACTGTGGCTAAAAAAGTACATGAGAGGGCTGCTGGAATTGAAGATCTTGAAGCAACACTGTGGAGCATAATTTTTCAATCAGTTAGAATGTGCTATTGTCTACCATATATTTAATAAGTCTCACATTGCTTAGAATTGAAAAGAAATAGGGAGATCAATGTTATATAACGCATACATCACTACTGGTGTTGATGGACTGTCTGTGTGTTTGTCATGATTTTGAGAAAACCCATTTTATTATATGGCAAATGAAGGATTTTGGAGTTCAGGAGTCTTGGTTTCAATTATACAAAATTAGTTATAACAATTTCTTTTCAGAAATGGAGCTTAAACGATTAGATTTCATCATGTTGTATCTTTCTGAGAATGGGGATACACTGATATTGTTAAATGATCACAACGACAAGGCATTTATCTATAACTGTAGAGACAAATAGAGTAAAAAAAATCGGAATTACTGATAAAATATTCTGGTCGGAGACCAAGGATTACGTCGGAAGTTTGGTTTCTACTAATTGAATGTGAGTTTCTCTTCCCCATATTACTTGTTTGTATTTATATTACTTCATGTTGCTATAAAATTCTTGTCATTTTATAGTATTAGATTGTATGAATATTTTGTGTGATGGCTTATCCTCTCAGCCTGTTTATATTGTTGAAAGAGTATCTATTACGATTGTTGGATGTTCTAATGATATGAGTGAAGGCAATTTACATGCAAATTATAAGTTTTCAAATGTATATGTTACGTAATTTGCTTGAACCCAATTTTTACTGACCTTTGCTTGTGAGTTTGGATAGGAAGGGGAGGGTTTTGGGGAAAAGGAACGAGCGTGGAAGAAGTAGAGGAAAATGGGGGGGGGGGGGGGGGGGGGGTTAATTTTAATACAAAACTCTCATGATTTGGGAAACTAAAAAATTGTATTAGAGTACGGTTTTGGAGGGTGTATGCAAAATCTTCAAATTTAATTATAATATTCTTAATTTATGATTAAAATATTAAATAAAAGAAATGAGTTGCCCACTTCCCGCTAAATAAGGAATTTTACCTGCTAATTCCTAACCTAAAGCAAACTCTACAAGACCCTAACACAGACCCACACCCTGCATCAGAGGTTATTTTTTTAATCAACAAAAGTTTATTAAAATGCGCCGTATATAGGCGGAACACCTGAGAATAAAACACCAACAAAGAAACCCCTACAATCAACACCCAAAAGTACATCACCCACCAAAATGAACAACCCCGACTAAAATAGAATCCTATACAACCGACCACTGAAAAGCGACATCCATGACACCAATTGTCACCACTCACTTCCAAAAGAAAACCTTTGTAACAGAAAACCTAGTCCTCATCATCAAACTGAGCCACATACACCTTTTCTAAGATCAATCAGACTCCACCACCGCACAACCTCTGGTCCACCGAAAGAACACCTAACAAAGCCCAAAATCAAACTTGAACCAAAAAACTGATTCCCGATCTCGAATCAAAAGTGATCGGCCCACCAATCTTTAGGACCAATTCATAAGGCCACCTCACCCCCGGTACACCAGAGAAACACCTAGCCAGTCAAAACAAGATTGCAGAAGGACACCAGCTCCCGATCTCGAAGCAAAATAACCGACCCACCAGCATCCATCACACAAAAAGTAAGACAATTGGCATGATTTGCGGTTGTGCAAAACGTCAATCAAAAAAAGGAAGCTGCTCAGCTCGAAGGACACCCATCTTCAAAGAACCCTTAACACAAATCTGAGTAAGCGACAACGGATAAGGACAGTTATTCACTCCTTTCAATCCGTAAAGTTGTGATCAGAAAATGTGAAGTTGTGATAGGAACAAATCAGAAAAAATAAAGTAAGTTCACTCCTATAAATTGGCTTATCATTCATAGCTGATCAAATGATAACTACCTTAATTTATGATTAAGTCAATTGCGATTTTGAAACGGATATGGATTAGCCTAGATTTGTATTTAAAGCTTATTCCGGTGCTCTTCCTATATCACTTGTACTTTTAGTTGATTAAGTTTTTTTCTTCTTGTTCTTTTTTGAATTTATTGCATTAGTGGAAGAAGTATTTTTATCTTTCGATGAAGAGGAAATCTACCAAGGAAATAATAAATGTGATGATAGTTTAGAACCAAATATTGTTGATGGAGATGAAATACCTAAGGTTGGAACTATATTTAACTCTAAAGATGAACTTAGAGGGTATTACAAGAGATATGCCCCAGCCTATAGGTTTTGGAGTTACTAAACTTAGTAGCAAAAATGGTGATGATGGAAAGAAATATTTTCCTCTTTCATGTAGTCATGTAGCAAAGATGGTTTTGAATTGTTATAGGTACTAGATCTTTATAGTCGCTGATATTTTTTGTATTAAATAATTTGATATAAATTCATCAATTCTGTCATTTTTTCTTTTTGTAGGCACAACAACATGTGAATGATCTATCGTTGTCGTCAATTACACGTGAATCATAAAGACATGTAGTGATGATTAGTCATTTCGATACTATTTAGAAGCAGAGGATTTCGAATATGTCACTGCTATTAGTCTAAAGCTCAAGAATTGGAGTGGTTTAGTGAGTTTATATGTTTCCGTGAAATTTGTCTGCATAAGGTTTCTACACATTTTTAAATTTGCTATGTAAGCTACATTGTAAGGCTGGTGCTATGGGTTTAAGCATGGCATGAGTCCACACTTTTTTCCTGCACAATTTCTAAAGTTTTGGTATTTTTTGTTTTTTAACTGTGTAACTTGGTTGTGGTGATATTTGGTTAAGTGTGATTAAATGAATATAGCATGTATGGGATAGGTTTGTGCTTTTGGGTGAGATGTTTTTTCAAGATGTGACTACATGGACATAATATGTGCATATGAATGACTACATCATAAGAAAATCATACACAAAATAGTTTAAAGAAGTGCCATGACTTAGAATCAACACAGGCACAACCAATAGGCTATAGAGCATGATATAAACATCAAAGTGAAAGATGAGTAAATGAGACCGCCTACAGAGTATGCAATAAGCTGCCAATAGGCATACACCACAAATCAACACGATCCGCAGACCCCCATCAGCAAAATCTTTCAATTTTGTTGTCGTTTTTCAATCTTTCAATTTCTCTCGTCTCCTCATTCTCTTGTGCACTGGAATCTCTGCCTGATCCACAACCATAGCCTACAAGCAAATAATAACATGCTTGATTCAACCCTTCCAATCATTGCTTTGTTCCTCCATCGATATTCACTCTCATAAAATGAAGCTCTATGTCAAGGACTCGACTCTAGTTATGACGTGGCTGTAGGGAGATTGAGTTTCTCATGCCCAATGGCCATGAGATCTTGAAGTGCGCACATACATATATTGGATAATAAGAATGAAGAAGTCAAAACTACAATTGACTGAGATTACTTGTACCTCAACTCACTAGCCTATAGGATTGTTTAGAGTGATTAGATACATTACATCATATGATAGATTACAGTGCAAACACTTTTGTGCGCACACACTTGATGTAATCACTATTCCATCAATACTAAATCTCTGTTTTACTTCATTATAAATTGAATTCGATCATTTAATTTAATAAATATAAATTATTTGCATAATTGATCATATTTTTCTCCCTTAAACTTATATTTAAATATGTTTTTAATTTATGAATATTTTTTTGTTGTTGATAATTTATGAACATTTTCTTTGAATAACCGAATTCTCTCTATTTATTTATAATTTAGGAAAAAATTAGCCTTGCCTAATTTCAGTTTATGTGCTTCTGAAAAGGATGTTGTTGCTTTATATGAGGAAATGCAAAATCTGCTAAATGCAATTGCTTTAGATAATGATGAAGTGGAAATTCTACTTGATCCACATCGAGAAATGCACTTAGAAATTGAAGACATGTCTCATGAGGAATTTATTCCATTGGATGAGAGAATTTGTAGCGTAAGTACTGGTTTATCAGAGGAAACAATTACAGCTCAACTGGAGACAAAAGTTTACACACGAAACCCAAATATTATTAATTTGGAAGAGTTCCTTTATGACGTTCAAGAAATTGATGCTTGCATAATATGTCAGATTGAATTTAAAGACCAAAAGAAGATTGGAATTCCTCAATGTAAGCATGAATAACATGTCGATTGCATAACAAAATGGTTGGTGATAAAAAAATTGATGCCCTATTTGCAAATCAGAAGCCTTGACTTCTACAAAGAATGATACATAGAAATCTATTAATATTATAAAGAATTCATAGATTGCTATGTATCATTCTTTGTAGAATCCAAGGCTTCTGATTTGCAAATATAGCATTCATTTTTTGTCACAAACCATTTTGTTATGCAATCCACATGATATTCATGCTTACATAGAGGAATTCCAATCTTTTTTTTTTTTTTATCTTTAAATTAAGTTTGAAATATTATGCAAACATCAATTTCTTGGACGTCATAAGAGAACTCTTCCAAATTAATACTACCAGGGTTTGGTGTGTAAACTTTTATCTCCAATGGAGCTGTAACTGTTTCAACAGATAAACCATTACTAACATTAAAAACTCTCTCACACAATGCAAAAAATTTCTCATAAGACATGTCTTCAATTTCTAAGCGCATTTCTCGAAGTGGACCAAACAAAATTTCCACTTCATCATCGTCTAAAGCAATAGCTTTTAGATGACTTTGCACTTACTTATTTAAAGCAACAACATCCTTTTAAAAAACACATAAACCTAAAATAAGCCGAGCCTAATCTGATCCTAAATTAAAAAATAACAGAGAATTTTGGCTATTAATTTTTTTCATAGATTATCAACAACAGAAAACATTCGTAAATTAAAAAAAATATTTGAATATAATTTGAAAGGGGAAAAATATTATCAATTATGTAAATAATTTATATGGTTTAATAAATTGAAAGCTCAAATTCAATTTATAATGAAGTAAAGTTTAAAAAGAGATACAATATTAATGGCATACCTTTCGTACTTTGTCGATTCAATCTGTATGATTAATTGAATTATAAGATCTTCATCTTGAATGTCATCTTCACATTTATCATCATCAAGTGTTGTGAACTGACTTGACCCAAAATTGAACACACAGTCGCCCTTGTTAAGTTATCGTATCTAAAAAACCGTTGAAACCAATGTTGACATTATCAAATCGGGTATAAAATGAGTTGAAATGATACAACTCAAATATTGAGTTTGTTAATAAATCTTGTTGACTAAATTTCGTATGTAATTGGTCGACTCATAGAGATCGTGATATGTTTCTGATAAAAGGAAGAATACCTAGAAACACAATAAATGAAAATCAAATAACGAGAAGAAGGGGTTTTTTTAAAGGATCGTGAAGAAGAGTTAGATATGAAGAGAAATAATTTTTTTTAGATCTACACAGGAAAAACAAAGAAGATGAGTGAATGGATGAGAAAAACAATGCGTCTACAACTTATTTATATTCTGAGTAATGAGAGGGAGGGCTCAATTTTAGGGTTAGGGACTATGGGCCTGGGCCGTGAGATATCAGTTGTGATTTTAATATGGCTATTACTTTTACCACCCTATTGATTTCCTACGCGCTATAATTTTTTTTTCCAAATTAGTCTTTGCTCGGAAAGTAAAATCCGAAAGCTATTCGACGTATAGAATTTGAAACTGGATGAAACTTAGAATTACAGAACAAAATTGAATATAATAATAAGAACAAATTATTGGACATGACTAAAATAAAAGAAAAAGATGCAAAGAAACAAGAAATAAATAAAACTCTAATTTCAATAATAGATCATATTTTTCAAAGTACATTTACATCGCCATTGAAGCTAATTACACAAATTAATTAAACAGCTAAATCTAAACATATGGTAAAGGAAACTTTGATGGTCAACCTTACACCCAAATAGGTCAACTTGACACCCAAACAAATGGTGCAGATTTGCTGAGTGGTACCATGTCTTTTGCCCATTCATACAACCCCTAAAAAGCTAGAGTAACCTTTTTGTACGAAATGCCTACGTTGGAAAGGCATTATAGAAGAAAAAATAAGGGGGAATGTTAGACGATGGAATGAGAAATTGTGAAGGATTGATGAGTATTTACAGAGAGGAATTTCTGAAGGATAGTGCAAAAAATGTAATTTTCCATTAATTGCGGTAAAAAATATGTGGTAAAACGTGGTCTGACTAGTCAATACCTTTGAAAAAACGTGTTTAATGAGCAACTCTTCCCAAAATTGTTCGTTTAATATAATCCGAACAAGCTCAAGACTGTGTTAAATTTGGCACTTTATTTGGTTAGGGAGAGTTCAAATTATATAATTCGAACCAGTTCAGGATATAATTTTTTTCATGTGGTCCACATTGCACCGACATTTTCTGTGGTTCACAACGCACATAAACTTCTTTAAATTAGTGTGCATGTTTTCATAACCAATAAACCACCAAAAAAAAATCATGGATATTACGGTTCTTGATCTAAACACCAAGCTAGCTGCAATTTACTTCAACATGGGAAAACTACTTCATCTGTTCAGGGTCCAGAATGATGTCACAAACTCTGAGTCAACCGTCAAATCAACCACAGAGACACAAGGAGGGTAGACAATGTTGAGTATCGACGTCGACCGACTCATCTGGAAGAGTGCAGTTCACGTAGATGAAGCTCAGAAATGACGACGACGTGAGAACGATGTTCTCGATAATTTTGCAGTACAGTACTACACAACCGATCGAGTTGGACGCTTCATTGGTCAAATTTGTTGGAGATATTCCAAAAAATTTGATCTGGCCTAGAAACTACAAGGAGATCTAGGCTCTGGTTGAGGAACCCGACAAAGATATTAATTTAGTTGATCCATGGTATGTCATGTTTTATTTTAGCTGAGCAAGGTTAAACACGTTCTGGGACTATTCAAATTATATAAACAAAAATGTTTAAGATGTGTTTGAATTATATAAACCAAAGGTTTGGAGGATTTGTCGTGAATTTAATGTTATTTTTGATCGGTTTAGACATTGTAAATGTCTCCTTGGACTACATTCATAGTCTAGGATAGTTTCAAGGCTATAAATAGCCATGAATCCTTCAACAATTTCATTCATTATTCACTTGTCATCGGTTCTAAATTCCTTACACTAAGTTCCTCATGTTATGAAATTGATCCTTAGCATTGCAAGATATTATAAAGTATATAAGAATAATAGAGAGAAAGAAACAAAGAGAGAACAAGATATAGTGTATTGCTTCTCAAGTGTGTACTTTACATGGAAATGTAGGTCCTATTTATAGGATACAATATAAGCAAGTGAATGACCAAAGTAATTAAGGACCACTAACCATCCATTCACTTATGGGAGTTATAGGAAGGTGGAAGAACCATTCATTCACTTATGGGAGTTATAGGAAGGTGGAAGAACCATTCATTCACTTATGGAGTTATAGGAAGGTGGAAGACTAAGGATGGACATCCACTAAAGTTAATATATTCATAACACTCCCCCTTGGATGTCCATCAGGATATGCCTCATTAAAACCTTACTAATAAAAAACCCAGTGGGAAAAAATCTCAGTGATGGAAAAAGAGTACAACATCCTTTTGTGTCATAATCTGCCTCGTTAAAAACTTTACCAGAAAAACCCAGTGGGATAAAACCATGGTTAAGGGAAAAAGAGTGCAGAACACATTTTTGTCTCCCCCTCATAAAGACAACAAAGAAGTTTAAATAATCTTTTATACCAGTTACTCAAAATCTTTACTTGGCGGTGACTGTGTAGAAAGATATAATCTATCTTCATACTCTTCTCCAAATTAGCGGCTCTTGAGATATCTTCATATTGAGTTGTTTGAAAGAACCTCCTTTTAAAATTAGAATACCACAAGTTTCTTGTATGTATAAAATCATAATCTTTAATGAAAAGCATTCTCCACTTCCTTGATGTGGTGTTAGCATTTTCAAACAACTGGGCAATATTGTTCTTTCTCTGAGGTACAAATTGTATGTTTGACTTTGCTGCAATATCTGTATTGACAAAACTAAAACAACACAATATATATAATAAGCAAAATACATTAGTGTCTTCACATGACCAATTCAAGTTGTTCATAATTTTCTTGAGGACATGATCTTTACTCACATCAAGTGACATCACAATCATTCTAGTACATAATCAATTAGATTTGTCCATATCAACATTTATATAATAACAAATTTTAGAATCTCTTCAGGATTTCTAATAATATTTTATACCATTATCATAAAATCGATTATAACGAATTCATTTCCAAATCCTTAAAATGGACAAATGATGTCACCTTTTCAATAATTTTGATAGTGTCTATTACGCAAATGAAATCCTTCAGGGAGTTTCATATATCACTATCAAGTGAGCCATACAATATTGTAGCACATCTTTCATATAATTTGAGCCTTTCATGTGCTACTGAATTTAATCAAGTATGAAAAAGTTCTTGAATCCACATCAGGTGAATATGTGTCTAAAGAATATGTCTCTTAAAAATAAATGATAGACAGTTTTACTAATTCACTTCAGGTGAACATATCAAACTCTCTCTCTCTCTCTCTCTCTCTCTCTAACAAGGTATTAAAAATTGTCAATTGGACTAGCTAATATTTGTTCAAGTGAACAAGACCATAGTTAAAATTTTTACATCATAAATGGGTTCTGAAGAACAAAAGAGAGCTTAGAAATCAACAAAAAGGAAGCTTAAAGCGTGTGAAGAAAAGTGCTCCTGAAGTCAAAAGTGCTTCTGAAGACAAAGTGCTCCTGAAGATGATGACGTCATCAAAAGCTGAAGTTCATCAGAAGCAAGTTACTCAGAAGCAACCTCATCAGAAGCTGAAGATTCAAGATTTAACACTTCAAAAGCTGTCTATTGGATTTGAAAGCAATGCAGAAGACTGGAAATACAAAGCAACGGTCATTTTGTGAAGATTTGAAGGCATTGGATGCTTATCTTCAAAAAGCGTTGACAAAGTACAAAGTGTACAACCACTATCTCCACTACTCTGCAGTGTCCACGCTACAAGACAAGAAAACAGCTCCAGAATACAGCTGCCTGCAACAATGTTCCTTCACAATAGGAATGGATTTCAAATTGGTTCTTCATAGGACAACAACCATATCAGGCAAAAGATCATTGGTGATTGATCAAACTTCAACAACGACTCTTTTGATGTGCTGGCAATTTCACAACGTCTCTTTCACACCTCTATATAAAGGAATGAAGACTCAGAGATTGGCATACGACTCAACTACAATTTACAAGCGCCAAAACTCTGCTGAAATTGTTCTGCTTTCAAAGTCACTTAGAATTTCTGTTTTCAAGTTCATATCTTAGAAATTCTAAAGTCTTAAGAGTCTGTATCTGATTTGTATTGTGAGCACCTCTGATTGTATATCAAGTGTTCAACCTCAAAAATTTTTCCTTGTAATTTTGTTTGATCAGAAGTCTCTTGCTTGTGTGTTTGAGCATTAGAAGTCTCTTGCTTGTGTGCTTGAGCATAGGAAGTCTCTTGCTTGTGTGCTTGAGCAATTTGAAGTCTCTTGCTAGTTGTAGCAGTGAGCATTTGTAATTTGACATTACATTTTTAGTGAAATCTCCTTGGAAGTTCAAGGGGGACTGAACTACTTTCGGATTGTGGAAGGAACCAATATAATTGTTTTGTGTCTTTCTTCCTTCTCTCTCTCTCTCTCCCCCTCTCTCTCTCTCTCTCTCTCTGTTTTTATGTGCTGCATCTTAGTTATGAACTTCACTTCAGAAGCAGTCCTCACTTTACTTCTTACTAGTGTTTTCAGCTTAGGAGAAAACGAAGAAAAATCTAACACAATTCAACCCCCCTTCTTGTGTTTTTCTCACCTTCAAAGTGAATGACCAAAGTGATTAAGGACCACTAACCATCCATTCACTTATGGGAGTTATAGGAAGGTGGAAGAACCATTCATTCACTTATGAGAGTTATAGGAAGGCGGAAGACTAAGGATGGACATCCACTAAAGTTAATATATTCATAACACCTCACAAGAAATGTCTTCAATTTCCAACCACATTTCTCGAACTGGATCAAGCAGAATTTCCACTTCATCATCATCTAAAGCAATAGCATTTAGCAGATTTTGCACTTCCTCGTTTAAAACAACAACATCCTTTTCATAAACACATAAACTTGAAATTAGGCAAGCCTATTCCGTTGCTAAATTATTAAAAAAAAAAAGAGAGAAAGAGAGTTATGTTCTCGTTATGAAAACAAAAATGTTTCAAGAAAGGAGTAGGATGATAGGTTTTATGAAGAGCAAAAGGAAAATATAGCTTTTTGACTATATTTAGTACAGTGGTGATATTTATTATCCATCAATTTAATATTGTCATTTATGTCATTATAACTTTTATCATTATTAGAAAAATGATAAGTACTATAATATAATATAATTATTCATTTATAATAAAATATTATAATAATCTAGTTTTGATTGAAATTACAATCTTTAATTTGAAACTTATTTTATGAAAGTCATAATGACTATGTTTGCAGATATATTATTACAATGATATTGAAAACTTGTAATCGTCAGACCTATCCAAGGCAACAACATAAGTCGTTTCCAAAACACTCTCCATAATTAAAGCCCCTTGATTTACAATATTTGAGGCAGGTGGTGTCTTGATTACAATGTTCGATAAAACCGCAAAATTTTCCACTATTTGCACCTACATTACAGAAAATTAAACATTGTTAGACACATAGTCTAATATTCTGAATAACTATTTCATATTTCAAAGATATTATAGATTTTTCCATAAAATCCTACAACTTAAAGATTAAAATGAACAACGAAGTTTTGCTAAGAAAAATGAATAAGGAAGTTGGAAAATAAAGACTTAAAGATTACAATAAAAACATATTCATTTAAAAACATAACTATCATATTCTACAAATGCAAATCATTTCGTTGAAAACATAACAAAGGTTTCATTGTGGAACTAGATTGTTGTTACCTTCAATTTGAACTGAAGCAATGCACATAATTGCAAAGGTAAACATGAGAAGAGTCATGCGGGTTGCCATTATTTTTTGATAGCTTGTCAAGCAGTAACACCTTACAATAGGCTATATATAATGACAAGGAAAGTCAATGCAATAAATTAAAGGGTAATGCTTCCGATGCCCGGGGCATTAAGAACAATAAATTATTGGGTCCCACTTGTTTTATCTCAATCAAAGTGATAAATTAGTCAACTTGCTCTTTAAAAAACACAACATATATGGCTTCCCACATCAATACACGCGCCTGTTTACTCTGCCAATTAATCTTCTTTTCTTTCTAGATTCTCACTAGGCTTTTAATATAAAAAAATCTACAGCCTTTTGATAAATTAATCTTTCTAGAAGAAAATTCACGAAAAAAATTGGTATGAGTACATGTTTTCGCGTGAACTAGTTTGAAAGAAAAAAGATGATAAACAAAATTCACGGGAAAGAAAATTGGTTTGAGTGAAATTCACAACGAGAAATTTTTTTGTTAAGAAATGAAAGATGCAAGTGGATTTAAAAAAAAATATTCAAAAAAAGTTCACATGAAAAAGAAAGGAAAGGACGCGTGTTGTATATTATTTTAAATAGTATTGAATGCAACCTTTATTACTTTAATTAATTGGTTGACTAATTTCTACTTTAATTAAGGTAAAATATTCAAAAGTAATTGAAACATAAACTTTATATTGGCTTTCCAGCGTTTCTCAAAATTCACCAACCCAACCACCCCCTTTCCAAAGACTTACCACTGATGAGGCCGAAGAAAGGTACAAGAGTCTCAAGGAGGTTGACTTCACTCCTGAAAGAGGATTTGACTTAGCACATCTGTCTGCCACCCAACTTTTGAAGCAACCTTGAAGGAGAAGGGCTGGGAGAATTTAAATGCGATGGTGACCAAATACAACAACAAATCCATCACATTAGAATTCTTTACTAATGAATTTTATGAGAAGGAAGGTGTTTAGTTTGCTATTGTGCGGGGGAAGAGGGTCGATTACAACCCACGAAGAATTAACAGTTTGTTGGGAATACCGGTACTTGAAGTTTGTGATGTTGAAAGGAGAAGGATAACACACAACTGGCTCGAGGGTCAACATGCATGGGACGAATTGCTAGTGGATTTAATGAAGGAAGGGAAATGGTGGATTTGAAAAACACCAACAAACAATCTTCAAAGGATCAACACTGATGTTAGCCTGCAATTTCGACAGGCTCATTTAATGTGGTCAACATTTAGTTGACTTTTATCTGTGCATGAATCGAAGAGTACCTCATCCCAAATCAAGAGTTTCGACGAGACACGAGCCCAGCGAGAAGAATTTAGAGTTCGACGAAGAATTCATAGTTCTACAAGGCAAGACCAAAGGAGTGATGTCGAAGTTAAGCAAAGGCAAATTGAAGCGGGAAGATTCAAATTCAAGCCAAAGACGGTTTCCTCTAGTGGAAACGTGGGGACAAGCGGTTGTCCAAGATGGAGGAAGTGCTGATCATGGGACTAGGCTTTTTCCAGTTATTTCCTTTATGTATAAATAAGAGTTTCCTAGTCATAAAATAGGTCGCAAATCATTTACAGAAATTCTACAACACTCAAACTACTGGCGTCTAGGGAAACGAGTTATAAAGAATGTATGTAAACTGATTTGTCGTACCACTTTTACTTTTAATGCAATGCATTTCACCTTTCCTTTAAGTTTATGTGTTTAAGCTTTTACCTTTTTACTTCATGTATCCTCAAACATGTCGAGAGATAGTGCCTTTCTTACTCTAGAAAACTCATTTTGCTCTCTAAGTAACCTGAGTGCACTTCGCGCCCCTTTTTACAAACTATTTTTTTCCTCAAAACCTTTGCAACACATGTCTTGGGATTTCAAGTTCGGTCCCGCTTGTAATAATCAAAACTAGCCCATAGTTTGCTGAAAACACCGGTAAACAAATTGGCACGCCTAGTGGGACCCTGTTTGTGCAATTGATTTAAAAAAAACTTTTTTTCAAAACAAAAAACCTTTTTCAAAAACCTGTCTCCTTGAGAGATCCGTTTTTAAGATTTTGTTACTATTTTTGGTTAACTTTATTGCTGAAAACACCAAGTGGTTTTTGTATGCATAAATCTATGGCTCGCGCCAATTCTTCCTCTTCATAATCATCTTCACAAACACCATTTTCACAAGCGAATACTTTGTCAGGAGATTTAAACGTGTCAACCGCCGTGGGGGTAACTATGGCTACGCCACTTTCGACAAAAATGAGAGTAACTGCTCCCTCAACCGTTTCGACGTCCACACCAATGACACGAACTGAAATGGGAACCTTTGTGCCCCCATTCATTGATGGTGTTCCTTTGTCCACTAGTGTCCCAGGTTCTCCTCTTCCTTTAGTCAGGCTTAGGCCTGATTATCGAAATATAGTTATGCAGAACCTGTCTAGAGAACAACAGTATGGTATGCCAACTTCGATGATGGGGAACATACAAAATAGTGCATCCGTATTTCCAAATCATGCAAATCCTTTCACAGTTCACAACACACATAGTCCTTCCAGTTTTAACGTTTCTAGTCGAAACTCTCTACCAGCCTTAAGGTCTGATTCAATGAGATCATAAAGGCGACAGATGGACGAGAGTAATCACGAAATAATTAATTTGTTAACACATCCAATTGGTACAATGTTTAATCCTTTCATGCAGGATACAAACCGAAGTTACCAAGCCTTTGCCACACAAATGGAGAGAATAGTGAATTTTTTTACTCCTCCACAACCTGTTCAACAACCGGTTCCACAAGTACAAAAGTTTTAAACTCCACAACCGTTACGGTTGATCCAACCAATGGTTCGGAGGCTACAAATTGTGCCTCAACCCCAACTTGTCGCAAGGTTTAAACTGCTCACTATAGCAAGGTTTAAACTTTCGCCAATGATAGAAAAATTACAATACCTCAAACTTTCGCCCAAACACACTCCCATTGTGTTGAATGTGAACGTTTACTGATCTTACGAAAGCACCGGCTAGTTTGCATAAAGGTTTTGTCAAATTGGCAACGGAAAAGGTAACACTTGCAAATGTTGGCTCACCTAAGAAATTTTTTTCTGAGCTTAATAACTGGGGATGTTAGGAAACATATGTTATATTCTAAAACTTAAAATGATAAGAGGCTCAATTTCACGTTGAATTATCGAGTCTATAACCATTACAAGGGAGAAAAGAACAAGACATCACAGTTTTAACAATCGTGGTTGTTATTTTAATTCAATCAATACCCAAGGCATTCTTATGGAATTAAGTAACATGTTATTTCTTAGCAGACAAAGATGTACTTAACTTTAGAAGATAAAATACATGCTCTTTTCTCAATTGATACGTTCCTTGTGTTTCTGATTAAAAAAAAAAGTTCAATGAAAAAAAATTAAAAAGAATGTTGTATACTTATATTTAAAAAGAACATTAAATCAGCGACATGTCATTTTTTTAAATGAAGACAAGTAAAAAAAACACACTCCCATAGGGATAGAACATGGAAAAAGGAGTTTGTTTGCTTGAAAGAGTCAATAAATTCAATGATTGTTAAATTGGGCCCAAAGGCTTTAGTTCAACATTTATTTTCTATTATTGGCGAAAGTTTAAACCTTGCTATAGTGAGGGTTTAGGCTTTGTTTTTTGTGTTGACTTTGGTGTTGATGGTTAGTTTTGTGTTAGCTTTGGTTGTAAGCCTTAATTGGATGTTGTCTTTATTGGTGTTTAATATCCAAGGTGTAAGGGTTTAATTTGGTTGTTCCGCCTACAAACGTCACCCTTTGTTGTTTTTTATGATTTGGTTGTTCCGCCTACAAACGTCACCCTTTGTTGTTTTTTATGTCTTGTCAGTCTCTGTTCGTCTTGAGCAGTTACTTGCTTATTAATAAATTTTGCCATTCAAAAATAAAATGAATAGACTTAAAATCAATAATCACCATTTTAAATAAATTACAAAGGCAAATAAGTAAAAAATTATCGCATATAATAATAATTTATCATAATTTCACCAAGATTTAACAACGAGAAATTTGGGGTGTTACATCAAACTTCAGAAGAAGATAATAGTCTTATTGAGGTTACAAGGTAAGTATAAGAAGAATCATTAATCTATGAGACAATTTTACTACAAATCAAAGGAGAAAGGGCAAGAAAATTTAGGAAATTATTGTACAGGCCCTTATATCGGCCAAAAATCCCACTTTTAAAAGGTTTTATTATTGAAGAATTGTAAGCGTGGTTATTTATACTTTGATTTTATTCACCATTTGATTATTTAGTTTACCTTTTCCACACACATTAAAGTAATTAAAACTCTATGTTCTCGTTGTGAAAACAAAAATGTTTCAAGAAAGGAGTAGGATGATAGGTTTAATTTTATATTGTCACTATAAATTTTATCATTATTAGAAAAATGATGTCGTACCCTAAATTTTGACCAAAGATCATGCATTCATACACCAACACGTGTCCTTTGACCCTGATCAGTCTTTGACTTTTCAGCGAAAATTTCGGCAGAGAGGCATTTTAAAATACCTCATATTTGGTTCTGAGTCGGGCCCTCTTCTCTCAATTTTCATTTTTTATTTTTTTTAGTTTTTATATTTTTTTGTAGTTGTTTAATTTTAAATTTTAAGTTAATTACTTTTAGTTGTTTATTTATTTATTTATTTATTTATTTATTTATTTATTATTATTATTATTATTATTATTATTTATTTATTTTATATATATGTATCAAAAATCCAATTAAGTCCAAAAATATCCAGCACAGGCTGTCGCAAGCCTGTCAAGCATTTCCCTTTCATTCCTCTCCAAGTCACACAACCTGTCATGTTTCCTCTCCAAGCCACACAACCTGTCATGTTTCCTCTCCAAGCCACATAAATTTTGTCTCAATCCCACTGCTATATAAACAGCAGCAACACACAACAAAAGAGGGAGCCAATTTCGAACCAACACAGAAAAATACACCCACAGAGCCAATTTCTAAACCTGCAAGAAAACAAAACCTCAAAACCCATCACACTAAACTGGATCCAAATACACAAGGTAGTTTTCATCTAACTTTAGATTTAGGGCGTTTGAGTCGGATTTTGGAACTCTTGGTAGTAAAATAGTGTAGAGGAGAAGGAGTAGAACCAAAAGAGCTAAAAAAAATATAAAAAAAAGGAGTATAATCACTCCGGCGCGGCGGCGCGGCCCTCCTGGTCGGTCGGCCACCGCGCCAACCACCCCTTCTCCATCGGAGAAGACGACCGAGAAAGAATAAGATGGGAGAGAGAGAGAAGAGAGCCTCTCTCTCTAGAATTAGTGAAGAGAGAGGAGGAAATTTGCAAATGAAGCAGAAAACCGGCCCCTGCCCCTTTATACATTCACTGAACCGGTTCGGTTTGCTTAAACAGAACCGGTCTGACCCAAGCCCAATATGCGTTCTAGCCTGCTTCCCAGGCCCAATCAGCTTTTTTTACTTTCCTGCACATCCCTCTTTATTACTTGCACCCCCTCCCTAGCACTTTATTTTATTTCTCATGCATTTTAATTCTTTCTTGCATTTTTATTTTTTCCTTTCGCATTTTAATTCCTTTCATTCACATCTTATTTTATATTCATCATTTTGCATTTCTTTTTTATTTTGTCATTTATTTTATATCGCATGGAAATTAGAATGTATTTAGGGTCAATGTAAATACATATAAATGAAAAATAGTGTGTGTGTGTGTGTAGTTTATTTCTTTACCGCTTTATATATAAAAAATGCAAAAAATTAGGTTAGTGACCATGTCGTGATCCAACGTCACTATAAGTCAACGCGCATTTATTTTTTATCGCTCCGTTAGTTTAATTTTCATCATTATTCAAAAACAGCAAAAACAGCAAAAACATTCAAATAACAAAAATCACAAAAAAAATATTTTCATAATAAACCTTGATTTTCAATCAATCAAGTGATCGTTCTTTTTATTTTATTTTCTTAATCAAACATCAAATCAATTTTAATTCTACTTCAAGTCTATTTTCTTTAACATAAAAAATACAAATCAAATACTCATTTGCCATTCGAATTTTCATTTTAAAACCTTATCTTCAAAATATAAAAAACACTCAACAAATCAAACGTCAATTTCTACCCCGAACTACGAGGTTTTGATCCCTTGCTGGTATGTAGGCGAAGGACACGCATCCTTCCAAATCAATGAAAAATGTAGATAATTAGGTCTCTATTTTTCTTTCAAATTCCATTTTTTTAAAGCAAGCAAGTTTATAGCACAATAATTAAATAAAATCAAGAGGTTCTCGTAGAGTACTACGAATATTTGGGCTGCTTAACACCTTCCCTAAATATAACCAATCCCCGAACCCTTAATCCCTAAAAACGTGGCATTTGAACCTTTTCCCACTTTCTTTTGAAAAGAATTAAATGTTCAGTCGTGAAATCAAAAGCGGGTCAAACGCTGGCATTTTTGAAATGTTAGAAAATATTATCTTCGGCAATTATTTTTATTTGTAGTAATGTGTGTTAGTGTAAGTTTGGCTATCCAGGACAATTGGATGATGTGTTACTGGCAGCCTTGCGTCGGTCATGATCTCAGATTGGGTCGTGACAGCCACCGAAGCTTGGGGAGACATATTCTTCTGTTATGCATTAAAAGTTCGGGTTGGACCACATCAGCATAAGATTAATTTGATTGCTTGTGTTGATGTTATGTCACTTTCCACTTTTTTGTTTACTACTAATCATTTCTAAAAATTGTAGTCTCAAAGTATTCTTATGTACCATTTCCCTTTTCCACCCTAATTGTTTTATCTTCTGATCATCTATTAGTATTATAGGCATTAGTATTTATACTTGATCCATGTCTTGCATTCTGGAAACACATTTTCAACAGTCCCTTTTCTTATTTTCAACCTGCTGTATTTGTTACTTTAAGAGTATTTCAATGATGCAGAATCATATATTTGTGATTGATTTTCGTCCCTCTCATCTTTTCTTATATTTGGTCTTGGAAAATATCTAGTGTATTTTTTATTATATGTAATGATTTACAATGCAAACTCAACCCTTCTTGTTACTGCTTCTCACATCTAACACGTGTTACTAAATAAATACTGTAGAGTACAATGTTCATTCGAGACCTATATGAGCAAAATTATGAATCAATCCTGCATTTTCCGGCAACAGTATAGTAAAACAATTCTTAAACCGTTAGAAAATGTACCTGCAAAACTGGCAATAAAAACATCCTTGTAACTTATTACATCCTGAGACGTCTCTATCAGCAGATAATGCGACATACATTTACTATATCTGTTCAACTCAGAGGTCAGCAAAACATGATCATAATCGGAAAATTATGCCCATAATAAAAGAGTTGACCTTGATAATTTGGGTCACTTTAGCACTTGAAGTGGTGAGATACCACATAAACTAGAAGGGTTCAACTTCATTTTTTTCTTGGGGAGAGTAAAATTGTGTCTCCTAAAGGGTTGTCAATTTTTTATACCATTCAGTCTTGCTTTGTCTCCAAGACATTAGTTGCATCAGTAGTTCTACCTTTCAAGCATACGGTATAGTTAAAAACTAAGTCAAAATTAATGTTGATGTTCTGGAAAAATCGTGGTGCGGTTTTCGTTAAGCAATTTGGAGCTTTGGTTCTGAAAATATTGTGGCACAATTTTGGATCAAACTTTTGGTATAGTACTGTGTAAGAAGCTCGAAATCATGGCGTGATACAGGAAAAATGTGGCGCGATTTTGCCTAGATCTAAACACTATATAAAGCTTCATTCTTCAATTTTTTTGAGATCATCAAGAGAGAGAATATTGGGAAATAAAAGGACATAACTTTAGGGTTGAGCGTCTTTGGTGAGAGGTTCTTGGGTTGGAAAACACATTTCAAACACCTTGCGTAGTAAGATCTTTTTAGAGAAAAGATAAATATTTTTTATTGTTTTCTCTTAGGATTCACCGTGGGTTTGAGTGGCTTGAAAAATTGGTAGAAATTATGATATCTCCTTTGTGAGCTTGTAACTAATTTCTTGTAACATCTTTGTATCACTCTTATCATAGTGGATTGAAGAGCTGCTCTCTTCCTTAGATGTAGGATGAGTAAACAAATATTGGTGTGTTGATTTTCCTCTCTTTCTTATCTTGGTTGCTTTGGATATGTTTGTGGTTTGCTTCACACCTAGATCTAGGTCTATTGTTTTTTTTTTTTTTGAAGAAATAGGTCTATTGTTGTTGTTGCTTAAATCTACTTTACTCTTAATTACTCCTTAGCTTTACCACGCACATCTAATTTTATTGGTGTGATTTTATTGTTCAATTTCACAACAGGTATCTTGAGGACTCTGGTGTCATTATGTAGAACAAAAGAAGGAAATATGTGAGAAAGGAACTAGGGAAGATGATCCAAGTTACGAGGCCATCTCTAACAGTTTTGGCAATAACGATATGCAAGGAAAATTCCATTATAAGCTTCAATTTTTATTAAGTGTTTATGTTCAAGGAATAAACAATTAATTGTTGTTGTTGCTTAAATCTACTTTAGCTTTACCACGCACATCTAATTTTATTGGTGTGATTTTATTGTTCAATTTCACAACAGGTATCTTGAGGACTCTGGTGTCATTATGTAGAACAAAAGAAGGAAATATGTCATAAAGGAACTAGGGAAGATGATCCAAGTTACGAGGCCATCTCTAACAGTTTTGGCAATAACGATATGCAAGGAAAATTCCATTATAAGCTTCAATTTTTATTAAGTGATTATGTTCAAGGAATAAACAATTAACTAGATTATTTACCCGGCGTTGTCCGGGTGTTGTCCGGGTTGCATATATAATATTTCTCTTTGGCTTGTATTATAATATTTATTCAAAATATATATATCTTATAGATAATAAGAAAAACTATTACTCGTTATAACCCACAATTTATCAAATAAACTACTAACATCTATCTAAAATATAGAATTAATATACTTTAGTTGAGTAAGTTGTAATAATAATCAAGAAATGTGTTTAGAATAAATAAAGAGGGCACATGTAAGAAAAAAAATTATTTCCCCAAATATAATATTGATTAAAATAAATAACCAAATAATTATTTAAAATTTTCTCAATCAATTTACGATTTAAAAAGTAAATTATTATTTATTAAAAAAATTGGTTACAAAAAGTTTATTTGAGCTCCAGATGCTCACCAGGGTTATGGATAGGGAAAGAAAAAAAAAGAGGAAAATATTAGGGTTTTATTGAGGTAGCATCTATAATCACAAACTAATGATGCAAATTTAGATCCAAAATTTTAGGGTTGAGGATTAACATTTAGGGTGTGTTTGTTTCAAGTTTACCAAATTCATTCCTAAGAATAATATTCCTTGGAACATAAAGATGGGAATTTTATTCCAAGGTATTTAGAAAAAAGATGTTTGTTTAACACTATAATATTCCTAGGAACCATAAAAATAGGAATTATAATAGGAAATTACTCATGAATTTATTCCCATCTCCATGGGAACTTTATTCCCACCCTTTTCTTTGGGAAAATTTTTCTATTCCCAGGAACGTTTTATACCCGGGAATAAAATTTAGTAAACTTGTAACAAACATAGGCATATGTATTCCTATCGTTTTATTCCCAGGAATCTACAAATATAACTTGAAACAAACGCACCCTTAATGATGCAAATTTAGAGCCAAAATTTTAGGATTGAGTTGTTGTAAACCTAATAAGGGATTAGTGGAGGGAAAAAATTATGTTAAGTTGCTGCAGACTTAACAAAATTAATAAATAAGGAAAAAATTATGTTAAAAATATTCTCTAGTACCTTTGCATTGATTGTTATTCCATAAGGTGAATGAATGAAGGGTTGAATTTTGTACTTTAATTTCCGTAGGAATGCCTAACTCAAATTTTGTGTAGCGTACTTATCCAAATATATCCCACCTTTCACCTAATCCCCGTTATAACCCTGAAGACCTCAAAAGTGTGTAATGATATTGACTTTGATTGATATTTAGAAACTTTTCAAGCGTATGGTAATATGTAGACCTGCATGTCGACTGGTAGAACCCTATTTCATATTGATGCGTGGAGTTGTGAATTGGTGGATGCGAACAAGTCAAACTAGCTCATCTTTAGCTAGAAGGAGAATGAACTTTTGGGTACTATCGTTTTGTCAGGTAACTGTTATTTTACTGTCGTTTGTCACTGTTGCAAGCAAATTCCTTGAGGACAAGGAATGGTTTAAGTTTGGGGTTGTGATGACATGCTGTCATTACGTAATTTTTAGGACTTATTTTGACATTTTGATAGAGTTCTAAGCAACATTAAGTGTCCAGGAGCAGTTAAAAGCATCAAATTTGGAAGAACTGGAATGAAGCCATCGTACTGCGATTTGCTAATCGCAATACGATTTCTTGAAGTCAGAGAGCATGTTTTTTGAGGAGTTGGATCGCAATACGATCCATCCAATCATGATACGATTTCAAGAAGGGCTTTTAAGGAAATTAGGGTTCAAAGATGCAATCGTGGTACGATTCTCAAATCACAATACGATTTGGTGCGATCCAGATTTGCCTATTTAAGCTGAAGTCAGTCTCAAACAAAGGGGATTACGATTTTGGAGAGCTAAAGTGCGATTTTAACACCCAGAAGGCTGCAGCGGAGAGGATTTCATCATCTCTAACCCAGTTTATGTATGTTTTAATTCTTTCATTGATTATGCTATTTGTAAACTCAATTATGAGTAGCTAAATCTCTTAGAGATTAGGTCGAAGATGAACCTATGTAACCCTAATTGATCATATGTTGCTGTGAAACTCTGTTGTTTATTAATGAATTTCTAGTCTTTATTCAATTCAATTGTTCTTAATGCTTTTTATATCCTGATCAAATATAAACATGATTTTGTGAGATCGAATGACTACTGACCATAGCTTTCGACTTAGACCTAATTGAATTGTTCTGATAAACATGGTTAATCTAGGAATAGATAATCGTTTGTTAGTGATATTAGGTTAACGTTCATAAAACCTTCAAGGATTATTAGACCACCTAAGGAATTAGGGGCTGTAGTTTAAGAAGAGGGTCCTAACTCAAGGGATTGATTAGGGATAATTTGTTAACCATCGTAAACCTAGAAAATCATTAGTAATAATAGGTGCAGTAACCAATTAGGGGAAACATAGAGGATTCGAAGACCTGATCTCATCTCTCTCCATATTTTCTTAATCAAATCTATTTCTTTTATTTGATTTCTTAAAATCAAACCAAATCTACTGCCTAGTGGCAAATCAAAATAAACTTTTATACATCCTATTTTTATAACGCAATTAAATTATTGAAGTTAAAAACAGTCCTCGTGGGAACGATATTTTTACTACTTCGATAGTATTTGGTGCACTTGCCAGAGATCTATCATCTCTCCTCTAAAAAAAATCTATTTTTTGAGAAGCTGCTCTTAACAGCTTCTCATTTGAAGCTGTTTTTAGATTTTTTTTAGATTCTGATTTTTTTGAAAATCTGTAACAAACGGATGCAAAACTCTAAAAAGTGATTATTTGTTTAAAAAAAGTGATTTTTTTCTTAAAAAAGCTATAACAAACGGGCTCTAAAACGGACCCAAAATGTAACGTCCAATTTTAAAGTTTTAATTATTGAACATTAGCGGAAAATATCAAGAATAATTTTTTGGAGAAATAGGCAAAAAAATTAATTATAAATCTTTTGATACCAATCTTTGTAAAATTCATAAATAATTATTATACATCCGAAAAAAATCATAAACAATTAAAATACTCAAAACTGGGCATTTAGTAACTACTACCAAAATCGGAGTACTATGTAGGCATTTTGTCCACTAATTCCCAAACTATCAATCTAATCTAATGAAGTGGCACTTCTAAAATGTCGAACTCCTCAGCTTTCGATGTCATCGGCGGTCTTCGTCTTAGTCTCTAAATCTGAAAACAACACTCTAATGAGATACGAAATCCCAGTGAATAATACACACAAATTTAAAAATGAGTATTGTTCTCAGCCGGCGCGGTAACCGGAAAAATCAACCATGGTATCCGCTTTCTTTCCAAAATAGTCTTTTAAATAGATATAGTTAATACACTTAAAGCAATCAAAATATTATTGTTATATGGAGCATTACCTCATCTAATATGGGGTACAAGACCCATCCATATGGAGCACATAGCTCATCTGGGCAAGTAACTGTGGGGTACAAGACCCATCTATATGGAGCACATAGCTCATCTGGGTAAGTAACTGTGGAGTACAAGACTCATCCATGTGGAGCGTATAGCTCATCTCATGTGGAGTACAAGACTCATCTGTATGGAGCACATAGCTCATCTGGGTAAGTAACTGTGGAGTACAAGACTCATCTGTATGGAGCACATAGCTCATCTATATGGAGCACATAGCTCATCTGGGTAAGTAACTGTGGAGTACAAGACTCATCTGTATGGAGAACATAACTCATCTCATATGGAGTACAAGACTCATATGTATGGAGCACATAGCTCATCTGGGTAAGTAACTGTGGAGTACAAGACTCATCCATGTGGAGCGTATAGCTCATCTCAAACACATTTACAAATAGCAGGCATAATTATCATTACAACAATCATCTCAGTAAATCACTTTTAAAAATATAGTATAACAATCATCACTATGATATACTACGTATAGTGAACTTATAATCTTAATAATGATGTAGCTTCATTATGAATCATATGGTGGCCACTCTTTACTGTTCGTATATATATATATATATATATATATATATATATATATATATATATATATATATATATATATATATATGAGATGGGATCCGTTGACACCAGGTGTCAACGGATTCGTTGACACCAAATTATTAACCGTTGATTTTGTTTGATCTAAAGGTTTATATTTGTTTAAATAAAATCACGTGACCATATCTTTTGAGATTTCCATGCCATAAATATTCATAATTTTTTTTTTTGGGAACAATACATATTCCTAATTAGTTCTATTGGTTTCCCTATCTTCTCCGACCGATTAATCATTTTCCATGCTCTAACTTTTCAAAACTATTTTCATGGTGTTCATCTTCTTCTAATTAAAAACATGGTGTTCATCTTCTTCTAATTAAAAACGAAAGCTTATCTTTTCAAAACAAGTAGCTATTTTTGATTAAAAACTAAAGCTAACGACTACCAAAGATAACTTTTCAAAACGAAAGCTTATCTTTTAATTTTAATTAAAAACAAGTAGCTATATTTGATCTATGTTATGTTAATCCAAAACAAAAAATTACCACCATTACAACATAATAAAATGGACCATGAATAATTTTTGAGAAAATTTATTTAGTTGATGTTTGCCATTTTCATAACAAGATGACCAACCGGAGAAGAGAGGAAAACTGGTAGATCAAATTAGGAATATTTATTATTCCAAAAAGAAATTAGGAATATTTATGGTATGGAAATCTCCAAAAGATATGATCACATGATATTTTTGATTGAACAAATATAAGCCTTCAGATCAAACGAAATCAACGGTCTATATTTGGTGTCAACGAATCCGTTGACATCTGGTGTCAACGGATCCTGACTCTATATATATATATATATATATATATATATATATATATATATATATATATATATAATTAATTAATTGACTTCCACCTCTCTATAAGACCACTCTAAAAGTGGGATAAATTCCTTAATCAAATAAAAAGGTCATTAACCGTTCAAACATCATATATTTATAAGCATTGTTATATATAAGCAGCTCACAGTCCATTAATTATGAAAGAGTATATCCACCGATCAAAACTCTAAACAATTAACATCAGCAATTCAGGAAAGACTAAATAATTGAATTTCATAAAATTCACCAATTAACAGGGTTAGGTTTTCATCAAATAAATCATTCAAATAAATTGTAATTCTTCTCAAAAATCAATATACCATGGAAGGGTTAAAGGGTGTGATTACTCACCTCTTGAATCAAGACCAGATTAACAATCACTCTTGGATTATTCTTTCTTTGCTGCCCTAATATATTTTCCCCGTTTCATCTTCAACGTGTGGCCTTCTCTTTTATTATCATCCTTTGGTTTAGTCTTCTAGTGATTTATATAAATCTCAATTGATCCGATCTACATTAAAGTTGGTAACTAACTGTCCTTTGTTTTAAATTTTAAATTAATAATATATCAACTATAATTATCAAATATCCATCCCTATTAGATAGCTCATTCGGTTTCCCATTTAAACGATATGTATCAAATTGGATTTCAAAAGATCATTTCCCCTAGTCTAGCTTCTACTATTTATTTTATTTATACAACCAATTCTAAAAAAAAAAATAGCTATAAAATAATAAATGTAAACTTAAATTATCATACATTGTCTTATTTTAATTAAGATCATCAATCTAATTAAATTTAAACTTTTAAATTACTATCTTAATTTTTTTCAAAGTTTAATAATTTCTACTCGGTTTTGGGATGTTACACAAAATCTCTAAATCACTTTTATTTTAATCAGTAACAAACGGACCCAAAATCATTTGAAAATAATCCAGTTACTTTCTGAACTTTATCACTTAGTTTTTTTTCTTCTTCTTTTCTGCTAATTGTGTTACATTTTTTTTTTTGAGGGAAAGATGCTTATAGCATTTGCTAATTGTGTTACATATAAGGTAGATAAGCGAGTTCCTTTTATTCTTAGCCATGAAAAGAATATAGGCATGCTATTCTGTTTGCTGCTTTGTTCTTCCAACTTGGTGCTGCAAAAAAGTAATCAAATTAGCAAAATAAAAATGTAAAAAATGTACAAAAGTCTTGAGTATGCAATTTACTAACATTTAAGATTATTGTATTTCTCTCGAGTATTTTACAAAATATTGTTTTTATTGATAATATATTTGTTGCTTTTAGGATTGAATATCATTCCTTTCGAGACATATTTTGGCACAAATTTTAGAACAGTCCCAAATATAATGAGAAAAGAGAAACAAACACACAAAGAAATGTTTACCCAGTTCGGTCCAATTTGACCTATTTTGGGGGAAAGATTGATCTCTCCAATTTACTATCAACGATTTCTTACAAAGAGATACAAATGAGTTACAAGAAATTAGCTTCAACAAGCTCACAAAGAACAAACCTAATTTCTACTCATTTTTCCAATCTCACCAATGAACAAGACACTCAATGATTTTCACTCCCTTAAGGTGTTTACAATGTTTCCCAACCCAAGAGAACCCTAATCAAAGCTACTATTTGGGTAGTGGTTGATCGTCTCCATGGATTTCATCACCCAGCTGCCTCCTTCCCATGGAAAAGCTACTATTTGTGTAGTGGTTGATCATCTCACAAATGACACCCACTTCATTTCTCTCCCATCACACTTCACAGCGGAATCTCTAGTTCCCATATTCATTGCTGATATTTAACGGCACCATGGGAGGCCAAAAACCATGGTAAGTGACCGCTGTCGAATCTTTGTGAGTCGTTTTTTGCAGGATCTCTTTAGATTGAATGGCACTACTTTATGTTTCTCTAGTGCGTACCACCCACAAAAGGATGGGCACACAGAGGTTACCAACCAGACCTTTGGAAACCTTCCTTTGTTGCCTCGTCAGTGATAGTCCGTAGTAGTGGGTATCATATCTTTCGTTGGCTGAACATATGTATAATTTGTCCTATCATTCCGCCATCAAGATGGCCCTTTTTGAGGCTCTATATGGAAGGGCTCCCCCTACCATCCGTTCTTACACAAAAGGGTCGACTATCGTTGCAACACTGGATGAGACGCTTGCTGTGCACAATTACCAGATTCTAACAGTCATTAAGAACAACTTGCAACAGGCGCATCTACGAATGAGGAGTTTGGCAAACCCTCACCATCGTGATCGTGAATTCAAGGTGAAGATTGGGTGTGGCTGTGACTGCAGGCTTACATGAAAAAAACTATGTGTGACCGCTGTTAAGATGTTCTTTGTTCCTTATCAGATCAGTAAGCGCATTGGCCCAGTATCTTACGAATTGACTCTTCACCGGTATGCATTCATCCAATCTTCCACGTCTCGAACTAAAGTTGTTCCATGGTAATCCGCCTACCACTCTTCCCGTTGTGGACTCCTCTGTCGTGGGCACCATGGTCCCACTCCAAATCCTTGGCTCAAGATTGATCCACACTAAGAATAATATCGTGGCACAAGTGTTGATTCACTGAGAAGGACTCCCCGCCATGGAGGCTACTTTGGAAGACAAAGACAAAATGTTGGAGGCCTATCCAAATGTCCACATTGAGGATAAAGTGTGTCTTGAAGGGATGGGTAATGATACGCAGGTGCCAATAGCAAACTCAGGCAACAACCATATTGGGCCGAAGGAGGACAAAAGCCCAAAACTAGCAAGGGAAAGGAGAGTTCCCGTGTGGGCCAAGGACTATGAGCTGGCTAATGCAAGGAATGGGAATAGGAAGCTTAGAAGGACCCAGAAGATGGACAGCTGTCCTTCATAGTAGAAGGAATCTTTTATCAGTTTCTTTTTATTTAAATTAGTTACCTCAATAGAGGGATCTTGTTACACCTGTCATTGATCATATAGGGTTATATAGTTTTTATGAGCTATAAAACCAAACAGTTTGTAAGATGATAATATAATGAATTAATATCAGATTTCTCCTTCTCTCTCTTTATTTCTCTGGAGCCTATCACCTCTTGAAAGTGATTTATCTTTCTATCCCTATCATTGTATACCTGATTTAACATTATCAATAATAGTTTCAACAATATTCTAGATTTGATAACCAAACAAGGCCGATTATGGGTTCAATTTTGAGTCAAGTTAACTCTTGTCTGAATATCATAACACTTGTCAACGATAAAGGTGAAGATGTCATTGAAGATGAAGATCTTATAATTAAAATAATGACTCGTCATATAAATCAAATTGATGAAGTACCAAAGGTATACCATCAAAACTATATCTTGGTTTATATTTTACTTCGTTCTAAATTGAATTTGATCTTTCAGTTTAATAAACCATATAAATTATTTTCTTAGTTGATGTTATTCTCTGGCGAAATAATCTTGTCTCTTTTTATAATATTCTCTTTAAATTTTTTAATTGCATCAATTATTTCTTTATTAACATACTCCTATTTATTTTACATCTTTTTCTGTAATACTCAAAGGAGGGGTTGAAGAGGCAAAACACAACTATAGCTATTGAGATCATTGTACAATTTTTGCAAAATAAAATAACTTGAGGCTTCTTTCCTTAGTTCATCTAAAAATGTAAGATCCAAATTAATTCTGATATACTTAATGGAGCCAATCTCAATTTAGATTTTGGAACCTTCAATGAAAAATGTTATATTTTGTAGGCCATCAAATTGGGGATCTTTCAATCATCAAATGCAGCTGCTTCCATTAAAATTGTAGCATATTAATGCAGAAACCCTTTTATCTTTGGTGGAAAATATCCACAGGATTGTATCTAAGGAATGAAATACAAAATCTAAGCTGGAGTCTAATGTAGTCATACCTGCTGCTGCACAGATAGCTTTTACAGGTCAATGTTATGGTAATAGTTGGTCTTCACTTTGGCTTGCTATTGAACTTATTCTTGAAGATGCTTTGGATGGAGGGCACATAGCAGATTTTAGTGCCATTGAAATTATTACTGGTATGAATGCATGATTGTTTTCTTATTATTTAGAAATTGGAGATTGTATTATCAATCATGATCAAGATCTAAACAAGCCGATTCAAGAACATTTGTACTTCCAAGAACATTTTCCAAGAACATGATGTAAATGATTCACCTGAAAGGACCTTCTTGGACTTGAGAAGCTTGTAGAGGCAGCTATTGTCATAGACTATACATACATTTTATAGTCTGTCTAAAGAATGACGTCAATGTTGGTGTTATACTACTATTTACTTATTTTATTATTAAAATCTTATAATATTAAATCGAAGTGACGTCTTTAGAATATTATTACGTTAATGAACAAGAGCACGAGATGCTATTAGACAATTACAAGATATCAAATAGAACAAGTAAAGTATGTTATGCCGATGACGATCTTAGGTTTCCCTAATCGTCCGGTTTAGAATCGTGTCATGATTATGTTATGCTTAGGTCTCGATACGTAGAGCGTATTCTTGGCAACGCGGTTTTAGTTTCCCCTTGACCGCCATGACACGTATAAGAAGTGAAGCCTATAACAAGTTAAGATGAACCTATGACGGATCTAGTATGCACGATCGTCTAGGAAAACATACCACACACGTATAATCAACCGTCAGGTTGTATTGTAGACACGTGGTGACCGTAGGTTTCCCCTGAGGTTACCTATAGCCTAGGATTAGGGGAACTCACTGAGACATTATGTCTCATCCCAATCCTTATTTGTTTCAGATAAACAGGTTGGATGTCAAGCTAGTAGCCGAATGGATGTTCAACAAGTGTTCGTTCGTACCCGCTGCAGGATGATATGGATATGCAAGGATGCATTTACTATGTTTTAAAAAAAAATTTGAGTTGTATTATCATTTTACGAATGCACATTGTTGTATAAGATATTCATTCGAAGTTTTATTGTTGTAAATTTTTAATGTATCCAGTACTAAACTTAACGCACATGCTAAACTTTCTAGATACGTTTAGTGTGGGTGTTACAACTACACATAGGCAGAATCTGTAATCAGCTCATGGTAGAAGGTGCTAACCCACAGCTTCTACAATGGTTTCTAACCGAAAAAAGAAAATAACAAAAGCTGACATAATAGAAACATGCATATAGTAATTCTACTTGAAGACATGCACGGCTCAATGGATGAGGAAGCTTTGGAGAGCGGCCTCAGTCGTCATTGTCAGCAGTCTTCGCTGACGAACTCATCATAGAAATATTCTCTGGGCTCTCCGTGAAACCTCTTATGAAATTCAGGTGCCTTAACAATTCTTTCAAAACTCTCATTTCCGATCCTCACTTTGTTCAAATGCATCTCAAGTAATCAGCATGAAATCCGCACCTAGCAATAACTTCCTTTCTAAATTCCGAGAATATATATCAGTTTATGAAGTCCTAACCTTCCCAATTTCTCGTTTGCTAGAGAATTCATCGACGACCACCATCCACTATGATCATTTCATTCGAATGACAAGGAATGATGATGGTATTTAGTTTGTTGCTGGTTCGTGCAATGGACTAATATGCTTCATCAGTATGCATATTTCACGCCTTTGTCTTTGGAACCCTTCCACCAGGAGAAAATCTGAATTTTTTTTACCCTCTTCATATAGTTTTCATTTTCAATACTCTTTTGGTAATGATAAGTTTAATAACAACGGTGTGTATTTGAGTGTTTATACTATTAACTGGTTGGCCGTGCGCGGTTACTTTGGTTCAGATTATTTAAATTTCGATGATATTACTATTGAGCAATATGTGATTCTTTCACTTGATCTATCCACTGAGACGCACACTCAACTCTTGCTGCCTCAGGGTTTTGATAAGGTGCCACGTAATCCACCAAAGCTTGTGGTTTTGACGGACCTTCTTTGTTTTTGTCATGATTATGAGGAAACCCATTTTATAATTATATGGCAAATGAAGGATTTTGGAGTTCAGAAGTCTTGGATTCTATTATATAAAATTAGTTATGACAATTTCTTTCCAGCAATGGAGCATAAACGGTAAGATTTGTTCATGTTGTATCTTTATGAGAATGGGGATAAACTGTTATTTTTTTGTTGGTACAAATGGGGATACACTGTTATTGTTAAATGATAACGACGACGAGGCGTTTATCTATAATTCTAGAGACAATAGAGTCGAGAAAATTGGATTTTTGGATAAAATATTCTGGTCGCGGGCCAAAGATTACATTGAAAGAGAAAACATATTTCTTACAGAGTACATATATATTTTTTTTAAAAAGTATATCATTTTTATGCTGATAGCATCTCAATTGAAATACAAAGTTTTTATTGCTTTTAATGTTTCAAGATGGTCCTTATCATTTAAGATTTTTTTGGTGTGCTGGTCCTCATCATATGAGGTTTAAGCATATATATTTAAAGTTTAAACGGATACAAGCTGGTGAGTTTAAAAATAGTGAGTTGTTGAAAGAAGCTTATGTTGCTGAAAGATCTACCAGAAGGAACATGGCTACAAATGTAATGAAATAACCCTGACATCTCTAGTCACATGCATGCACAATACATATCATAGAACATTTTGGATTATAGAATTCGAAATGTCTCAGCACAGAGACAGAAGTGCTGTGTTTTGGCTAAGACATACATTCGGCATTTAAATTGCTTCTAAACGATATAAACATATATTCACGATCGTACAAAATAAATAATTTAATAGAAAAAACATAAATTAAAAATATAACCTAATTTTCAAACATTAAACATATCCAAACATTAAACAAATATTATCCAAAAATACACTTTGTTCGGATTATATAAAATTCTATCCTAGACTGTAAACTTCTCCTAGACTGTAAATACAGTCAAAGGAAACATTTTCAATGCTCCAACCGACCAAATATGCATTAAACACATAACAAACTGTTCAAACCTTGGGTGAAACACCACAGTCCACCCAGTCTGGGAGGCTTCAAATTATATAATCCGAAACTATCTTAATATTTTTGGATTGTATAATCCGAACAGCCCCATTCTATGTTTAAGTTTGATTTTTGGAGGGTTTTCATGGCGAATGACACAAGGAAAGAAAAAAAAGGTACAAAAGAAAATTAAATGACTTAAAATAACATAATCACATAAGTGATAAAAATTATGGGAAAGTGTTCAAAGATGTGCTTTCGTACTTGATCCAGCAGGTCTGCCAACTGACATATTTCGATCGACAGGTCAACTGGATCAAGTTCACAAGAACCTCTTGCTGTTCATATCATTAGGAAATTTTTTCAGAGTTTTTGTTGTGTTTTACGACAAATGAACCAAGCACACTTATTTATAGAAGTTTCTGTGCGTCGTGGATCACAAAAAATGTCGATGCAATGTGGACCACTCAAAAAAACCTGTGCTAAATTGGTTCAGATTATATAATCTGAAACCTAACTTGCACCATATAGATCTTCTTATCTTTATGTGTTTCTACGGTGTACACAGTTATCTTCTTATGTAATTAATGAATACAAACACATTACACAACACAAAGTGACAAAATGAAATGTGCGATGAAGTTAGGTTCATAATATGACCATAACTATATTGACTTTAATTTCTACGCCGTACATTAAGTATAACAATTTCAAATACACAAAATACATAATTCAACAACATAAAACATGTAATAAAATAAAACATAATATATCACATATGAGCTAAAATAATTTTTTCTATTGGTTCCTCCAACAAAGATCTGATCTCTTCATAGTTCTTGGGACGGATCAAATTTTCTGAATTTGTATCCTGTCCAACGAAACGTCCAACTCGACCAGTCCTTTGGTAATGTACTGACTAAACGTCGAGAACATGGTTCTCACGTCGTCATCATTCATGAGCTTCATCCGGTTGAACTACAAAGTTCTGGCTGAGTTGGTCGATGGACGTCAATACTCAATACAATCCACCCTCATTGTGTCTTTGTGGTTGAGTTGGCAGTTGATTTGGTCTAGCTAATCCTTTGACCCGAAGAAAGTGACATCAGTGTGAATCCTGAATAGATGGGGTGGTTTTTCCCCGTTGTAGTAAACTGCAGCTAGCTTAGTATTCGGATCAATGACGGAAATGTCCATGATTTTTTTGGTGTGGTTTACTGCTTATGAAAACAGGCGCACTAATTTATAGAACTTTATGTGCATTGTGGACCACATAAACTATCGGTGCGTTGTGGACCACAAAAAAAAATTCTATACATAAGATTTTCAGATTGTATAATCCGAAATATCCCTCACTCTATAAAGTATGAAGTTTGATTCATTTCCACTCATTATTGAAGCATTTCGGGTTCTATAATTGTGAAACCATCTAGAATATTTTCGGATTGTAAAATCCGAATCAGCTCAGAGTGTTGGAAGGTTACTTGCTCAACAAGAGTAACTCATGAAACACGTTATTCAAAGGGTTTTACCAGCTTTAATGTCTGGTCGGGTTCTTTAAACACATTTTTTTGAACCCCGTGTATGAATCATTAAACTCTATGCAACTTATTCTTCAAAAATTTCCCCTATAAATACCTTTCAATCCTTCACAATTTCTCACACTATCATCTCACATTCTCTCCCTCTCCTTTCTTCTACAACTATGTGTATCCATCGTTGGCCTTTCATACAAAAAGACTACTTTCAAAATTCAAGAATTGCATGGACGGTCAATGGGGATGGTGTAACGCTGCAAAGAAGCGCGGTTTGTCTGAGTGTGAGGTTGGTCTGTCTGGGTGCAAGGTTGACCATCAAGGTCTCTTTTGCCCTAGAAAGGAAAAAAAACCTTATCCCAGCCCCGTCCCCCTCCCCCTCCATCTATTTCTTACCCCCTCCATCTTCTTGCACCACAAGTTTAGCTTTAGGTTTTAATTAATAAATTAACATTAGATGTTTGAAGATTTTATGTAATAAGCTTTAAGGTTAAATTTTATTGTAAATATACTATGAGAGAATTCATAAATCATCTTTGTTTCTTTAATTTTTTGTATATTTACATTTATTTTATGTTTTTGTAATTTATAATTATATCAATGAAATAATATACGCCACTGTTTCTTTAAAATTCTGGGTAAAACTAATTTGGATTATATAATAATCATCAATCTATTTCGGATTCTAAAATCTAAATAAAGGGTAATTTTGGAAAATAAAATAGACGCAAGAAACAAATAGGATGAAAAGAGTAACAAGAACAAATAGATTTACCTAAAAAAAAGAACAACTAGCGTTGAATAACGCTATAAAATTCCGAGAATATATACCCAAACCTATCACCGAAACCCCCAACACTATTTTAAACCCTCACACAGCTTCATTATCGTTCTTCAAATCCTGATGCCATAGATTTACAGGATGGTTTTTCGTTAAAGTTATTTAATAAATCTTACTTTATACAAACGCACAAATTCAAACTGTGTGCTTCTTTTTGGATTCATTGGTTAGGGTTCTACTCGAATACATGCACGGCTCAATGGAAGAGCATCCTCAGTCGTCATTGTCGGCAGTCTTCCCTGACGAACTCATTATAGAAATATTCTCCCGACTCTCTGTGAAACCTCTTTTGAAATTCAGGTGCCTTAACAATTCTTTCAAAACTCTCATTTCCGATCATCACTTCATTCAAAAGCATCTCAAGAAATCAACACGAAACCCACACCTAGCTCTAACTTCGCCACCAATATATACCATCCCAATTTCTCGTGTACTCGATAATTCATGGACGACCACCATTCACTATGATCATTTCCATGGATTGATCAGGAATGAAGCTAATTGGATGGTTGCTGGTTCATGCAATGGATTAATCTGCTTGGTTAATATTTATACTCTCCGTTTTTGGAACCCAGCCACTAGGACTAAATCTGATTTTATTTCAGATTCTTCGAATGAATCTTTTCAGCACTCTTTTGGTTATGATACTTTGACCGAAACTTATAAGGTGGTAGCTCTCCGTATAGCGAAGGAGCATGGCAATGCAGCAAGAAGCATTGTGAAAATTTTCACTTTGGGGGATAATTCTTGGAGAAATATTCATCCTTTCCCTGTTATTCCACTTTTATGGGCTTATAATTATTATAACAAAGGTATGTATTTGAGTGGTACTATTAATTGGTTGGCTGTCAGCGATTACTTTGGTTCAGATATTTTACTTGCGCTTGATGTTACTATTGATCAATATGTGATTCTTTCACTTCACCTCTCCACTGAGACACACACTCAACTTTTGCTGCCTCGGGGTTTTGATAAGCCGCCATGTTATCCGCCAAAGCTTGTGGTGTTGATGGACTGTCTTTGTTTTTGTCATGATTTTGAGCAAACCCATTTTATAATATGGCAAATGAAGGATTTTGGAGTTCAGGAATCTTGGATTCAATTATATAAAATTAGTTTTAGCAATTTCTTTTCAGCAATGGAGTATAAACGGTTAGATTTGTTCATGTTGTGTCTTTCTGAGAATGGGGATACACTGTTATTGTTAAACGATCACAAGGACAATGCATTTATCTATAACTGCAGAGACAATAGAGTCAAGAAAATTAGAATTACTGATAAAATATTCTGGTCGGAGACTAAGGATTACGTCGAAAGTCTGGTTTCGACTAATTGAAAGTGAGTTTCTCTTCCCCATATTACTTGTTTGAGTATATGTTACTTCGTGTTGCTATAAAGTTCTTGTAATAGTATTAGATTGTGTGAATATTTTGTGTGATCGCTTAGCCTGTTTATATTGTTGAATGAGTATCTATTACCATTTGTTGGATGTTAGGCTCTAACGAATTGAATGAAGGAAATTTACAGGCAACTTATATGTTAGGTAATTTGCCTGAACACAAAAGGAAGGGGAGGGCTTTGGGAAAAAGGAATGAGAAAGTGGAAGAAGTAGAAGAAAATGGGAGGGGGGGCTTTGGAGAGATAATTTTTCTTCATAACTTGCTTTAGCTAATCCCTAACCTAAAGCAAATTCTACAAGACCAATTGACCAGAAAGTTGTGATCAGAAAATAGCAAAACTTCACAGAGGTGAAATTGTAAGTTCACTCCTATAAATTGGCTTATCTCCCATCACTGATCAAATGATAACTTCCTTAATTTATGATTAAGTCAATTGCGATTTGGAAATTGATATGGATTAGCCTAGATTTGTATTTAAAGCTTATTCTGATGTTCTTCCTATATCACTTATATTTTTAGTTGATTAACATATATAAGCTTTTTTCTTGTTCTTTTTTGAATTTATTGCGTTAGTGGAAGAAGTATTTGTATCATTCGATGAAGAACAAATCTACCAAGGAAATAATAAATGTGATGAAATACCTAAGGTTGGAACTATATTTAGCTCCAAAGATGAACTTACAGAGTATTACAAGAGTTCTGCCCAGCCTATAGGTTTTGGAGTTACTAAACTTAGTAGCGAAAATGGTGATGATGGAAAAAATATTTCCCTCTTGCATGTAGTCATGAATCATGATGTTTCATATTTTGAATTGTTATAGGTACTAGATCTTTATAGTCACTGATATTTTTTTAATTAAATAATCTGATATAAATTCATTAATTCTGTAATTTTTCCTTTTGTAGGCGCACAACACCATGTGAATGATCTATCGTTGTTCGCAATTACACGTGAATCATAAAGACATGTAGTGATGATTGGTCATTTCGATACTATTTAGAAGCAGAGTATTGCTTTTGAACTATTATTAACCTTATATCTTTAGCATAGGATTGCTTGTGATATCCTTTATCAGCTGCTTCAAATATGGCACTGCTATTAGTCTAAAGCTCCAGAATTGGAGTGGTTTAGTTAGTTTATATGCTTCTGTGAAATTTGTCTGCATAAGGTTTCTACACATTTTTAAATTTGCTATGTAAGGCTACATTGTAAGGCTGGTGCTGTGGGTTTAAGCTTGGCACGAGTCTACACTTTTTTGTGCACAATTTCAGAAGTTTTGATATTTTTGTCTTTTAACAGTGTAACTTGGTTATGTTGTTATTTTAATAGATGGATGGAATTTCTTTTCTTTCATACACTTTTTACAGTTCAAAAGATTCAACGCTCGAACATGATTGACTAACAACGTAAAAATGTACAATGCCACTGCATATGAATAATTACATCATAAGAAAAACATGCACAAAATAGTTTAAACACGATCCAACGAGGCTATAGAGCGAAAGATGAGTAAATGAGACCTCCTACTGAACATGCAATAAGCTGCCAATAGGCCTACACCACAAATCAAATCAATACCCTCATAAAACTAGTTCCATTCCATCTACATGATCAACACAATCCTACATTGACTCGACATAAACAAAATAAAACCACTCATGAGCAACAGATCCACAGACCCCCATGAGCATAATCTTTCAATTTTGTTGTCGTTTTTCAATCTTTCGATTCACTTATCAGTCTCGTGAACAAATGCGCTGCCAAAGCCATGTAGAGTAATTGCGAACCAGACACTTATTTCATTCCTGAAAAATAAGGTAACAAGAAATGTCCAAGTTAATTAACACGGTAACTTGATATTTTGGTCATCTTAGTGGAACAAAGTTATTTATATTAAGGAAATTGCAGTCATGGAAAAACAAAGGAAGTTAACGTGTTGCTGATACAGGAAACTTCAAAACACATCTCATAAATTGTTCTAAAGGAATCCATGAAATGCCTTAAAGAGTATTCACTTCAGAGTACTTGTTATTTGGGAATTCAAAATGCCCAAACTGAGAGTTATATAACAAGATTTCACAATTTAATTAAAGCTTATAAAATAAAAATTATTGGTGATAAGCCAGTTTATTGTAACCTATTCTTTTAACTGTGATAGCATCAAAACAAATTCCATGATAGTTATTATAGTATAGTGAGAATAAACTAGAGTTAGATAAGTTAACTAGAGTTAGTAGTTTAGTTAGAGTTAGTTACCCCAACTAATCTCTATATATAAGAACACTCATTATACTCATTCATTATCTTTTTAATCATTTTTATTTTGTGATGACTCCTAGAACCATGGAATACTATGATATAAAAATGAATGTATAACCTCCTCTTATTACTTACTATGGCAGTCGCATGCTCTGATAAAACGGTAATTACAAAATTTGAATTGCCATTGATGTTTCAGCTTGAAATCTTACTATGCAGGCAGATTCAATAAAGCATTTCTTGTTGTAGTTATTGTGATTTTTATCTCCTGAATTGCCTCATTTTATTTGAAAATAATATATTTTTTTTAACTGGAAAATGAAAAAGATTGTCACTCAGAGAAATTAAAACTGGCATGAGGGAGTTAAATAGGAGTTAACTAAGAATTGAAATTGATTTAAACAAAATGTTAGCAGTACGTAAGAACTACGAATGATTTGAAAACTTGATGTGGGACAATAGTTCCTAAAATGAAAGAACATGGTTCGATATTAAACGTTGAAGAAGAAATTAATGTTCAATTTCTCTTGTCTCCTCATTCTCTTGTGCACTAGAATACCATAGCCCACAAGCATATAATAACATGCTTGATTCAACCCTTCCATTCATTAGTTTGTGGCAGTAGGGAGATTTAGTTTTTCATTCCCAACGGCCATGAGATCGCGAATTTGAACATTTAATTTAATAAATATAAATTATTTTCATAATTGATCATATTTTCTCCCTTAAACTTATATTTAAGTATGTTTTTAATTTATGAATATTTTTTTGTTGTTGATAATTCATGAACATTTTCTTTGAATAACCGAATTCTCTCTATTTTTTTTTATAATTTAGGAACAAATTAGCCTTGCCTAATTTCAGTTTATGTGCTTCTGAAAAGGATGTTATTGCTTTAAATGAGGAAATGCAAAATCTGCTAAATGCAACTGCTTTAGATGATGATGAAGTGGAAATTCTACTTGATCCACATTGAGAAATGCGCTTGGAAATTGAAGACATGCCTTTTGAGGAATTTATTCCGTTGGGTGAGAGAATTTGTAATTTGTAGCGTAAGTACTGGTTTATCAAAGGAAACAACTACAACTCAAATGAAGACAAATGTTTACACACCGAAACCCAAATATTATTAATTTGGAAGAGTTCCTTTATGACGTTCAAGAAATTGATGCCTGCGTCATATGTGAGATTGAATTTAAAGACCAAAAGAAGATTGGAATTCCTCAATGTAAGCATGAATATCATGTCCATTGCATAACAAAATGGTTGGTGATAAAAAAAATGAATGCCCTATTTGCAAATCAGAAGCTTTGACTTCTACAAAGAATATTACATAGAAATCTATTAATATTTTATAAAGAATTCATAGATTCTTATGTGTCATTCTTTGTAGAAGTCAAGGCTTCTGATTTGCAAATAAGGCATTCATTTTTTGTCACAAACCATTTTGTAATGAAATCAACATGATATTCTTGCTTGCATAGAGGAATTCCAATATTTTTTTTATCTTTAAATTAAGTCTGAAATATTATGCAAACATCCATTTCCTCGACGTCAGAAGGGAACTCTTCTAAATTAATACTACTAGGGTTTGGTGTGTAAACTTTTCTCTCCAATGGAGCTGTAATTGTTTCCACTTATAACCCATTACTTACATTAAAAATCCTCTCACACAATGCAAAAAAAAAAAATTCATAAGACATTTCTAAGCGGATTTCTTGAAGTGGACCTGGTAGAATTTCCTCATCATCATCTAAAGCAATAGCTTTTATATGACTTTGCACGTCCTTATTTAAAGCAACAACATCCTTTCAAAAAGCACATAAACCTAAAATAAGTTGAGCCTAATCTGATCCTAAATTACCGAAAAAAAAACATAGAATTCGGTTATTAAAGAAAAAATTCATAGATTATCAACAACAAAAAGTATTCGTAAATTAAAAAACCATATTTAAATATAAATTGAAAGGAGAAAAATATTATCAATTGTGTAAATAATTTATATGGTTTATTAAATTGAAAGCTCAAATTCAATTTATAATGAAGTAAAGTTTAAAAAGAAATATAGTATTACTAGTATACCTTTCGTGAAGAAGAGTTAGATATGAAGAGGAAATATTTTTTTTAGATCTGCACAAGAAAAACAAAGAAGATGAGTGAATGGATGAGAAAAAAAAAGCGTCTACAACTTATTTATATTCTGAGTAATAAGAGGGAGGGCTCAATTTTAGGGTTAGGGGCTACGGGCCTGGGCCTTGAAATATTAGTTGTGATTTTAATATGGCCGTTACGTACTTTTCCCACCCTATTGGTTTCCTACACGCTATATTTTTTTCCCCAAATTAGTCTTTGCTCAGAAAATAAAATCCGAAAGCTATTCGACATAGAATCTAAAACTGGATGAAACATAGAATTACATAACAACATTGCATATAATATAAGAACAAATTATTGAAAATGACTAAAATTAAAAGAAAAATATGCAAAGAAACAAGAAATAAATAAAACTCTCATATCATTAATAGATCATATCTTTCATTGTACATTTACATTACCATTGAAGCTAATTACACAAATTAATTAAACAACTAAAGCTAACCTATGGCAAAGGAAACTTTGATGGTCAACCTTACAACCAAATAGGTCAACTTGACACCCAAACAAATGGTGCAAATTTGTTGAGTGGCACCATGTCTTTTTCCCATTCAGACAACCCTTAAAAAGCTAGAGTAACCTTTTTGTACGAAATGCCAACGTTGGAAAGACATTATAGAAGAAAAGAGAAGGGGAGAATGTGAGACGATGGAATGAGAAATTGTGAAGGATTGATGAGTATTTACAGGAGGAATTTGTGAAGGATGGTGCAAAAAGTGTAATTTTCCATTAATTGCAGTAAAAAATACGTGGTAAAACGTGGTCTGACTAGTCAATACCTTTTGAAAAAACGTGTTTAATGAGCAACTCTTCCCAGAATTGTTTAGTTAATATAATCCAAACAAGCTCAAGACTGTGCTAAATTTGGCACTTTATGGGGTTAGGGAGAGTTCAAATTATATAATCCGAAAACCAGCTCAAATATATATTTTTTTCCTGTGGTCCACATTGCACCAACAATTTATGTGGTTCACAACGCACATAAACTTCTTTAAATTAGTGTGCATGTTTTCATAAGTAGTAAACCACACCAAAAAAAAAACATGGATACTTTGGTTCTTGATCCAAACACCAAGCTAGCTCCAATTTACTTCAACATGGGAAAACCACCCCATCTGTTCAGGGTGCAGAATGATGTCACACAGTCTGTGTTGAAGGATCAACTAAATCAAATCAACCGTCAAATCAACCACTGAGACACAAGAAGGGTAGACAGTGTTGAGTAACGACGTCAACCAACTCAGGTGGAAGAGTGCAGTTCACCTAGATGAAGCTCATGGATGACGACGACATGAGAACAATGTTCTCTATATTTGAGCAGTACAGTACTACACGACCGATCGAGTTGGACGCTTCATTGGTCAGTTTTGTTGGAGATACTAAAGAAAGTTTTAGCTGACCTAGAAATTACAAGGATATATGGGCTTTGGTTGAGGAACCACACGAAGAAATTAATTTAGCTGATCCATGGTATGTCATGTTTTATTTTAGCTGAGCAAGGTTCAACACGTTCTGGGACGATTCAAATTATATAAACAAAAATGTTTAAGATGTGTTTGAATTATATAAACCAAAGGTTCGGAGGATTTGTGGTGAATTTAATGTTATTTTTGATCGGTTAAAGCATTGTAAATGTTTCCTTCAACTGTATTTATAGTCTAGGATTTTATGGCTATAAATAGCCATGAATCCTTCAACAATTTCATTCATTATTCAACCCTCTCTAAATTCCTCACAAGACTTGTCTTCAATTTCCAAGTACATTTCTCGAACTGGATCAAGCAGAATTTCCACTTCATGATCATCTACAGCAATAGCATTTAGCAGATTTTGCACTTCCTCATTTAAAACACTTTTCAGAAACACAAACTTGAAATTAGGCAAGCCTATTACGTTGAAAGTCTAGTTTTGACAAATTGAAAGTGAGTTTCTCTTCCCCATATTAGTTGTTTGAGTTTATGTTACTACGCGTTGCTATAAAATTCTTGTCATTTTATAGTATTAGATTAGATTGTATGAAATTTGCCTGAACGCAATTTTTACAAAGGAATATTCATCCACTCTTGGATATTCTTATAAGAAATATGAAATAGTCTTTAATTTGAAAACATAACGCATTATATAGAACTGAAATGCAAGGGAAATTCTAAAAAAAGAGTGTTAAGAGGTGGAAGTGGGAAACTAATTTATGAGCAAGTGACATAGATCAATAACAAAGAGGATAGAAATTAGAGACTAACGATTATAGATTTAACACTATGAAATGCTTCAGATCTTGTTATTTAACCAATTACCTTTCCATGATTTAATTCATGGTATTATGAAATTGAAAATCAAGCTTACTCAAACAAATAAATGATGAATTTGCCTAACATCGGAGTATGGTTAATTAAATTTGAATTACCTTTCCTTGAGTCAACAATTTCCTTGGCATATTTTCATCTGCCCCTGTTTCATTTTTTTACTTGTGCAGTTTTGATCACGATCATTGTATGAAAATGTGGACACTATGGCAAAAGAAGTATAGAAAGGGGCTGCTGTTATTTTTCATTCAATTAGAATGTGTTATTCTCTAGCAAATATTTAGATTTCCTTTTAGCTTGGATCATTTAGATTTGGGTCATGCTAACCGGTGTCCCCGGGACGCTAGTTAAGCGTACAAAAAAGGAAATTCTTACCATAAAAGGAAGCTTTGTTGACTTATTTATGGATTAATTAAACAATTTTCAATGCAATAATTAATATATAATTTCCTTTTTTAGTATCCTTAACCAGTGCCCCGGGGCATCTGTTAGCATTTCCCTTTAGATTTTCACCTGTTTGTTTTCAGTTTGTTACAAAGGTTAGTGAAAATTGAATGGTAAAGAATTAAAAGTGAATGAGGTTTGAATCACACTTTGATGCCTAAACAGTAAACCATCTTTACGCTGCTTCACTCTAATGGCGTGCTGATACCAAACACGGTTTCAGTGATGTGTCATTGCTACATAGCTTTAATAACTATCATTTTTCATTGAAAGAGAAAACACATTTCTTACAAAGTACACATATATTTAAAAATAAAATATCATTTTTATGTTGATAGCTTCTCAATTGAAATATAAAGTTTTTATTGCTTTTAATGTTTCAAGATGGTCATCATCATTTAAGATTTTTTTGGTGTGATGGTCCTCATCATATGAGGTTTAAGCATATATATATATATATATATATATATATATATATATGGGATTTGCTAGGTGTGTATATATATATATATATATATATATATATATATATATATATATATATTCAAAGTTCAAACGCATACAAGCTGGTGAGTTTAAAAATAGTGAGTTGTTGAAAGAAGCATATGTTGCTGAATTAGATCCACCAAAAGGAACATGGCTACAAATGTAATGAAATAACCCTGACATCTCTTTTCACATGCATGCACAATACATGTCGTAGAACGTTTTGGATTATATAATTTGAAATGTCTCATTAGAGAGACATAAGTGCTGTGTTTTGGCTAAGACATGCATTTGGCATTTAAATTGATTCCAAACGATATAAACATATATTCATGATCGTACAAAATAAATACTTTAATAGAAAAAACATAAATTCAAAACATAACACAATTTTCAAACATTAAACATATCCAAACATTAAACATATATCATCCAAAAATACACTCTGTTCGGATCATATAAAATTCTATCCTAGATCGTAAACCTATCCTGGACTGTAAATACAATCAAAGGAAACGTTTTCAATGCTCCAACCGACCAAAAATGCATTAAACACACCACAAAACCGTCCGAACCTTGGGTGAAACACCACAGTCCACCCAGTCTGGGAAGGTGTTCAAAGATGTGCTTTCATACTTGATCCAACTGGTGTGCCAACTGACATATTTCGATCGGCAGGTCAATCGGATCAAGTTCACAAGAACCTCTTGCTGTTCATATCTTTAGGAAGATTTTTCCAGAGTTTTTGTTGTGTTTTACGGAAAATGAATCAAGCACACTTATTTATAGAAGTTTCTGTGTGTCGTGGTCCACAAAAATTGTCGATGCAATGTGGACCACACAAAAAATCTGCGCTGAACTAGTTCAGATTATATAATCTGAAACCTAACTTGAACCATATAGATCTTCTTATCTTTATGTGTTTCTACGGTGTACACATTTATCTTCATATGTAATGAACGAACATAAACACATTACACAACACAAAGTGACAAAATGAAATGTGCGATGAAGTTAGGTTCATAAACTGACCATAAATATATTGATTTTGATTTCAACGCCGTACATTAAGTATAACAATTTCAAATACATCAAATACATAATTCAACAACATAAAACATGTAATAAAATAAAACATAATAGATCACATATCAGCTAAATTAATTTCTTTGTTTGGTTCCTCCAACAGAGCTCTGATCTCTTCATAGTTTCTGGGACGGATCAAATTTTCTGAATTTGTATTTGTCCAACGAAACGTCCAACTCAATCAGTCCTTTGGTACTGTACTAACCAAACGTCGAGAACATGGTTCTCACGTCGTCGTTGATCATGAACTTCATCCGCTTGAACTGCAAAGTTCTACCATCCACCCTCATTGTGTCTTTGTGGTTGAGTTGACGGTTGATTTGGTCCAGCTGATCCATCGACCCGAAGAAAGTGACATAAGTGCGAATCCTGAATGGATGGGGTGGTTTTTCTCCGTTGTAGTAAACTGCAGCTAGCCTGCTGTTTGGATAAATGACGAAAATGTCCAAGAATTTAATGGTGTGGTTTACTGCTTATGAAAATATGCACACTAATTTATAGAACTTCTTGTGCGTTGTGTACCACATAAACTATCGGTGCGTCGTGGATCATAAAAAAATCCTATACATCAGATTTTCAGATTGTATAATCCGAAATATCCCTCACCCTATAAAGTACGAAGTTTAACTCATTTTCACTCATTATTGAAGCATTTCGGGTTCTATAATTCGAAACCTTCTGGAACATTTTAGGATTGTAAAATCCATATCAGCTCAGAGGGTTGGACGATTACTTGCTCAGCAAGAGTAACTCATGAAACACGTTATTGAAAGGGTTTTACCAGCTTTAATGACTGGTCAGGTTCTTTAAACACGATTTTTTGACCCCCATGTAAGAATCATTAAACTCTATGCAACTCATTTTTCATAAATTTTCTTTATAAATACCCTTCAATCCTTCACAATTTCTCACACCATCATCTCACATTCTCTCCCGCTCCTTTCTTCTACAACTATGTGTTTCCATCGTTGGCCTTTCATACAAAAAGACTACTTTGAAAATTCAGGAATTGCATGGAAGGTCAATGGGGATGGTGTAACGCCGCGAAGAAGGGCGGTCTGTCTGGGCGTGAGGTTGGTCTGTCTGGGTGCAAGGTTGACCATCAAGGCCTCTTTCACCCTAGAAAGGAAACAAACCTTACCTCAGTCCCCTTCCCATTCATCTTCTTGCACCACATGCTTAGCTTTAAGCTTGTAATAAATTAACATTAGGCCTTTGAAGATTTTATGTAATAAGCTTTAAGGTTAAATTTTATTGTTAATATACTATGATATATTAATAAAATGAGAATTCATAAATCATCTTTGTTTCTTTAATTTTTTTGTATATTTACATTTATTTTATGGTTTTGTAATTTATAATAATTATGTCAATGAAATAATATACGCCACTGTTTCTTTAAAACTCAGGGCAAAACTAATTTGGATTATATAACCCAAAAATAATCATCAATCTATTTTGGATTCAAAAATTTAAACAAAGGTCCTCAAAAAAAATAATCTAAACAAAGGGTAATTTTGAAAAAAAAAAAAAATAGACGCATGAGAAACAAACAAATAAGATGAAAAAAGTAACAAGAACAACTAGATTTACCTAAAAAAAAGAATAACTAGCGTTGAATATACGCTATAAAATTCCGAGAATATACCCAAACCCATCACCAAAAACCCCCAACACTATTTTAAACCCTCACACAGCTTCATTATCGTTCTTCAAATCCTGATGCCATAGATTTACAGGATGGTTTTTCGTTAAAGTTATTTAATAAATCTTACTTTATACAAACGCACAAATTCAAACTGTGTGCTTCTTTTTGGATTCATTGGTTAGGGTTCTACTCGAATACATGCACGGCTCAATGGAGGAGCATCCTCAGTCGTCATTGTCGGCAGTCTTCCCTGACGAACTCATTATAGAAATATTCTCCCGACTCTCTGTGAAACCTCTTATGAAATTCAGGTGCCTTAACAATTCTTTCAAAACTCTCATTTCCAATCCTCACTTTGTTCAAATGCATCTCAATAAATCATCACGAAACCCACACCTCCTACTAACTTCCTTACCACTGTTTGATCTCATAACCTTCCCAATTTCTCGTTTACTCGATAATTCATTGAAGACCACCATTCTTTATGATTATATCCATGGATTGATTGAGAATGGCGATAGTTGGTTAGTTACTGGTTCATGTAATGGATTGATATGCTTGGTTAATATTCATACTTCATGCCTCCGTTTTTTGAACCCAGCCACTAGGACTAAATCAGATTTTATTTCAGTTTCTTCGAATAAATCTTTTCAGCACTCTTTTGGTTATGATACTTTGACCGAAACTTATAAGGTGGTAGCTCTCCGTGTAGCGAAGGAGCATGGCAATGCAGCAAGAAGCATTGTGAAAATTTTCACTTTGGGGGATAATTCTTGGAGAAATATTCCTCCTTTCCCTGTTATTCCACTTTTTTGGGCTTATCATTATTATAACAATGGTGTTTATTTGAGTGGTACTATTAATTGGTTGGCTGTCAGTGATTACTTTGGTTCAGATATTTTATGTGTGCGTGATGTTACTATTGATCAATATGTGATTCTTTCACTTCATCTCTCCACTGAGACACACATTCAACTTTTGCTGCCTCGGGGTTTTGATAAGCCGCCACGTTATCCGCCAAAACTTGTGGTGTTGATGGACTGCCTTTGTTTTTGTCATGATTTTGAGCAAACCCATTTTATAATATGGAAAATGAAGGATTTTCGAGTTCAGGAATCTTGGATTCAATTATATAAAATTAGTTATAACAATTTCTTTTCACCAATGGAGCTTAAGCGGTTAGATTTCCTCGTGTTGTATCTTTCTGAGAATGAGGATACAATGATATTGTTAAACGATCACAAGGACAAGACATTTATCTATAACTGCAGAGACAATAGAGTCAAGAAAATTGGAATTACTGATAAAATATTCTGGTCGCAGACCAAGGATTACGTCGAAAGTCTGGTTTCGACTAATTGAAAGTGAGTTTCTCTTCCCCATATTACTTGTTTGAGTTTATGTTACTTCATGTTGCTATAAAGTTCTTGTAATTTAACAGTATTAGATTGTGTGAATATTTTGTGTGATGGCTTAGCTTCTAATTAGCCTGTTTATATTGTTGAATGAGTATCTATTACCATTTGTTGGATGTTAGGCTCTAACGAATTGAATGAAGGAAATTTACATGCAAATTATATGTTAGGTAATTTGCCTGAACACAATTTTTACTAAGGTTTTGTTTGCGAGTTTGGAGGGGAAGGAAGGGGAGAGCTTTGGGAAAAAGGAATGAGAAAGTGGAAAAAGTAGGAGAAAATGGGAGGGGGGGCTTTGGAGAGATAATTTTTCTTCATAATACAAAACTCTTATCATTTGGGGAAACTTAAAAATTGTATTTGAGGAGAGTTTGTATGAGTCGCCCAATTGCTGCTAAATAAGGAATTTTACCTGCTAATCCTTAACCTAAAGCAAATTCTACAAGACCAATTGACCAGAAAGTTGTGATCAGAAAATAGCAAAACTTCCCAGAGGTGAAGTTGTAAGTTCACTCCTATAAATTGGCTTATCACCCATCACTGATCAAATGATAACTCCCTTAATTTATGATTAAGTCAATTGTGATTTTGAAACTGATATGGATTAGCCTAGATTTGTATTTAAAGCTTATTCTGATGTTCTTCCTATATCACTTATATTTTTAGTTGATTAACATATATAAGCTTTTTTCTTCTTGTTGTTTTTTGAATTTATTGCGTTAGTGGAAGAAGTATTTGTATCTTTCAATGAAGAAGAAATCTACCAAGGAAATAATAAATGTGATGATAGTTTAGAACCAAATATTGTTGATGGAGATGAAATACCTAAGGTTGGAACTATATTTAGCTCCAAAGATGAGCTTACATACAGAGTATTACAAGAGTTATGCCCAGCCTATAGGTTTTGGAGTTACTAAACTTAGTAGCAAAAATGGTGATGATGGAAAGAAATATTTTCCTCTTTCATGTAGTCATGAATCATGGTGTTTCATATTTTGAATTGTTACAAGTACTAGATCTTTATAGTCACGGATATTTTTTTAATTAAATAATTTGATATAAATTCATTAATTCTGTCATTTTTTCTTTTTATAGGCACAACACCATGTGAATGATCTATCGTTGTCACCAATAACACATGTATCATAAAGACATGTAGCGATGATTGGTCATTTTGATACTACTTAGAAGCATAGGATTGTTTTTGAACTATTAACTTTATGCCTCTAGCATAGGATTGCTTGTGATATTCTTTATCAGCTGCTTCAAATATGTCACTGCAATTAGTCTAAAGCTCAAGAATTTGTCTGCGTAAGGTTTCTACACATTTTTAAATTTGCTATGTAAGGCTACATTGTAAGGCTGGTACTATGGGTTTAAGCTTGGCATGAGTCCACTCTTTTTTCTGCACAATTTCAGAAGTTTTGCTATTTTTTGTTTTTTAACAGTGTAACTTGGTTGTGGTACTATTAATTGGTTGGCTGTCAGCGATTACTTTGGTTCAGATATCTTACGTGCGCGTGATGTTACTATTGATCAATAGTTCAAAAACACAAATCATCTTAGTGGAAAGTGAGGTATGATGAAAGTAAACAAAAGATTCAATGCTCTAACAGGATTTGACTGACAACGTAATTATGTACAATGCCACTGCATATGAATAATTACATCATACGAAAAACATACACAAAATAGTTTAAACACGATCCAATGATCCAAGAGGCTGTAGAGCGAAGGATGAGTAAATGAGACCTCCTACCGAATGTGCAATAAGCTGCCAATAGGTCTACACCACAAATCAAATCAATACCCTTGTAACCTCATAAAACTAGTTCCATTCCATCTACATGATCAACACGATCCTACATTGACTCGACATAAACAAAATAAAACCACTCATGAGCAACAGATCCGCAGACCCCCATGAGCAAAATCTTTCAATTTTGTTGTCGTTTTTCAATTTCGATTCACTTATCAGTCTTGTGAATAAATGCGTTGCCAGTGCAACAGTAAGCCATGTATGGTAATTGCGAACCAGACACTTATTTCATTCCTGAAAAATAAGGTAACAAGAAATGTCCAAGTTAACACGGTAACTTGAAATTTTGGTCATCTTAGTGGAACAAAGTTTATCATATTTAGCCAAATGTTTCTAAAAATTTATTGTAGCCAAAATTGTAACAGATTAAGGAAATTGCAGTCATGCAAAAACAAGGAACTTCAAAACACATCTAACAAATTGTATTCACTTCAGAGTACTAGTTATTTGGGAATTCAAAATGCCCAAACTGAGAGTTATATAACAAGATTTCACAATTTAATTAAAGCTTATAAAATAAAAATTATTGGTGATAAGCCGGTTTATTGTAACCAATTCTTTTAACTGTGATAGCATCAAAACAAATTCCATGATAGTTATTATAGTATAGTGAGAATAAACTAGAGTTAGTAGTTTAATTAGAGTTAGTTACCCCAACTAATCTCTATATATAAGAACACTCATTATACTCATTCATTATCTTTTTAATCATTTTTATTTTGTGATGACTCCTAGAACCATGGAATACTATGATATAAAAATGAATGTATAACCTCCTCTTATTACTTACTATGGCAGTCGCATGCTCTGATAAAACGGTAATTACAAAATTTGAATTGCCATTGATGTTTCAGCTTGAAATCTTACTATGCAGGCAGATTCAATAAAGCATTTCTTGTTGTAGTTATTGTGATTTTTATCTCCTGAATTGCCTCATTTTATTTGAAAATAATATATTTTTTTTAACTGGAAAATGAAAAAGATTGTCACTCAGAGAAATTAAAACTGGCATGAGGGAGTTAAATAGGAGTTAACTTAGAATTGAAATTGATTTAAACAAAATGTTAGCAGTACGTAAGAACTACGAATGATTTGAAAACTTGATGTGGGACAATAGTTCCTAAAATGAAAGAACATGGTTCGATATTAAACGTTGAAGAAGAAATTAATGTTCAATTTCTCTTGTCTCCTCATTCTCTTGTGCACTAGAATACCATAGCCTACAAGCATATAATAACATGCTTGATTCAACCCTTCCATTCATTAGTTTGTGGCAGTAGGGAGATTTAGTTTTTCATTCCCAACGGCCATGAGATCGCGAATTTGAACATTTAATTTAATAAATATAAATTATTTTCATAATTGATCATATTTTCTCCCTTAAACTTATATTTAAGTATGTTTTTAATTTATGAATATTTTTTTGTTGTTGATAATTCATGAACATTTTCTTTGAATAACCGAATTCTCTCTATTTTTTTTTTATAATTTAGGAACAAATTAGCCTTGCCTAATTTCAGTTTATGTGCTTCTGAAAAGGATGTTATTGCTTTAAATGAGGAAATGCAAAATCTGCTAAATGCAACTGCTTTAGATGATGATGAAGTGGAAATTCTACTTGATCCACATTGAGAAATGCGCTTGGAAATTGAAGACATGCCTTTTGAGGAATTTATTCCGTTGGGTGAGAGAATTTGTAATTTGTAGCGTAAGTACTGGTTTATCAAAGGAAACAACTACAACTCAAATGAAGACAAATGTTTACACACCGAAACCCAAATATTATTAATTTGGAAGAGTTCCTTTATGACGTTCAAGAAATTGATGCCTGCGTCATATGTGAGATTGAATTTAAAGACCAAAAGAAGATTGGAATTCCTCAATGTAAGCATGAATATCATGTCCATTGCATAACAAAATGGTTGGTGATAAAAAAAATGAATGCCCTATTTGCAAATCAGAAGCTTTGACTTCTACAAAGAATATTACATAGAAATCTATTAATATTTTATAAAGAATTCATAGATTCTTATGTGTCATTCTTTGTAGAAGTCAAGGCTTCTGATTTGCAAATAAGGCATTCATTTTTTGTCACAAACCATTTTGTAATGAAATCAACATGATATTCTTGCTTGCATAGAGGAATTCCAATATTATTTTTTTATCTTTAAATTAAGTCTGAAATATTATGCAAACATCCATTTCCTCGACGTCAGAAGGGAACTCTTCTAAATTAATACTACTAGGGTTTGGTGTGTAAACTTTTCTCTCCAATGGAGCTGTAATTGTTTCCACTTATAACCCATTACTTACATTAAAAATCCTCTCACACAATGCAAAAAAAAAAATTCATAAGACATTTCTAAGCGGATTTCTCGAAGTGGACCTGGTAGAATTTCCTCATCATCATCTAAAGCAATAGCTTTTATATGACTTTGCACTTCCTTATTTAAAGCAACAACATCCTTTCAAAAAACACATAAACCTAAAATAAGTTGAGCCTAATCTGATCCTAAATTACCGAAAAAAAAACATAGAATTCGGTTATTAAAGAAAAAATTCATAGATTATCAATAACAAAAAGTATTCGTAAATTAAAAAACAATATTTAAATATAAATTGAAAGGAGAAAAATATTATCAATTGTGTAAATAATTTATATGGTTTATTAAATTGAAAGCTCAAATTCAATTTATAATGAAGTAAAGTTTAAAAAGAAATATAGTATTACTAGTATACCTTTCGTACTTTGTCGATTCAATCTGTATGATTAATTGAATTATAAGATCTTCATCTTCAATGTCATCTTCACCTTTGTCATCATCAAGTGTTGTGAACTGACTTGACCCAAAATTGAACACATAGTCGCCCTTGTTGAATTATCATATCTAAAACATTGATGAAAACAATGTTGACATCATTAAATCGGGTATAAAATGAGTTCAAATGATACAACTCAAATACCGAGTTTGTTAATAAATCTTGTTGACAAAATTTCATACATAATTGGTTGACTCGTAGAGACCGTGATATGTTTTTGATAAAAGGAAGAATACCTACCAACACAATAAATGAAAATCAAATAACGAGAAGAAGGTATTTTTTAACGGATCGTGAAGAAGAGTTAGATATGAAGAGGAAATATTTTTTTTAGATCTGCACAAGAAAAACAAAGAAGATGAGTGAATGGATGAGAAAAAAAAAGCGTCTACAACTTATTTATATTCTGAGTAATAAGAGGGAGGGCTCAATTTTAGGGTTAGGGGCTACGGGCCTGGGCCTTGAAATATTAGTTGTGATTTTAATATGGCCGTTACGTACTTTTCCCACCCTATTGGTTTCCTACACGCTATATTTTTTCCCCAAATTAGTCTTTGCTCAAAAAATAAAATCCGAAAGCTATTCGACATAGAATCTAAAACTGGATGAAACATAGAATTACATAACAACATTGCATATAATATTAAGAACAAATTATTGAAAATGACTAAAATTAAAAGAAAAATATGCAAAGAAACAAGAAATAAATAAAACTCTCATATCATTAATAGATCATATCTTTCATTGTACATTTACATTACCATTGAAGCTAATTACACAAATTAATTAAACAACTAAAGCTAACCTATGGCAAAGGAAACTTTGATGGTCAACCTTACAACCAAATAGGTCAACTTGACACCCAAACAAATGGTGCAAATTTGTTGAGTGGCACCATGTCTTTTTCCCATTCAGACAACCCTTAAAAAGCTAGAGTAACCTTTTTGTACGAAATGCCAACGTTGGAAAGACATTATAGAAGAAAAGAGAAGGGGAGAATGTGAGACGATGGAATGAGAAATTGTGAAGGATTGATGAGTATTTACAGGAGAAATTTGTGAAGGATGGTGCAAAAATTGTAATTTTCCATTAATTGCAGTAAAAAATACGTGGTAAAACGTGGTCTGACTAGTCAATACCTTTTGAAAAAACGTGTTTAATGAGCAACTCTTCCCAGAATTGTTTAGTTAATATAATCCAAATAAGCTCAAGACTGTGCTAAATTTGGCACTTTATGGGGTTAGGGAGAGTTCAAATTATATAATCCGAACCAGCTCAAATATATATTTTTTTCCTGTGGTCCACATTGCACCAACAATTTATGTGGTTCACAACGCACATAAACTTCTTTAAATTAGTGTGCATGTTTTCATAAGTAGTAAACCACACCAAAAAAAAAAAACATGGATACTTTGGTTCTTGATCCAAACACCAAGCTAGCTCCAATTTACTTCAACATGGGAAAACCACCCCATCTGTTCAGGGTGCAGAATGATGTCACACAGTCTGTGTTGAAGGATCAACTAAATCAAATCAACCGTCAAATCAACCACTGAGACACAAGAAGGGTAGACAGTGTTGAGTAACGACGTCAACCAACTCAGGTGGAAGAGTGCAGTTCACCTAGATGAAGCTCATGGATGACGACGACATGAGAACAATGTTCTCTATATTTGAGCAGTACAGTACTACACGACCGATCGAGTTGGACGCTTCATTGGTCAGTTTTGTTGGAGATACTAAGGAAAGTTTTAGCTGACCTAGAAATTACAAGGATATATGGGCTTTGGTTGAGGAACCAGACGAAGAAATTAATTTAGCTGATCCATGGTATGTCATGCTTTATTTTAGCTGAGCAAGGTTCAACACGTTCTGGGACGATTCAAGTTATATAAACAAAAATGTTTAAGATGTGTTTGAATTATATAAACCAAAGGTTCGGAGGATTTGTGGTGAATTTAATGTTATTTTTGATCGGTTAAAGCATTGTAAATGTTTCCTTCAACTGTATTTATAGTCTAGGATTTTATGGCTATAAATAGCCATGAATCCTTCAACAATTTCATTCATTATTCAACCCTCTCTAAATTCCTCACAAGACTTGTCTTCAATTTCCAAGTAGATTTCTCGAACTGGATCAAGCAGAATTTCCACTTCATGATCATCTAAAGCAATAGCATTTAGCAGATTTTGCACTTCCTCATTTAAAACACTTTTCAGAAACACAAACTTGAAATTAGGCAAGCCTATTACGTTGAAAGTCTAGTTTTGACAAATTGAAAGTGAGTTTCTCTTCCCCATATTAGTTGTTTGAGTTTATGTTACTACGCGTTGCTATAAAATTCTTGTCATTTTATAGTATTAGATTAGATTGTATGAAATTTGCCTGAACGCAATTTTTACAAAGGAATATTCATCCACTCTTGGATATTCTTATAAGAAATATGAAATAGTCTTTAATTTGGAAACATAACGCATTATATAGAACTGAAATGCAAGGGAAATTCTAAAAAAAGAGTGTTAAGAGGTGGAAGTGGGAAACTAATTTATGAGCAAGTGACATAGATCAATAACAAAGAGGATAGAAATTAGAGACTAACGATTATAGATTTAACACTATGAAATGCTTCAGATCTTGTTATTTAACCAATTACCTTTCCATGGTTTAATTCATGGTATTATGAAATTGAAAATCAAGCTTACTCAAACAAATAAATGATGAATTTGCCTAACATCGGAGTATGGTTAATTAAATTTGAATTACCTTTCCTTGAGTCAACAATTTCCTTGGCATATTTTCATCTGCCCCTGTTTCATTTTTTTACTTGTGCAGTGTTGATCACGATCATTGTATGAAAATGTGGACACTATGGCAAAAGAAGTATAGAAAGGGGCTGCTGTTATTTTTCATTCAATTAGAATGTGTTATTCTCTAGCAAATATTTAGATTTCCTTTTAGCTTGGATCATTTAGATTTGGGTCATGCTAACCGGTGTCTCCGGGACGCTAGTTAAGCGTACAAAAAAGGAAATTCTTACCATAAAAGGAAGCTTTGTTGACTTATTTATGGATTAATTAAACAATTTTCAATGCAATAATTAATATATAATTTCCTTTTTTAGTATCCTTAACCAGTGCCCCGGGGCATCTGTTAGCATTTCCCTTTAGATTTTCACCTGTTTGTTTTCAGTTTGTTACAAAGGTTAGTGAAAATTGAATGGTAAAGAATTAAAAGTGAATGAGGTTTGAATCACACTTTGATGCCTAAACAGTAAACCATCTTTACGCTGCTTCACTCTAATGGCGTGCTGATACCAAACACGGTTTCAGTGATGTGTCATTGCTACATAGCTTTAATAACTATCATTTTTCATTGAAAGAGAAAACACATTTCTTACAAAGTACACATATATTTAAAAATAAAATATCATTTTTATGTTGATAGCTTCTCAATTGAAATATAAAGTTTTTATTGCTTTTAATGTTTCAAGATGGTCATCATCATTTAAGATTTTTTTGGTGTGATGGTCCTCATCATATGAGGTTTAATCATATATATATATATATATATATATATATATATATATATATATATATTCAAAGTTCAAACGCATACAAGCTGGTGAGTTTAAAAAATAGTGAGTTGTTGAAAGAAGCATATGTTGCTGAATTAGATCCACCAAAAGGAACATGGCTACAAATGTAATGAAATAACACTGACATCTCTTTTCACATGCATGCACAATACATGTCGTAGAACGTTTTGGATTATATAATTTGAAATGTCTCATTAGAGAGACATAAGTGCTGTGTTTTGGCTAAGACATGCATTTGGCATTTAAATTGCTTCCAAACGATATAAACATATATTCATGATCGTACAAAATAAATACTTTAATAGAAAAAACATAAATTCAAAACATAACACAATTTTCAAACATTAAACATATCCAAACATTAAACATATATTATCCAAAAATACACTCTGTTCGGATCATATAAAATTCTATCCTAGATCGTAAACCTATCCTGGACTGTAAATACAATCAAAGGAAACGTTTTCAATGCTCCAACCGACCAAAAATGCATTAAACACACCACAAAACCGTCCGAACCTTGGGTGAAACACCACAGTCCACCCAGTCTGGGAAGGTGTTCAAAGATGTGCTTTCATACTTGATCCAACTGGTGTGCCAACTGACATATTTCGATCGGCAGGTCAATCGGATCAAGTTCACAAGAACCTCTTGCTGTTCATATCTTTAGGAAGATTTTTCCAGAGTTTTTGTTGTGTTTTACGGAAAATGAATCAAGCACACTTATTTATAGAAGTTTCTGTGCGTCGTGGTCCACAAAAATTGTCGATGCAATGTGGACCACACAAAAAATCTGCACTGAACTAGTTCAGATTATATAATCTGAAACCTAACTTGAACCATATAGATCTTCTTATCTTTATGTGTTTCTACGGTGTACACATTTATCTTCATATGTAATGAACGAACATAAACACATTACACAACACAAAGTGACAAAATGAAATGTGCGATGAAGTTAGGTTCATAAACTGACCATAAATATATTGATTTTGATTTCAACGCCGTACATTAAGTATAACAATTTCAAATACATCAAATACATAATTCAACAACATAAAACATGTAATAAAATAAAACATAATAGATCACATATCAGCTAAATTAATTTCTTTGTTTGGTTCCTCCAACAAAGCTCTGATCTCTTCATAGTTTCTGGGACGGATCAAATTTTCTGAATTTGTATCTGTCCAACGAAACGTCCAACTCGATCAGTCCTTTGGTACTGTACTAACCAAACGTCGAGAACATGGTTCTCACGTCGTCGTCGATCATGAACTTCATCCGATTGAACTGCAAAGTTCTACCATCCACCCTCATTGTGTCTTTGTGGTTGAGTTGACGGTTGATTTGGTCCAGCTGATCCATCGACCCGAAGAAAGTGACATAAGTGCGAATCCTGAATGGATGGGGTGGTTTTTCTCCGTTGTAGTAAACTGCAGCTAGCCTGCTGTTTGGATAAATGACGAAAATGTCCAAGAATTTAATGGTGTGGTTTACTGCTTATGAAAATATGCACACTAATTTATAGAACTTTTTGTGCGTTGTGTACCACATAAACTATCGGTGCGTCGTGGATCATAAAAAAATCCTATACATCAGATTTTCAGATTGTATAATCCGAAATATCCCTCACCCTATAAAGTACGAAGTTTAACTCATTTTCACTCATTATTGAAGCATTTCGGGTTCTATAATTCGAAACCTTCTGGAACATTTTAGGATTGTAAAATCCATATCAGCTCAGAGGGTTGGACGATTACTTGCTCAGCAAGAGTAACTCATGAAACACGTTATTGAAAGGGTTTTACCAGCTTTAATGACTGGTCAGGTTCTTTAAACACGATTTTTTGACCCCCATGTAAGAATCATTAAACTCTATGCAACTCATTTTTCATAAATTTTCTTTATAAATACCCTTCAATCCTTCACAATTTCTCACACCATCATCTCACATTCTCTCCTGCTCCTTTCTTCTACAACTATGTGTTTCCATCGTTGGCCTTTCATACAAAAAGACTACTTTGAAAATTCAGAATTTGCATGGAAGGTCAATGGGGATGGTGTAACGCCGCAAAGAAGGGCGGTCTGTCTGGGCGTGAGGTTGGTCTGTCTGGGTGCAAGGTTGACCATCAAGGCCTCTTTCACCCTAGAAAGGAAACAAACCTTACCTCAGTCCCCTTCCCCTTCATCTTCTTGCACCACATGCTTAGCTTTAAGTTTTTAATAAATTAACATTAGGCCTTTGAAGATTTTATGTAATAAGCTTTAAGGTTAAATTTTATTGTTAATATACTATGATATATTAATAAAATGAGAATTCATAAATCATCTTTGTTTCTTTAATTTTTTTGTATATTTACATTTATTTTATGGTTTTGTAATTTATAATAATTATGTCAATGAAATAATATACGCCACTGTTTCTTTAAAACTCAGGGCAAAACTAATTTGGATTATATAACCCAAAAATAATCATCAATCTATTTTGGATTCAAAAATTTAAACAAAGGTCCTCAAAAAAAATAATCTAAACAAAGGGTAATTTTGAAAGAAAAAAAAAATAGACGCATGAGAAACAAACAAATAAGATGAAAAAAGTAACAAGAACAACTAGATTTACCTAAAAAAAAGAATAACTAGCGTTGAATATACGCTATAAAATTCCGAGAATATACCCAAACCCATCACCAAAAACCCCCAACACTATTTTAAACCCTCACACAGCTTCATTATCGTTCTTCAAATCCTGATGCCATAGATTTACAGGATGGTTTTTCGTTAAAGTTATTTAATAAATCTTACTTTATACAAACGCACAAATTCAATGGTTAGGGCTCAATGGAGGAGCATCCTCAGTCGTCATTGTCAGCAGTCTTCCCTGACGAACTCATTATAGAAATATTCTCCCGACTCTCTGTGAAACCTCTTATGAAATTCAGGTGCCTTAACAATTCTTTCAAAACTCTCATTTCCAATCCTCACTTTGTTCAAATGCATCTCAATAAATCATCACGAAACCCACACCTCCTACTAACTTCCTTACCACTGTTTGATCTCATAACCTTCCCAATTTCTCGTTTACTCGATAATTCATTGAAGACCACCATTCTTTATGATTATATCCATGGATTGATTGAGAATGGCGATAGTTGGTTAGTTACTGGTTCATGTAATGGATTGATATGCTTGGTTAATATTCATACTTCATGCCTCCGTTTTTTGAACCCAGCCACTAGGACTAAATCTGATTTTATTTCAGTTTCTTCGAATAAATCTTTTCAGCACTCTTTTGGTTATGATACTTTGACCGAAACTTATAAGGTGGTAGCTCTCCGTGTAGCGAAGGAGCATGGCAATGCAGCAAGAAGCATTGTGAAAGTTTTCACTTTGGGGGATAATTCTTGGAGAAATATTCCTCCTTTCCCTGTTATTCCACTTTTTTGGGCTTATCATTATTATAACAATGGTGTTTATTTGAGTGGTACTATTAATTGGTTGGCTGTCAGTGATTACTTTGGTTCAGATATTTTATGTGCGCGTGATGTTACTATTGATCAATATGTGATTCTTTCACTTCATCTCTCCACTGAGACACACATTCAACTTTTGCTGCCTCGGGGTTTTGATAAGCCGCCACGTTATCCGCCAAAGCTTGTGGTGTTGATGGACTGCCTTTGTTTTTGTCATGATTTTGAGCAAACCCATTTTATAATATGGAAAATGAAGGATTTTCGAGTTCAGGAATCTTGGATTCAATTATATAAAATTAGTTATAACAATTTCTTTTCACCAATGGAGCTTAAGCGGTTAGATTTCCTCGTGTTGTATCTTTCTGAGAATGGGGATACAATGATATTGTTAAACGATCACAAGGACAAGACATTTATCTATAACTGCAGAGACAATAGAGTCAAGAAAATTGGAATTACTGATAAAATATTCTGGTCGCAGACCAAGCATTACGTCGAAAGTCTGGTTTCGACTAATTGAAAGTGAGTTTCTCTTCCCCATATTACTTGTTTGAGTTTATGTTACTTCATGTTGCTATAAAGTTCTTGTAATTTAACAGTATTAGATTGTGTGAATATTTTGTGTGATGGCTTAGCTTCTAATTAGCCTGTTTATATTGTTGAATGAGTATCTATTACCATTTGTTGGATGTTAGGCTCTAACGAATTGAATGAAGGAAATTTACATGCAAATTATATGTTAGGTAATTTGCCTGAACACAATTTTTACTAAGGTTTTGTTTGCGAGTTTGGAGGGGAAGGAAGGGGAGAGCTTTGGGAAAAAGGAATGAGAAAGTGGAAAAAGTAGGAGAAAATGGGAGGGGGGGCTTTGGAGAGATAATTTTTCTTCATAATACAAAACTCTTATCATTTGGGGAAACTTAAAAATTGTATTTGAGGAGAGTTTGTATGAGTCGCCCAATTGCTGCTAAATAAGGAATTTTACCTGCTAATCCCTAACCTAAAGCAAATTCTACAAGACCAATTGACCAGAAAGTTGTGATCAGAAAATAGCAAAACTTCCCAGAGGTGAAGTTGTAAGTTCACTCCTATAAATTGGCTTATCACCCATCACTGATCAAATGATAACTCCCTTAATTTATGATTAAGTCAATTGTGATTTTGAAACTGATATGGGTTAGCCTAGATTTGTATTTAAAGCTTATTCTGATGTTCTTCCTATATCACTTATATTTTTAGTTGATTAACATATATAAGCTTTTTTCTTCTTGTTGTTTTTTGAATTTATTGCGTTAGTGGAAGAAGTATTTGTATCTTTCAATGAAGAAGAAATCTACCAAGGAAATAATAAATGTGATGATAGTTTAGAACCAAATATTGTTGATGGAAATATATTTAGCTCGAAAAATGAACTTACAAAGTATATTTATGCCCAGCCTATAGGTTTTAAAGTTACTATACTTAGTAGCAAAAATGGTGATGATGGAAAGAAATATTTTCCTCTTTCATGTAGTCATGTAGCAAAGATGGTTTTGAATTGTTATAGGTACTAGATCTTTATAGTCACTGATATTTTTTGTATTAAATAATTTGATATAAATTCATCAATTCTGTCATTTTATCTTTTTGTAGGCACAACACCATGTGAATGATCTATCGTTGTCGTCAATTACACGTGAATCATAAAGACATGTAGTGATGATTAGTCATTTCGATACTATTTAGAAGCAGAGGATTTCAAATATGTCACTGCTATTAGTCTAAAGCTCAAGAATTGGAGTGGTTTAGTGAGTTTATATGCTTCCGTGAAATTTGTCTGCATAAGGTTTAACCATTGTAAGGCTGGTGCTATGGGTTTAACCATGGCATGAGTACACACTTTTTTCCTGCACATTTTCTGAAGTTTTGGTATTTTTTGTTTTTTAACTGTGTAATTGTGTAACTGTGTCTTCATTTTTTGGTTAAGTGTGATTAAATGAATATAGCATGTATGGGATAGGTTTGTGCTTTTGGGTGAGATGTTTTTTCAAGATGTGACTACATGGACATATTATGTGCATATGAATGACTACATCATAAGAAAAACATACAAATAGTTTAAAGAAGTGCCATGACTTAGAATCAACACAGGCACAACCAATAGGCTATAGAGCATGATACAAACATCAAAGCGAAAGATGAGTAAATGAGACCGCCTGCAGAGTATGCAATAAGCTGCCAATAGGCATACACCACAAATCAAATCATTACCCTTATGACCTCATAAAACTAGTTTCATCTACATGATCAACACGATCCGCAGACCCCCATCAGCAAAATCTTTCAATTTTGTTGTCGTTTTTCAATCTTTCGATTCACTTATCAGTCTCGGGAATAAGTGCTCTGTCAGTCCAACAGTAAGCCATGTAGATTAATTGTGAACCAGACACTTATTTCATTCCTAAAAAAATAAGGTAAGAAGAAATGTCCAAGTTAACATGGTAACTAGAAATTTTGGTCATCTTAGTAGAACAAAGTTTATCAATTTAGCCAAACGTTTCGAAAAAATTATTGTAGCCAAAATAGTAACAGATTAAGGAAATTGCAGTCATGGAAAAACAAAGGAAGTTAACATGTGCTGATACAGGGAACTTCAAAACACATCTCATAAATTGTTCTAGAGGAATCCATGAAATGCCTTAAAGAGTATTCACTTCAGAGCACTTGTGATTTGGGAATTCAAAATGCCAAAACTGAGAGTTATATATAACAATATTTCACAATTTAATTAAAGCATATAAAATAAAATTATTGGTGATAATTCCTATGATATAAAAATGAATGTATAACCTCCTCTTATTACTTACTATGGAAGCGCATGCGCTGATAAAACGGTAATTAAAAAATTTGAATTGCCATTGATGTTTCAGCTTGAAATCTTACTATGCAGGCAGATTCAATAAAGCATTTCTTGTTGTAGTTATTGTGATTTTTATCTACTGAAATGCTTCATTTTATTTGAAAATATTATTATTATTTTTTAACTGGAAAATGAATAAGATTGTCACTCATAGAAATTAAATCTGGCATGAGGAGTTAAGCAGGAGTTAACTAAGAATTGAAATTGATTTAAACAAAATGTTAGCAGTACTTAAGAACTAAGAAAGATTTGAAAACTTGATATGGGACACAATTCCTAAAAAGAAAGAACAGGGATCATTATTTAAGACATTGAAGAAGAAATTAATGTTCAATTTCTTTTGTCCCCTCATTCTCTTGTGCACTGTAATCTCTGCCTGATCCACAGCCATAGCCTACAAGCAAATAATAACATGCTTGATTCAACCCTTCCATTCATTGCTTTGTTCCTCCATCGATATTCACTCTCATAAAATGAAGCTCTATGTCAAGGACTCGACTCTAGTTATGATGTGGCCGTAGGGAGATCGAGTTTCTCATGCCCAACGGCCATGAGATCTTGAAATGCGCACATACATATATTGGATAATAAGAATGAAGAAGTCAAAACTACAATTGACTGAGATTACTTGTACCTCAAGTCACTAGCCTATAGGGTTTAGAGTGATTAGATACATTACATCATAAGATAGATTACAGTACAAACACTTTTGTGTGTTTATATATTTACACACACACACTTGATGTAATCACTATTCCATCAATACTAGATCTTTGTTTTACTTCATTATAAATTGAATTTCATCATTTAATTTAATAAATATAAATTATTTACATAATTGATCATATGTTTTAAATTTACGAATATTTTTTTGTTGTTGATAATTTATGAACATTTTCTTTGAATAACATTCTCTCTATTTTTTTACAATTTGGGAACAAATTAGCCTTGCCTAATGTCAGTTTATGTGCTTCTGAAAAGGATGATGTTGCTTTAAATGAGGAAATGCAAAATCTGCTAAATGCAATTACTTTAGATGATGATGAAGTGGAAATTCTACTTGATCCACATCGAGAAATTTGGAAATTGAAGACATGTCTTATGAAGAATTTATTCTGTTGGTTGAGAGAATTTGTAGCGTAAGTACTGGTTTATCAGAGGAAACAATTACAACTCAAATAGAGACAAAAGTTTACACACGAAACCCAAATATTATTAATTTGGAAGAGTTCCTTTATGACGTTCAAGAAATTGATGCTTGCATAATATGTCAGATTGAATTTAAAGACCAAAAAAGATTGGAATTCCTCAATGTAAGCATGAATATCATGTAGATTGCATAACAAAATGGTTGGTGATAAAAAAATGAATGCCCTATTTGAAAATAAGAAGCCTTGACTTCTACAAAGAATGATACATAGAAATCTATTAATATTTATAAAGAATTCATAGATTTCTATGTATCATTCTTTGTAGAAGTCAAGGCTTCTGATTTGCAAATAGGGCATTCATTTTTTGTCACAAACCGTTTTGTTATGCAATCCACATGATATTGATTCTTACATAGAAGAATACCGATATTTTTTTATCTTTAAATTAAGTCTGAAATATTATGCAAACATCAATTTCTTGGACGTCATAAGGGAACTCTTCCAAATTAATACTACCAGGGTTTGGTGTGTAAACTTTTATCTCCAATGGAGCTGTAATTGTTTCCACATAAACAATTACTTACATTAAAAATTCTCTCACACAATGCAAAAAAATTTCTCATAAGACATGTCTTCAATTTCTAAACGCATTTCTCGAAGTGGACCAAGCAAAACTTCCACTTCATCATCGTCTAAAGCAATAACTTTTAGATGACTTTGCACTTACTTATTTAAAGCAACAACATCCTTTTAAAAAACACATAAACCTAAAATAAGTCGAGCCTAATCTGATCCTAAATTAAATAAAAAACAGAGAATTTGGCCATTAAAAAAAATTTCATAGATTATCAACAACAAAAAACATTCGTAAATTTAAAAATAAATTTGAATATAATTTGAAAGGGGAAAAATATTATCAACTATGTAAATAATTTATATGGTTTAATAAATTGAAAGCTCAAATTCAATTTATAATGAAGTAAAGTTTAAAAAGAGATATAGTTTAATGGTATACCTTTCGTACTTTGTCGATTCAATCTGTATGATTAATTGAATTATAAGATCTTCATCTTGAATGTCATCTTCACCTTTATCATCATCAAGTGTCGCGAACTGACTTGACCCAAAATTGAACACATAGTGGACCTTGCTAAGTTATCATATCTAAAACACTGTTGAAACCAATGTTGACATTATTAAATCGGGTATAAAATGAGTTGAAATGATACAACTCGAATATTGAGTTTGTTAATAAATCTTGTTGACTAAATTTCATATGTAATTGGTCGACTCATAGAGATCGTGATATGTTTGTGATAAAAGGAAGAATACCTGGCAACACAATAAATGAAAATCAAATAACGAGAAGAAGGGATTTTTTAAAGGATCGTGAAGAAGGGTTAGATATGAAGAGCAAATAAAAAATAATTAGATCTACACAGGAAAAACAAAGAAGATGAGTGAATGGATGAGAAAAAAAATGCGTTTACAACTTATATATTCTGAGTAATAACAGGTAGGGCTCAATTTTGAACACATAGTCGACCTCTAAGTTATCATATCTAAAACACTGTTGAAACCAATGTTGAAATTATTAAATCGGGTATAAAATGAGTTGAAATGATACAACTCGAATATTGAGTTTGTTAATAAATCTTGTTGACTAAATTTCATATGTAATTGGTCAACTCATAGAGATCGTGATATGTTTGTGATAAAAGGAAGAATACCTGGCAACACAATAAATGAAAATCAAATAATGAGAAAAAGGGATTTTTTAAAGGATCTTGAAGAAGGGTTAGATATGAAGAGCAAATAAAAAAAATTAGATCTACACAGGAAAAACAAAGAAGATGAGTGAATGGATGAGAAAAAAAAATGCGTCTACAACTTATTTATATTCTGAGTAATAAGAGGTAGGGCTCAATTTTAGGGTTAGGGACTATGGGCTTGGGCCGTGAAATATTAGTTGTGATTTTAATATGGCTATTACTTTTACCACCCTATTGATTTCCTACGCGCTATATTTTTTTTCCCAAATTAGTCTTTGCTTGGAAAATTAAATCTGAAAGCTATTCGAGGTATAGAATCTGAAACTGAATAAAACTTAGAATTACAGAACAACATTGAATATAATATTAAGAACAAATTATTGAAAATGAGTAAAATTAAAAGAAAAAAAATGCAAAGAAACAAGAAATAAATAAAACTCTAATTTCATTAATATATCATATTTTTCAAAAAGTGTAATTTTCCATTAATTGAGGTAAAAAATATGTGGTAAAACGTGGTCTGACTAGTCAATAACTTTGAAAAAACGTGTTTAATGAGCAACTCTTCCTAGAATTGTTTGGTTAGTATAATCTGAACAAGCTCAAGACTGTGTTAAATTTGACACTTTATAGGGTTAGGGAGAGTTCAAATTATATAATCCAAACCATTTCAGGATATAATTTTTTCCTGTGGTCCATTGCATCGACAATTTCTATGGTTCACAACGCACATAAACTTCTTTAAATTAGTGTGCATGTTTTCATACCCAGTAAGCCACAAAAAAAAGAGTCATGGATACTACGGTTCTTGATCTAAACACCAAGCTAGCTGCAATTTACACCAACATGGGAAAACCACCTCATCTGTTCAGGGTTCAGAATGATGTCACACACTCTGAGTCAACCGTCAAATCAGCCATAGAGACACATGGAGGGTAGACAATGTTGAGTATCGATGTCGACCGACTCAGCTGGAAGAGTGCAGTTCACCTAGATGAAGCTCAGGAATGACGACGACGTGAGAACGATGTTATCGATATTTGGGCAGTACAGTATTACACGACCGATCGAGTTGGATGCTTCATTGGTCAGATTTGTTGGAGATATTAAAAAATGTTTGATCTGGTCTAGAAACCACAGGGAGATTTAAGCTCTGGTTGAGGAACCAGACGAAGAAATTAATTTAGCTGATCCATGGTATGTCATGTTTAATTTTAGCCGAGCAAGGTTAAACACGTTCTGGGACTATTCAAATTATATAAACAAAAATGTTTAAGATTTGTTTGAATTATATAAACCAAAGGTTTGGAGGATTTGTGGTGAATTTAATGTTATTTTTGATCGGTTTAGGCATTGTAAATGTCTCCTTTGACTGTATTCATAGTCTAGGATAGTTTCAAGGCTATAAATAGTCATGAATCTTTCAACAATTTCATTCATTATTCACTTGTCATCTGTTCTAAAATTCCTCACAATAAATTCCTCAAAAGAAATGTCTTCAATTTCCAAGCACATTTCTCGAACTGGATCAAGCAGAATTTCCACTTCATCATCATCAAAAGCAATAACATTTAGCAAATTTTGCACTTCCTCGTTTAAAACAACAACATCCTTTTCAGAAACACATAAACTTGAAATTAGGCAAGCCTATTCCGTTGCTAAATTATAAAAAAAAAACGAAGAGAAAGAGAGTGAATTCGCCGAGTCAAAGAAAATGCTCATATGGTTTATTAAATTGAAAGCTCAAATTCAATTTATAATGAAGTAAAATTTAAACAAATATATAGTATTGATGGTATACCTTTGGTACTTTTTGGAAATAAAGACAGGAACAAACTTGTTTAACAAAACAGATTTTGCATTTTTGAAATGTTAGAAAATATTATCTTCGGCAATTATTTTATTTGTAGTAATGTGTGTTAGTGTAAATTCGGCTATCCAGGACAATTGTATGATGTGTTACTGTTAGCCTTGCGTCGGTCATGATCTCAGATTGGGTCGTGACAGCCACCGAAGCTTGGGGGTACATATTCTTCTGTTATGCATTAAAAGTTCAGGTTGGACCAAATCAGTATAAGATTAATTTGATTGCTTGTGCTGATGTTATAGCACTTTCAACTTTTGTTTACTACTAATCATTTCTAAAAATTGTAGTTCTAAGTATTCTTATGTACCATCTCCCTTTTCCACCGTAATTGTTTTATCTTCTGATCATCCATCAGTATTAGAGGCATTAGTATTTAAACTTGATTCATGTTCTGCATTGTTGAAACATATTTTCAACAGTTCCTTTTCCCTTTTTTTACTTGCTCAATGTTAGTGTTGATCAAATTAAATTATGCCATCATTAAATGGCTATAATGAATTTTAATTTTCTTGTTTTATATAAAGCTCACATCATATGATCTTCTGCAGATATTACTCCGTGTATAGATTCGTGTGCACTATTGAAAGATAAATACAGAAAGGGGCAGCTGCATTTGAGGGTGTTGAAGAAACAAGAGTGTAATTTTTCAATCATTTAGAATTTGATATTGTACCGCAAGTTAATACTAAAATTCCTATTTAGTTAGGACCATTTTATTCTTACTTAGTAGTTTGTTGAGTTTGCTGAATGAAGGACAATCAACATGTTGTATTTGTTACTTTAGTATATTTGTGTATTTGTGATTGAATTTTTATTATATGTAATGATTTACAATGCTAATTCCACCCTTCTTCTTGTTACTGCTTCTCACACTGAGCATGGCCATCACAATTAACAAGTGTTAATAAATGAATACTGTTGGAAAATTATGCATCAATCCTACATTTCCCGGCAATGGTAGTAGAACAATTCTTAAACCGTTAGAAAATGTACCTGCAAAACTAGCAATAAAAACATCTTTGTAACTTAGATCCTGAGACATCTCTATCTGCAAATTGTCTAGCATACATTTACTATATCTGTTCAACTCAGAGGTCAGCAAAACTTGATAGTAATCGTAAAATTATGCCCTTAATAGAAGGGTTGACCTTGAAAATTTTGGTGATCACAACACTTGAAGTGATGAGATACCACGTAAATTAGAAGGGTTAAACTTCATTTTTTTCTTGGGGAGAGTATTACTGTGCCTCCTAAAGGGTTGTTAATATTTTGTACCATTTAGTCTTACTTTGTCTCCAAAACATTAGTTGCATCAGTTGTTCTACCTTCCAAGCATAAGGTATAGTTAAAAGCTTAGTAAAATAGTGTGGAACGATTTTGGATCTGGTTTTCAGTATCGTACTGTGCACGAAGCTCCAAATAATGGTGCGAACCAAACAAATCGTGGCGCAATTTCGCCCTCTATTCTTCAATTTCTTGGAAAGATTCAGGAGAGAGAATCTTGGGAAATCAAAGGAGGTAATTTTAAGGTTGAGGGTCTTTGGTGATAGGTTCTTGGGTTGGGAAACATTTTACAAACATCTTGGATAGTGAGATCTCTTAGAGAAAGGATAAAACTTTCTTTATTGTTTTCTCTTAGGATTCATTGTGGGTTTGAGTGACTTGAAAAATGCGTAGAAATTATGATATGTCCTTTGTGAGCTTGTAACTAATTTCTTGTACCCTCTTTGTATCACTCTTATCATAGTGGATTGGAAAGATGCTCTCTTCTTCAAATATAGGATAAATTTGTCTCAACTGAGTAAACAAATATTGATGTGTTGTTTTTCCTCTCTACTTTCTTATCTTGATTGCTTCGGATACGCTTGTGTTTTGCTTCACACTTAAATATAGGTCTATTGTTGCAGTTGTTGTTGCTTAAAGCTACTTTACTCTTAATTACTCCATATACCTTTTCCACACACATCTAACTTTATTGGTCTGATTTTATTGTTCAAATTAGCAAGAGGGATCTTGTGGACTCTGGTGTCATTTTGTAGAACAGAAGAAGGAATTACGTGAGAAGGGAACTACGGAAGATAATGCAAGGTATGAGGCCATCTCTAACACAGTTTTGGCAATAACGATATGCAAGGAACATTCCATTATAAGCTTCAATTTTTATTAAGTGTTTATGTTAAAGGCGCAAACAATCAATATAACTAAACAGATCCTTCTAAAAAATGTGTTATGTCAAATGAAATTTAGCCTACCCAAGATGGCTGAAGAAGTTAGCAAACACCTCTCTTTTCTATCTGGTATTGGATCATGGTTACTGTTGTTTCCAGATACAATATCATGTCGGTGGGGTTAGTTTGCTTAGATACGGTGTTAGTTCTTGTTCGTTGACGTTCGTATGGGTTTCTTGCTGCAGCGGTTGTGTGGTTTGGTTCAGTGAACAACATCGTTTTCGTTGTTGTTGCGCATGCCTACTATGGTTTGTTTCCACCATGTTGACGTCGTTATGATCTTTTGAAGGTGTGTCATCAATTCGTGGTAGGCGATCCAATGCTTTGACTATCTGATTATTGTCCAGATCTGTTGAGATCTGCAGGTGTCAAAGTTAAGGTTTGCCTCCTCCGAACTGCTGCCGCCTTAATATCCGTATCAATTTTCGTGATTGATTTCGGACTGATTTGAAATCCTCATCATTCTATATGTCTGATGTTGGACTCATGGTCTCGAAAGAGACATGTAGAGCTTGTTACTATTTTTGCAGGGAGTTGATGGATCTTGAATTGCCTTTATGTTGGCAGACAATTCATACGCCAGCTTAAGATTCGCCATTCATTTATGTTTGATTTGGATTGAGAGGCTCGAAAGGGTCGTTTAGCTTGCTGCCATTGTTGCAGGGAGTTGATGGTACATGAGCCGCCTCAGCGTTGACTGAGGGTTCAATCACCGCATCGAAAACCTTGAATTAGTTTTAGGATTAATTAGAGGTTGATAATCTTATACACTTGTGTGTTGTTTTAATCTTTGTACCACCCGTTTGGGTCGACCTACACTCTTGTGTGGTTTTACTGGGTTAGGTCTATGTCCCCCCAGTTTTTATGTTTTTTTTTTCCTTTTTTTAATAATATTTATGAGCATTTGACAAAAGATTAGAGTAGGGTACCAACTTAGTTGGGAACCTCTCTATTTGATGTCATTTTGCTCTTTCCTTATCAAAAAAAAAAAAATCTGCCATTTCTATAGTTAAAGATAAAATAAAATAAATTGTTTTTGTATATGCTAATACTTTGTTTCCAAAAAATATTTATGAAAAATGGCATAAGTTGTTTTTAGAAGTTCCTCCAAATAGTATCACACCAGTAAGTAAGCTTAAATAAGTTAATCCAAACAAGCCCTAATATTAGTCATTTTCAATTTATAGTAAATTAGAATTTTTAATTAAATAATTTTATTTTTTGATAAAAAATTGATTTTTTTTAATTAGATAAGTTAAATGTAAAAAAAGAAAATTAGATAAGTTAAATAAGTGTATATAAAAATTAAAAATTGCAATCATATGCCACGTAAGTTTTTGTTTTTTTAAGAAGCCAAAGAGATAATTAAAAAAATACTAGAGATAAAAGCGACCAAGTTAAGCACAAGATGTGCCTAAGTAGAAAACAATAAAATGTATCAAAAGACAAAAAGCAAAACAAAAAAACAGCTGCAACAAAATTATTGTATTACAGGTGGAGTAACCTAGACAAACTAATGGTTTAGTCCACCAGACATGAAAATCGAAAAAAGTATGAGCCTTATGAAACTTAAGCTACCACCATAAATGAAATTTCACCCTGTCATCAATTTCAGTGATAGTTGACTCTTTGTTTTCACTAATATGCCACATCAGGTTAAATTGGCCGAATCAACTAAAAAACCAGCTTATGGTTTTTTCTATTTTTTCTCCTATTACTCAATATATAAAGAGATTTTCCTTGTATTTTTTTTTCCAGATCGTTTCATCTTCTTTGTTTCTTCTTATTTAGATCTCCATATTAGTTATATCTTTTTTTTTTTGAGGGACATATTAGTTATATCTTCTTCTTCCTTTTTCACTTGTGCATATCATTTGATTTTCTTTCCTGTGTTACTGAGTGTATTTTTGTTTTATCAGCAACAACTCATCGTCTCTATGAGTCGACCAATTGTTGTGTGGTTTTGTCAACAAGCTCATGAAAAAACTAAATATCCGAGTTGTACTATTTTAATTTATTTTATGATACGTAGGTTCCAAGAGCAAACTCAGGCAACAACAATATTGGGACGAAAGAGGCAAAAGCCCAAAACTAGCTAGGGAAAGGAGAGTTCCCATGTGGGCCAAGGACTATGACCTGGCTAATGCAAGAAAGGGGTGTAGGAAGCCTAGAAGGACCTAGAAGATGGATAGTTGTCCTTTTTTTGCCCGATAAGCCAAGTGCAAAATGACATCAAAAAGAATAGTGTCCAACTAAATTGGAACCCTACTCTGAGTTGTTGCCAATTGCTCATATATATTATTAAAAAAAGGGGAAAAATTATATAAAAACTAAAGGGACATAAAACCTGACCTAACCAACAACCCTAGCGGGCAAAATATATATATATATATATATATATATATATATATATATATATATATATATATATAAAAGATCCACCAAGTGGATCTAACCTTGAACAATTCTAATAAACGATTATTACCAAGCGGGTCTAAATATTGACGAGTGAATTGATCGTCAACACAAAGTCAACTCACGTACCATCGACTGTTTACTGCGAAGAACAAAGAACAGTAGCAAGTTAACAACAATTTTTGGCCATCATACCGGTACTGGAGTGGAAGCAGACCCGAATCTTTGAACATGCAGCATTCAACAGATCTGGAACATCAGAGAATTATCGATCATAAAAGCTAACCTCAACCGATTTTTATTCCAACTAGTTACCTCAATATAGGGATCTGCTTAACCCTGTCATTGATCATATATGGTTAAAGAGTTTATATGACTATAAAGCCAAATAGTTTGTAAGAGAATAATATAATGAATTAATATCAGATTTATCCTTCTCTCTCTTTATTTTTCTAAAGCCTATCACTGCTCAAAAGTGATTTATCTTTCATCCCTACCACTGCTCTAGTGAAGAAATGGCGTCATTACCTTTTGGGACGTCATTTTTGGATTTTCACATATCAGCAAAGTCTAAGAGGGTTACTGTCACAGACTATTCAAACACCCGCACAACACAAATGGCTTTTCAAACTGTTGGGGTACGATTATGAGATACATTACACTCCAGGTCAAACTAATGTAGTTGCTGACGCACTCTCGCATCTGAAGGATGTAATTGGTCACATGTCTTCTACCATCATTGAGTGCCAGTAAGCATTGCTTATGAAACTCCATCTATTCTATGAAACAAATGTTACAGGGAACACGTTAAGTCAGAAACTGGTTGCTTAGGCTACTGTATACTATAAGAAACAAAATTGCAGTCCTAAATCTTTAAGGAGTTCCATGCTTCTCCCATTGGGGGACACTCCAGAGTTAAGGGAACATTGACCCATATCACGACTTTGGTTGCATGGCCTCACTTGGCTAATGATGTGAATGTGAAGACGTTTATCCAAGCGTGTATTCTATGTCAGTAACACACTTACTTCACTCAAAAACCTCAAGGCTTGCTGCACCCACTTCCTATTCCAAATCAAGTGTGGGACGATATCTCCATGGATTTCATCACCCAACTGCCTTTTTCCCATGGAAAAGCTACTATTTGTGTAGTGGTTGATTGTCTCACAAAGGACACCCACTTCATTTCTTTATCATCACACTTCACAACGGCATCTCTAGTTCCCATACTCATTTATGATATTTACCTGCTCCATGGAATGATAAAAACCATGGCTAGTGACCTCGCTGGAATCTTTGTGAGTCGTTTTTTGTAGGAGGTCTTCAGATTGAATGACACTAATATATGCTTCTCTAGTGCGTACCACCCAGAAATGGATGTGCCGACAGAGGTTACCAACCGGACCTTGGAAACCTTCCTTTATTGCTCCGTCAATTATAATCTATAGTTGTGGGTATCATATCTTTCATTGGTCGAACATTGGTATAATTCGTCCTATCAATTCGCCATCAAGAGGACCCCTTTTAAGGCTCTCTGTGGAAGTGCTCCCCTTACCATCCGTTCTTATATAAAAGGGTCCACTAGCATTGCAACATTGGATGAGATGCTTGCTGTGGACAAACATATTGTAACAGTCATTAAGAACAACTTGCAATAGGCGCAACTACGAATGAGGAGTCAGGAAAACTCTCACCATTGTGACCGTGAGTTCAAGGTGGGGCATTGGGTGTGGCTGCGACTGCAAACTCACATTCAAAATAATATGCGTGACCGCTGTTTCTCCAAGTTTAGAAAGAGGTTCTTTGGTCCTTACCTAATCAATAAGTGCATGGGCCCACTAGCTTACGAATTGACTCTTCCACCAGAGGCACACATTCATCCAATCATCCATGTATCAAAACTAAAGTTCTCCATGGTAATCCTCCTACTACTCTTCCCGTTCTGGACTCCTCTGTCGTGGGCTCCATAGTCCCACTCCAAATCATTAGCTCAAGAATGATCCACACTAAGAAGGGTACCGTGATACAAGTGTTGATTCACTGGGAAGGACTCTCCGCCAATGGGGGCTACTTGTGAAGACAAAGACGAAATGTTGGAGGCCTATCCAAATGTCCACCTTGAGGACAAGGTGAGTCTTGAAGGGATGGGTAATGATATGTAGATGCTAATAGCAAACTCAAGCAACAACCATATTGGGCCAAAGGAGGACAAAAGCCCAAAATTAGCAAGGGAAAGGAGAGTTCCCGTATGGGCCAAGGACTATGAGCTGGTTAATGCAAGGAATGGAAGCAGAAAGCCTAAAAGGACCTAGTTTTCTTTCATAGAAGAAGGAATCTTTTATCAGTTTATTTTTATTGGAATTAGTTACCTCAATAGAGGGATCTGTTTACACGTGTCATTGATCCGATAGGGTTAGAGAGTTTTTATGAGCTATAAAGCCAAACAGTTTGTAAGACGATAACATAATGAATTAATATCAGATTTCTCCTTCTCTCTCTTTATTTCTCTGGAGCCTATCACTGCTCGAAAGTGATTTATCTCTATATTCCGATCATTTTATACCTGATTCAACATTATCAATTCTAGTTTCAACAATATTCTAGATCTGATAACTAAACAAGGCCGATTATGGGTTCAATTTTGGGTCAAGTTAATTCTTGTCTGACTATCATAACACTTGACGACGATAAAGGCGAAGATGACATTGAAGATGAAGATCTTATAATTAAAATAAAGATCAGTCATACAAATCAATGATGAAGTACCAAAAGGTATATCATCAAAACTCTATCTTGGTTTATATTTTACTTTGTTCTTAATTGAATTTGATCTTTCAATTTTAATAAACCATCTAAGTTATTTTCTTAGTTGATGTTATTCTCTTGGGAAATAATCTTGTCTCTTTGAATTTTTTAATTGTATCAATTATTTCTTTACTAACATATACTCCTATTTATTTTACATCTTTTTTTGCAATACTCAAAGAAGGGGTTTAGAGAGAAAACACGACTAAAGCTATTGAGATCATTGTACAATTTTTGCAAAATAAAATGACATCAAGGCTTCTTTCCTTAGTTCATAACATGTAAGTACCTAATTCTAATATGCTTCACATTAAAGATGTAAACTGTCTTGAGCCAATCTCAATTTAGTTTTTTGAATATTCAGTAAAAAATGTTATCTTTTGTAGGCCATCATACTGGGATTTGTTCAAACACCAAACACAACTGCTTGCATCAAAATCTTCAAGTTTGACGAATTCGAAACATATTAATGCAGAAGTGCGGTCTGTCTGCGTGTGAGGTTGGTCTGTCTGAATGTAAGGTTGACCATCAAGATCTCTTTTGTCATAGAAAGGAAACAAACCTTACCCCAACCCCTTCCCCTCCGTCTCTTTCTCCTCCCCCCCTCCGTCTTCCCCATCCCTCTTATTGCACCACCAGTTTAGCTTTAGGTTTTTGATAAATTAACATTAAGTGTTTGAATATTTTATGTGATAAACTTTAAGCTTAAATTTTATTGTAAATGTACTATGATATATTAATAAAATGAGAATTCATAAATCATTTTTGTTTCTTTAATTTTCTATATATTTACATTTATTTTATGTTTTTGTACTTTATAATTGCGTCAATGAAATAATATACGTCACTATTTATTTTAAATTCTGGGCAAAACTAATTTGGATTATATAATCCGAAAATAATCATCAATCTATTTCGGATACTAAAATCTAAACAAAGTGTAATTTTGAAAAAAAATAGGACGCATGAGAAAACAGATATGATGAAAAAAGTAACAAGAACAACTAGATTTACCTAAAAAAAAAAAAGAACAACTAGCGTTGAATATATGCTAAAAAGTTGAATATACCCAAACCCAATCACCGAAACCCCCCAACACTATTTTAAACCCTCACAAAACTTCATTATCGTTCTTCTTCCTGATGCCATAGATTTATAGAATGGATTTTTGTTAAAGTATTTAATAAACCTTACTTTATACAAACGCACAAATTCAAACTCTGTGCTTCATTTTGGTTTCATTGCTTAGGGTTCTACTCGAATACATGCACAATGGAGGAGCGTCTTCAGTTGTCATTGTCGGCAGTCTTCCCTGACGAACTCATCATAGAAATATTCTCCCGACTCTCTGTGAAACCTCTTTTGAAATTCAGGTGCCTTAAATTTAGACCCTTGATTTTTTTATTAACTTTTGCTTTAAATTTTTTTAGGCACATGAATCTCAAGACCTAGGTAACTCATTGGTTGGTAAAAAGATCAAGATCTGGTGGCCATTGGACAAGATGTAAGAATCTCAATATCACTATATTTTGCAATATGTTACTATCTTTGCACTTGTTGGTTACCAAATTTCAAGCCGAAATTAGGACTACGCTTTGTATTTTTTTTAAGTATGTCAGTGTATCTGTTTCTAGCTTTGTTTTATGCAGTAAGTTATTTGGTGTGTATAATTCTTTTCTTCGGGCATTATGAAGGCGTTGATGATGCCTATGATCATGTGATGACTTACCCGTTAATTGAAAATATATTTTTGTTCTTACTTATAACTAATCTCATTTCTTGGGAACCTTTCGGCGTACAATTATTTGAAATGTAAGTGATAACTTAAAGTCACAAAATGATTATGAAACAAAAAATCTGGTGAATATTCAATATATTTTGTACGAGGACGGTGATATGGAACACTTACATCTGAAGAAACATCGTTGGGAAGTACTTGATGTTAATGATTCACCATAAGGACTTCTTGGACTTAAGAAGCTTGTAGAGGCAACTCATATAGAGTGTTGTGACAGACTATATTTATATTTCATAGTCTGTCTAAAGAATGGCGTTAATGCTGGTGTTATACTACCATTTACTAATTTTATTATAAAAATCTTAGAATATTAAATCGAAGTGAAAGCTTTAGAATATTTGTAATCCCTTTTTCTTTTGACTAAAATTGGGAAATGGGGAATATTTATTAATTAAAGTGACACTAGCTAGTGACTATTTTACATCCTTCTTTGAGGAAATTTGAATTGTGCATCTTGAGGTTACACATCTAAGCACTTACCATTGATCTAGCACCTGAAGTGGAAGTATACTATATATATTGAGGACAAAATGATGCTAGATTTCATACTGTTGACATCCATTTATCTTCCAAGGTCCTTAGCTCTATGCTTCTTTATCTTTGTTTTGTTTCTTTAGCAGTTGAACTACGAAGTATATATGGCATGATACGCCAGAAAGGAAATAAACCTTCCCCCCCCAATCTATTTCTTCTTTCCCCTCCATCTTCTTGCACCATAGGTTTAGTTTTAGGTTTTTTATAAATTAACATTAGGTGTTTAAAGATTTTATGTAATAAGCTTTAAGGTTAAATTTTATTGTTAATATACTATGATATATTATTAATAAAATGAGAATTCATAAATCATCTTTGTTTCTTTAATTTTTTGTATTTTACATTTATTTTATGTTTTTGTAATTTATAATTATGTCAATGAAATAATATACGCCACTGTTTCTTTAAAATTCTGGGTTAAAATAATATGGATTATATAATCCAAAAATAATCATCAATCTATTTCGGATTCTAAAATCTAAACAAAGGGTAATTTTGGAAAAAGATAGGACGCATGGGAAACAAATAGGATGAAAAAAGTAACAAGAACAACTACATTTACCTAAAAAAAAGAACAACTATAGCGTTGAATATACGCTATAAAATTCCGAGAATATACCCAAAACCAATCACCGAAACCCTCCAACAAGATTTTAAACCCTCACAAAACTTCATTATCGTTCTTCTTCCTGATGCCATAGATTTATAGAATGGATTTTTGTTAAAGTATTTAATAAATCTTACTTTATACAAACGCACAAATTCAAACTGTGTGCTTCTTTTTGGTTTCATTGCTTAGGGTTCTACTTGAATAGATGCACAATGGAGGAGCGTCTTCAGTTGTCATTGTCGGCAGTCTTCCCTGACGAACTCATCATAGAAATATTCTCCCGACTCTCTGTGAAACCTCTTTTGAAATTCAGGTGCCTTAACAATTCTTTCAAAACTCTCATTTCCGATCATCACTTCATTCAAAAGCATCTCAAGAAATCAACACGAAACCCGCACCTAGCTCTAACTTCGCCACCAATGTTTGATGTCATTAGTACCATCCCAATTTCTCGTGTACTCGATAATTCATCGACGACCACCATTCACTATGATCATTTCCATCAATTGATCAGGATTGAAGCTAGTTGGATGGTTGCTGGTTCATGCAATGGATTATTCTGCTTGGTTAATTTTTATACTTCATGCCTCCGTTTTTGGAACCCAGCCACTAGGACTAAATCTGATTTTATTTCAGTTTCTTCGAATAGATCTTTTCACTACTCTTTTGGTTATGATACTTTAACTGAAACTTATAAGGGGGTAGCTCTCCGTATAGCGAAGGAGCATGGCAATGCAGCAAGAAGCATTGTGAAAATTTTCACTTTGGGGGACAATTCTTGGAGAAATATTCATCCTTTCCCTGTTATTCCACTTTTATGGGCTTATTATTATTATAACAATGGTGTTTATTTGAGTGGTACTATTAATTGGTTGGCTGTCAGCGATTACTTTGGTTCGGATTTTTTACTTACGCGTGATGTTACTATTGATCAATATGTGATTCTTTCACTTCATCTCTCCACTGAGACACACACTCAACTTTTGCTGCCTCAGGGCTTTAATAAGCTGCCATGTCATCCGCCAAAGCTTGTGGTGTTGATGGACTGTCTTTGTTTTTGTCATGATTTTGAGCAAATCCATTTTATAATATGGCAAATGAAGGATTTTGGAGTTCAGGAATCTTGGATTCAATTATATAAAATTAGTTATAACAATTTCTTTTCACCAATGGAGCTTATTAAACGGCTAGATTTCATCGTGTTGTATCTTTCTAAGAATGGGGATACAATGATATTGTTAAACGATCACAAGGACAATGCATTTATCTATAACTGCATAGACAATAGAGTCAAGAAAATTGGAATTACTGATAAAATATTCTGGTCAGAGACCAAGGATTACGTCGAAAGTCTGGTTTCGACTAATTGAAAGTGAGTTTCTCTTCCCCATATTAATTTGTTTGAGTTTATGTTACTTCATGTTGCTATAAAGTTCTTGTAATTTAATAGTATTAGATTGTGTGAATATTTTGTGTGATGGCTTAGCCTCTTAGCCTGTTTATATTGTTGAATGAGTATCTATTACCATTTGTTGGATGTTAGGCTCTAACGAATTGAATGAAGGAAATTTACATGCAAATTTTATGTTAGGTAATTTGCCTGAACACAATTTTTACTATGGCTTTGTTTGCGAGTTTGGAGGGGAAGGAAGGGGAGGTCTTTGGGAAAAAGGAATGAGAAAGTGGAAAAAGTAGAAGAAAATGGGAGCGGGGGGGGGGGGGGGGGGGGGGGGGGGGGGGGGCTTTGGAGAGATAATTTTTCTTCATAATACAAAACTCTTATCATTTGGGGAAACTTAAAAATTGTAATTGAGGAGAGTTTGTATGAGTCGCCCAATTGCCACTAAATAAGGAATTTTACCTGCTAATCCCTAACCTAAAGCAAACTCTGCAAGACCAATTGAACAGAAAGTTGTGATCAGAAAATAGGAAAACTTCCTATAAATTGGCTTATCACCCATCACTGATCAAATGATAACTACCTTAATTTATGATTAAGTCAATTGTGATTTTGAAACTGATAAGGATTAGCCTAGATTTGTATTTAAAGCTTATTCTGATGTTCTTCCTATATCACTTATATTTTTAGTTGATTAACATATATAAGCTTTTTTCTTCGTGTTCTGTTTTGAATTTATTGCGTTAGTGGAAGAAGTATTTGTATCATTAGATTAGGAACAAATCTACCAAGGAAATAATAAATGTGATGATAGTTTAGAACCAAATATTGTTGATGGAGATGAAATACCTAAGGTTGGAACTATATTTAGCTCCAAAGATGAGCTTACATACAGAGTATTACAAGAGTTATGCCCAGCCTATAGGTTTTGGAGTTACTAAACTTACCATGTGAATGATCTATCGTTGTCACCATTAACACGTGAATCATAAAGACATGTAGCGATGATTGGTCATTTTGATACTATTTAGAAGCAGAGGATTGTTTTTGAACTATTAACTTTATGCCTCTAGCATAGGATTGCTTGTGATATTCTTTATCAGCTGCTTCAAATATGTCACTGCTATTAGTCTAAAGCTCAAGAATTTGTCTGCATAAGGTTTCTACACATTTTTAAATTTGCTATGTAAGGCTACATTGTAAGGCTTGTACTATGGGTTTAAGCTTGGCATGAGTCCACTATTTTTTCTGCACAATTTCAGAAGTTTTGCTATTTTATGTTTTTTAACAGTGTAACTTGGTTGTGGTACTATTAATTGGTTGGCTGTCAGCGATTACTTTGGTTCAGATATCTTACGTGTGCGTGATGTTACTATTGATCAATAGTTTAAAAACACAAATCATCTTAGTGGAAAGTGAGGTATGATGAAAGTAAACAAAAGATTCAATGCTCGAACAGGATTTGCTGAGTGGCACCATGTCTTTTTCCCATTCAGACAACCCTTAAAAAGCTAGAGTAACCTTTTTGTACGAAATGTCAATGTTGGAAAGACATTATAGAAGAAAAGAGAAGGGGAGAATGTGAGACGATGGAATGAGAAATTGTGAAGGATTGATGAGTATTTACATGGAGGAATTTGTGAAGGATGGTGCGAAAAGTGTAATTTTCCATTAATTGCGGTAAAAAATACGTGGTAAAATGTGGTCTGACTAGTCAATACCTTTGAAAAAACGTGTTTAGTGAGCAACTCTTCCCAAAATTGTTTAGTTAATTTAATCCGAACAAGCTCAAGACTGTGCTAAATTTGGCACTTTATGGGGTTAGGGAGAGCTCAAATTATATAATCCGAACCAGCTCATTATATATTTTTTTCCTGTGGTCCACATTGCACTAACAATTTATGTGGTTCACAATGCACATAAACTTCTTTAAATTAGTGTGCATGTTTTCATAAGCAATAAACCATGAAGGTGAGAAAAACACAAGAAGGGGGGGGGGGGGGGGGGGGGGGGGGGTTGAATTGTGTTTTGAAAATTCTTCGTTTCTCCAAAAAACTGAACACACAGATCAGAAGCTAACTGAGACAGCTTCTGAAGAGATAATCAGAATCTGAATGCAGCGGAATAAAATAGAGAGAGAGAGAAGAAGAACGACACAAAACAATTATATTGGTTCCTTCCACAAACCGGAAGTAGTCCAGTCCCCCTTGCACTTCCAAGGAGATTTCACTAGAATGTAATATCTGATTACAATTGCTCAAACACACAGTAAGAGACTTCCTTTGCTCAAGCACAACTGCAAGAGACTTCCTATGCTCAAGAACACAATCAAGAGACTTCCCTGCTCAAGCACAATTGCAAGAGACTTCTAACTAAACAAAATTACACAGAAAATTGTTTAAGGTTGAACACTTGATATACAATCAGAGGTGCTCACAATACAAATCAGATACAGACTCTAAGACTTAAGAATTTCTAAGATATGACTTTGAGACACATAAATTCTAAGTGAATGTAGAACAATTTCAGCACAGGTTTGGCACTTGTAAAAATGTTGAGAGTCTTTCGTTCAACATTACCAATTCTCTAAGTCTTCACTCCATTATATAGAGGTGTGAAAGAGACGTTGTGAAATTGCCAGCACATCAAAGAGTCGTTGTTGAAGCTTGATCTTTCACCAATGATCTTTTGCCTGATTTGGTTGTTGTCCTATGAAGAACCAATTTGAAATCCATTCCCATTGTGAAGGAACATCTTTGTAGGCATAGCTGTTAAGGAGTTGTTTTCTTGTCCTGTAGTGTAGACACAAAACAGAGTAGTGGAGAAGGTGGTTGTATAGTTCGTACAAAGTACAATGTCAACACTTTTTGAAGATAATGATTCAATGCCTTCAAATCTTTACCAAAATGACCGTTATGCATCCCACTAGTCTTCTGCAGTGTTTTCGAATCCAACAAACAGCTTTTGAAGTGTTGATCTTTGAATCTTCAGCTTGTGGTGATAATCAGCTTCTGATGAGCTTTAGCTTCTGATGAGGTCGCTTCTGAACTATCAGCTTCTGATGACTATTCGCTTCTGATGACTTTCAGCTTCTGATGACCTTCAGCTTCTGATGACGTCATCATTCTTCAGGAGCTCTTTTGCCTTCAGATGCACTTTTGCGTTCAGATGCACTTTTCTTCAGATGCTTTCAAGCTTCCTTTTCTTGATTCCTTAGCTCTCTTTTTGTTCTTCAGAACCTCTATATGATGTAAATTTTTGACTATGGTCCTGTACACTTGAACAAATATTAGCTAGTCCAATTTACAATTTTTAATACCTTGTTATCATCAAAACTCTTTAAGGTTCATTGTTAAACACATTTTGTTCCAACAAACAACACAAAAAAAAAAATCATGGATACTTTGGTTCTTGATCCAAACACCAAGCTAGCTGCAATTTACTTCAACATGGGAAAACCACCCCATCTGTTCAGGGTGCAGAATGATGTCACACAGTCTGGGTTGAAGGATCAACTGAATCAAATCAACCGTCAAATCAACCACTGAGACACAAGAAGAGTAGACAATGTTGAGTAACGACGTCAACCGACTCAGGTGGAAGAGTGCAGTTCACCTAGATGAAGCTCATGGATGACGACGACATGAGAACAATGTTCTTGATATTTGAGTAGTACAGTACTACACGACCGATCGAGTTGGACGCTTCATTGGTCAGTTTTGTTGGAGATACTAAAGAAAGTTTTAGCTGACCTAGAAATTACAAGGATATCTGGGCTTTGGTTGAGGAACCAGACAAAGAAATTAATTTAGCTGATCCATGGTATGTCATGTTTTATTTTAGCTGAGCAAGGTTCAACACGTTCTGGGATGATTCAAATTATATAAACAAAAATGTTTAAGATATGTTTGAATTATATAAACCAAAGGTTCGGAAGATTTGTGGTGAATTTAATGTTATTTTTGATCGGTTAAAGCATTGTAAATGTTTCCTTCAACTGTATTTATAGTCTAGGATTTTATGGCTATAAATAGCCATGAATCCTTCAACAATTTCATTCATTATTCAACCCTCTCTAAATTCCTCACAAGACTTGTCTTCAATTTCCAAGTACATTTCTCGAACTGGATCAAGCAGAATTTCCACTTCATGATCATCTAAAGCAATAGCATTTAGCAGATTTTGCACTTCCTCATTTAAAACACTTTTCAGAAACACAAACTTGAAATTAGGCAAGCCTATTCCGTTGCTAAATTATAAAAAAAAAAGTAACATTAAACCCACCCAACTCCATTATCGTTCTTCAAATCCAAATGCCTTTGTCAAAGTTATTTAACAAAATCATACTTTATATAAATGCACAAATTCATATTGTGTGCTTCTTTTTGGTTTCATTGGTCAGGATTCTTTCAAACTCTCATTTCTGATCGTCACTTCTTTCAAACGCATCTCAAGAAATCAGCACGAAATCTGCACGCAGCAATAACTTCCTTTCTAAATTCGGAGAATATATATCAGTTTATGAAGTCCTAACCTTCCCAGTTTCTCGTTTGCTCGGGATTTCATCGACAACCACCATCAACTATGATCATTTCATTCAAATGACCAGGAATGATGACAATATTTGGTTTGTTGTTGGTTCATGCAATGGATTGATCTGCTTGATTGGTATACATATTTCACGCCTTTGTCTTTGGAACCCATCCCTAAGAGAAAATCTGAATTTTTTTACCCTCTTTATATAGTTTTCATTTTCAATACTCTTTTGGTTATGATACATTGACCGAAACTTATAAGGTGGTAGCGCTCCATATACAGAAGGAGCATGGTAGTGCAGCAAGATGCATGGTGAAAGTTTTCAACTTGGGCGATAGTTCTTCGAGAAATATTCAATGTTTCTCTGTGATTCCACTTAATTGGTTTCATAAGTTTAGTAACAACGGTGTGTATTTGAGTGATGGTACTATTAACTGTTTGGCCGTGCACGATTACTTTGGATTAGATTATTTATATTGAATGATATTACTATTGAACAATATGTGATTCCATCACTTGATCTCTTCCCTGAGACGCACACTCAACTCTCTCTCCCTCAGGGTTTTGATAAGGTGTCACGTAATCCGCCAAAGCTGATGGTTAAGGCTTCATTCTTCAATTTCTTGGAGAGCTTTAGGAGAGAGAATCTTGGAAAATCAAAAGAGGTAACTTTAGGGTTGAAAGTCTTTGGTAAGAGGTTCGTGGGTTGACAAACACTTTGGGTAGTAAGATCTCATCAGATAAAAGATAAAAAAAAAAAAGCTTTCTTTATTGTTTTCTCTTATGATTCACAATGGGTTTAAGTGACTAGACAAATGGGTAGAAATAATGATATGTCCTTTGTGAGATTGTAACTAATTTCTTGTAACATCTTTGTATCACTCTTATCGTAATGGATTGGAGAGGTGATCTCTTCCTCAAATGTAGGATAAATTTGTCTAAACTGAGTAAACAAATATAGGTGTGTTGTTTTTCCTCTTTTTTTTTTTTTTTTTATCTTGGTTGCATTAGATACGCTTGTGGTTTGCTTCACACTTAGATCTAACTATATTGTTGCTGTTGTTGCTTAAAGCTACTTTACTCTTAATAACTCCTTACCTTTTCCACCCACATCTAAATTTATTGGTGTGATTTTATTGTTCGAATAGAAAACAGGTATCTTGAGGACTCTGGTGTCATTTTGAGAAAGGAAGAAAAAAAATATGTGAGAAGGGAACTATGGAAGATAATGCAAGCTATGAGGCCATCCCTAACAGTTTTGGCAATAACGATATGCAAGGAACATTCCATTATAAGGTTCAATTTTTATTAAATGGACAAACAATCAATATAACCAAACAGATCCTTCTGAAAACATTTGTTATGTCAAAGGAAATTTAGCCTCAACAAGATGGCTGAAGAGGTTAGCAAATACCTCACGTTTACAGCATTAAGATTTTATCATTTGAAAAGATCCATTTACTTTCTGATCAACTTTATTACTTAGTTTTTTTATTCTTCTTCTATTTGTGTTACATATAGATAAGCAAAGTTCTTTTTATCCTTAGCCATGAAAAGAATATAGGAATGCTATTCTGTTTGCTACTGTTCTTCGAACTTGGTGCTGCAAAAAAGTAATCAAATTAGCAAAATAAAAATGTACGAAATTCTTGAGTATACATTTTACTAACATTTAGATTATTGTATTTCTCTTTTCTATCTGCATTAATTTCTATAGTTAAAGATAAAATAAAATAAATTGTTGCATACGCCAATACTTATTTTTTTTTTTTTGAGGGGATATGCTAATACTTGTTTCCAAAAAAATATTTATGAATCCTTTAAAAAAAATATTTATGAAAAATGCCGGTAAGTAAGTTCAAATGGTCAATCCAAGCATGCCCTAATATTAGTCATTTCCAGTTTATAATAAAATAGATTTTTTAATTAGATAAGTTAAACGTAAAAAAAGAAAATTAGATAAGTTAAATAAGTGTATATAAAAAATTTAAAATTGAAATTAACATATGCCACGTCAGTTTTTTTTTTTTAAGAAGTCAAAGAGATAATTAAACAAATACTGGAGATAAACACAACCAAGTTAAAACAAGGTGTGCCTAAGTAGAAAACAATACAAAGTATTAAAAGACAAAAAACAAAGCCAAAAAACAACTGCAACAAAATTACTGTATTACAAGGTGGAGTAACCTAGACAAACTAATGGTTTAGTCCACCAGACATGAAAATCGAAAAAAAGTATGAGCCTTATAAAACTTAAGCAATTGGCTAATGATGTGAAGATGTTTATCCAAGCGTGTATTCTATGTCAGCAACCAAATACTCCACTCAAAACCTCAAGGCTTGATGCACCCACTTCCTATTCCAAATCAAATGTGGGAGGATATCTCCATGGATTTCATCACCCAGCTGCCTCCTCCCATGGAAAAGCTTATATTTGGGTAGTGGTTGATCGTCTCGTAAAGGACACCCACTTCATTTCTCTCCCATCACACTTCACAACAACATCTTTAGTTCCCATATTCATTGGCTCCATGGGATGACAAAAACCATGGTTAGTGACCGCGGTCGAATCTTTGTGAGTCAATTTTGGAAGGAGCTCTTCAAATTGAATTTCACTACTTTATGCTTCTCTAGTGCGTACCACCCACAAAAGGATGGGCAGACAGGGGTTACGAACCGGGCCTTGGAAACCTACCTTAGTTGTTTCGTTAGTGATAGTCCGTAGTAGTGGGTATTATATCTTTCGTTGGCCGAACATTGGTATAATTCGTTCTATCATTCAGCCATCGAGATGACCACTTTTGAGGATTTCTATGGAAGGGTCCCCTACCATCCATTCTTACATAAAAGGGTCCACTATCGTTGCAACACAGGATGAGGCACTTGCTGTGCACATTCAGATTCTAACAGTCATTAAGAACAACTTGCAACAGGCGCAGCTACGAATGAAAAGTCATGAAAACTCTCACCATCGTGATCGTGAGTTCAAAGTGGGAGATTGGGTGTGGCTGCGCTTGTAGCCTTACATGCAAAATATTATGTGTGACCGCTGTTTCTCCAAGTTGAGCAAGAGGTTCTTTGGTCCTTACCTGATTAGTAAGCACATTAGCCTAGTAGCTTACGAATTGACTCTTCCACCCGAGGCACGCATTCATCTAGTCTTCCATGTCTTGAAACTAAAGTTGTACCATGGTAATATATGCCTACTACTATTCTTGTCCCTAACTCCTATGTCGTGGGCACCATGGTCCCACTCCAAATCCTTGGCTCAAGACTGATCCACACTAAGAAGGGTACCATGACAAGAGTGTCGATTCACTAGTAAGGACTCCCTGCCACAGAGGCTACTTGGGACGACAAAGACAAAATGTTAGAGGCCTATCCAAATGTGCACCTTGAGGAAAAGGTGAGTTTTAAAGCGATGGGTAATGATAAGCAGGTGCCAATAGCAAACTCTGGCAACAACCATATTGGGCCAAAGGAGGACAAAAGCCCTAAACTAGCAAGGAAAAGGAGAGTTTCTGTGTGGGCCAGGGACTATGAGCTGGCTAGTGCAAGGAAGGGAACAAGAAGCTTAGAAGGATCTAGAAGATGGTCAGTTGTCCTTTATGAGTTTTTTTTTTATTGGAATTAGTTGCCTCAATAGAGGGATCTGTTTACACCTGTCATTGATCAGATAGGGATAGAGAGTTTTTATTAGCTATAAAGCCAAACAGTTTGTAAGACGATAATATAATGAATTAATATCAGATTTCTCCTTGTCTCTCGTTATTTTTCTGGAGCCTATCACTCGTCGAAAGTGATTTATCTTTCTATCCCTATTATTTTATACTTGATTTAACATTAGCAATACTAGTTTCAACAGTATTTTAGATCTGATAACCAAACAAGGCCGATTATGGGTTCAATTTTGGGTCAAGTTAATTCTTGTCTGAATATCATAACACTTGACGACGATAAAGGTGAAGATGACATTGAAGATGAAGATCTTATATTTAAAATAATGACTGGTCATATAAATCAAATTGATGAAGTACCAAAGGTATACCATCAAAACTATATCTTGGTTTATATTTTTACTTCGTTCTAAATTGAATTTGATCTTTCAATTTAATAAATTGTCTAAATTATTTTCTTAGTTGATGTTATTCTCTTGCGAAATAATCTTGTCTCTTTTTATAATATTCTCTTTGAGTTTTTTAATTGCATCAATTATTTCTTTACTAACATACTTTTATTTATTTTGTATCTTTTTCTGCAATACTCAAAAGAGGGGTTGTAGAGGGAAAACGCAACTATAGCTATTGAGATCATTGTACAATTTTTGCAAAATAAAATAACTTGACGTTTTTTTCTTAGTTCATCTAAAAATGTAAGAACCAAATTAATTCTGATATACTTAATGGAGCCAAACTCAATTTAGATTTTGGAACCTTATGAAGAATGTTATATTTTGTAGGCCATCAAATTGGGGATCTTTCAATCATCAAATGCAGCCGCTTCCACCAAAATTCTTATCTTTGGTGGAAAATATCCACAGGATTGTATCTAAGGAATGAAATACAATATCTAAGCTGGAGTCTAATGTAGTCATACCTGCTGCTGCACAGATAGCTTTTGCAGGTCAATGTTATGGTAATAATTGGTCTTCACTTTGGCTTCCTATTGAACTTATTCTTGAAGATGCTTTGGATGGAGGGCACATGATTTTAATTGGAGATTGTATTATCAATCATAATCAAAATCCAGACAAGCCCGATTCAAGAATCACTTGTACTTCCAATGAAGACGCTGATTTCTGACAAACTTTTGCACCACATACAGGAAGTTTTTTAAGCTTGTAGTAGCAGCTTTAGAAAAATTGGACCATGTATCTGGTCACAGATACGAAAACCTAGTAACCATACTTGAATTTATTTTTTATTTTTTTTAATATGCCTTTATAAATTGTTAATCATTTTTTTTTGACAGAATATAAATTGTTGATCATAATTATTATTCTAATCACGATTTCGAATAAAAGGATATCATTTATTAAGAATAAAAGCAAATCTTGTTCAAAAAAATAAAATAAAAGCAAATCATAAATAATTGTTGTAAACCACGTTTAATCCATAAATATCTCACGACACGAGTTTTATAAGCGTATATTGCACCCTTTACTGTAAACCCTAAAATTCAATTTGTTTGCTTTGCTTAGGAAGAAGAAGCTATGGCAGCGGCGTTCCTCCCCGACGAACTCATCATGGAAATCCTCTCTTGGCTCCCCGTTAAACCTCTTATGAAATTCAGATGCGTGAACAAATTTTTCAAAACTGTCATCTCTGATCCTCAATTCGTTGAAGTTCATCTCAATAAATCTGTACGAAACCCGCACCTCACATCAATTTTGCCACAAAATTATGAGGATAAACAAGTAATTGATTGGAATCTTGTAACCTTCCCAATTTCTCGTTTACTCGAGAATCAATCGACCTCCATTCTTTATTATGATCCTTACTATCGATTGACCAATGACTACTGTCGTTGGTGGGTCGTTGGTTCGTGTAATGGATTGCTATGCTTGATTGATATCCTTAAGCCACATTTTCAAGATTCACGAATCTGTTTTTGGAACCCCGCCACTAGGACAAAATCTGAGTATTTGTTACCCTCTTCTAATAATTGTATTTGGTTTACTTTTGGTTACGATACTTTGGCCAGAACTTATAAGGTGGTGGCATTCTGTAAAGAGTTGGAAGTGGAGCATGGTAATGCAAGAATCGGGGTTAAAATTATCAGCATGGGGGATAATTCTTGGAGAAATATTCAATGCTTCTCCATGCTTCCACTTTACAGATTTAATAACCATGGGGTTTATTTGAGTGGTACTATTAACTGGTTGGCTCTACGTGATCACTCTGTTTCGGATTTATTTTATTGGAATGATGGATCTACTACTGTTAAGGAGTATGTGATTCTTTCACTTGATCTATCGGGTGAGAAATACACTCAATTGTTGCTTCCTCGGGATTTTGGTAAGGTTCCACGTCATCAGCCAAAGCTTGTGGTTTTGATGGGCCGTCTTTGTTTTTGTCATGATTTTGAGGAAACTCATTTTCTTATATGGCAAATGAAGGATTTTGGTGCTCCAGAGTCTTGGATTCAACTATTAAAAATTAGTTATAGCAATTTCTTTTCACCAACGGAGCATAAACGATTAGATTTGTTACCACTATATCTTTCTGAGAATGGGGATACATTGATATTGGCAAATGACCGCGATGACGACGAGGCATTTATATATAACTGCAAAGACAATAAAGTCAAGAGAATTGGAATTACCAATAAAATATTGTGGTCACGGACCAATGATTACGTTGAAAGTTTAGTTTCGACACATTGAAAGTGAGTTTCCCTAACAAGTATAACTAGTTTGATTTTATGTCATTCATATAAACTAGTTTGAATTGATGTACTTCATATATATTGCTATTAAATCCTTGTCAGTTTATAATAATATGTTGTGTGAATATTTTGTATAATTGCTTGGCTGCTTAGCTTGTTTAAAATGTAGAATAAGTATCTATTAACCATTGTTGGATGTTTGGCTCTAATGAATTGGAGGAATTTGTCTTCATGATATTATAAGTTTGAAGATGATATTTTTTTAAGGTAATTTCCTGGAGAACAATTATCGTAGAGGTAAAGTCATTCACTGTTAAATATTCGTATAGGAAAAATTAAATTGTCCTTGTTTTGGGAAGATAATACATTATTTAGAATTGAGATGCAAGGGAAAACCTAAACAGAATAATAGAATGTGTAAGGTGGAAGTGTGAAACTGATTTATGAGCAAGGGACATATATCAGTAATTGAGAGTATATAGACTAGAGCAAGTTTTACACTGAAAATCCATGTATAGAGACTGAGAGATTGTATGGGAACAGACCCAAAATATTATTTGAACAATCGACGTTTCAAAAACTCTTTTAAATGACTCCTAGATTTTGCATGCACATCTTGGTATAAGGTATAATTTTGGGAAGCTTGAATGGTTTATGTTTGAATTAAGTTACTTGGAAATTGATTTTGATTGTTTAGAATGCATATAAACAATCTGCCGTTGAAGTGAAATTTTTTTACTGGGTGGTGCTTGGAAATGTCTTTATTTGGAATTTTACCAGTGATGGTTTTTGTCTATTCAATGATTCCTTCAGTTCTATTCTTGTTTTTGTCTACTCAAAGTAATGCATTCATTTCACAAAAATGAGTTTTAACTAGAGCTCGTTATTCTTTCAAAAAAAAAAAAAACTAGAGCTCGTTAATATTTGGTATGAAGGATTATTTCAAAATCATATTTTAATTTTCTGTCGTGGGTTCTATATTATGTTTGCTGCAACATAGAAATAATGCAGTCCACAGACTAATTTGCTGGATTTTTTTTGAAGAAATTTTACTGGATTTGTTTTCTTCTCCGCTGCAATTTTATTTCACAAGTTTGTATAAGAAATACAAGACTGAGTGGACCGGGCGCTTAGCTCACGTCCTTACCCGTCTCCTTTCATAATCTATCTGCTGCCTTGCACAAAAATGTATAGTTGACTGTGCTTGTACCAGCATCATCTCAACACTTTTAAAATTCTTATACACATGTTCGCAGTCACTGTGTCTGATGGTATTGTTCTTGTTGTTGCCATCACAATGACCAATTGACCATGATTTGTGTTCTTGCCTTCTAGGAATGTATTTCTACCACTCACCATAAGAAAATTCAACCATCCTTTTGGACTTGAAAGTTAGTTATTCACTAGTTGAAAGAAGGTGATTCTATTTTCAAGATTTGGCTTAATTTAGCATTATGATTAATAATAATTTTATTGGGAATGATTTTGATACTATTAGTGTATGCAAGTATGAGTATCTAGAAATAATTAAGGAAGTATTTTATAATTTTATTTTAAACTGTAATTTGTTACTGTTAACACAATTTTTTTTTTCTAACATGAGTGTTGTTGGATACATTGGCAAAAAGAGGATCGAACATGACAGGAAGCTGGAAGCAATGGTTCTCTTCCGATATTGTTGTATATTTTACTCTTCGTAACGTTGGATGGGAGTTTAGTTTCCATTGTGGACTCTGATGGGAAGCCAAATACCAAAAGAATGAAGAATGGTACAACAAAATGAGAACTAAGAAAAAACACAAGTGACAATGGAACTTTGCAGAATGCTAAAACCCATTAAAGTTATTGTAACTTTCAATCTAGCCAGAGTCCATTGCCAAGACAATGCCTTTATTTCCACGAGCAATTCTTCTGCCATCTTCACCGTATTGTTGAAGATTCTACAATTAACCTCATTCCAGATTACCAAAATTGTTGCTTGCCAAATCAAACAAAATCCTTGCCCAAACCGTCTCACCAATCCAACATTACAAGTGTAATAACAAATTTGGAGGCGTAATAAACATGAAATCTAACTGTCGCACCACCAAATTCCATACCCTACTGGTCACATCGCAAAACAAAGAGGTTATTCATATTTTCCGCTATCGAGTCACATAAAATGCAGTTTCCCAAAGCATCCAAAGGAAGAATATTGCAAATAATAAGATTTGGCCCGTTTGTTTTAGATATAAAAACAATAGATTTTTCTTTGTATTTCTAAAAATGTATTTTTTAAAAATTTACTCAAAAATAGTACAAGTTATTTCAAACTCATTTAGTATAAGTTAAAAATGAGATTTTGGCATTCACTAGCTTAAATATTCATTGTTAGAGATTTTACATAGTAAAAATCACATATTTTTTCAAAGTGACATCTTTCAAAAATGATTTTTATGAAAAGCTATTTGAAATAGCTTTTTTTTTTTTAGAGATTTTTTCGAAATTTTAGTATCCAAAAAGAACTATAACAAAATGATGAAATACTTAGAATTACATTTTAAGATAAACTATTCAAACGGATTTTTCATTTGAAACTTTCCTTAACAGTTTCTTTGTTAAAAAAAATTGTAGCAAAAGAATATTACACTATAAATATCTATTTTAAAAAAAGCTAAAACAAACAGTCTGAATACAATAAGTAAAAGTTTCCACGTAAAAGCTGCCACTCTTGATGGAGCATTGCCTTTCCAAGTATAACCGAAAATATTCTTCTCACTGTCATTCCATCTATCTTCCCACACCATAGATTTTTCCAACAATTTGTAAGTCGACGATACCGAAAACAAACCATTCTCCTCCGGCCTCCATTTCCAAAAATTTGTCCCTTGAGTACAATTAATAAATCCTTACAAAACCTCCAACTAGTTTGTTAGAAGCCTTCCCTCCCACACAAATAAGTTTCTCCTCCAAGATAGATCAAAGTATTTAAATCCATTCGTCAACTCCCACATTTTTCTTACGAAAGAAAGTTTATCATTCGGAAACCAAAAAAGTCTCTGAATTGATGTCCTAAAGTCGTTCTTCCCCTCCACCTATCATTCCAAAAATATTAATATATAGTTAACATATTAATATATTGTTGATATATTAAAATCTCAATGGTTACTAAATTAATAATGTTAACTATATTTTTAGAACATAAGAATTGTCAACTAAAAATATAGTTAACAATTAAATATAGTTAACATATTATTTGAACTGGTGGTCGAACAAAATGTTTGGAATTGGGGATGGACAGTAGTTTGCAATTTGTCATCTGAAAAAAAGAAAGTAGTTTTCAATTTGTCTTAAAAACTTGAGTTCTGAAAAATTTCGCGGCAGTTTATTTTCAGTTCACAATTATGTCAGTTACATGTTTTGAAGCGAATTGATTGTTAGTTTTAGCAGTTTAATTATTTTTGTATGTGTTGTGTGTCTCTTGTTGTAGATTAAAACAAAAAATTGTCAAGGGTATTTAATGGAGTAAAAATAGGCTACACCAAAATCCATGTTTTGCCCTTATTAATAGGTATAGATTTATCGTCGGGAGACTAGGGTGTTACAATGAACATTTTCTTTGATTAGCCGAATTCTCTGTTTTTTTTTTTATAATTTAGGAACAAATTAGGCTTGCCTACACTAGTGCAGAAAACACTTTTTAAATCAGGTGAATATGACTTTTTTAATCGGGTGAACATCCGATTTATAGGTGGCCGATTTAAAAAGTGTATTTGATTTTAAGTCAGCCCCCTTTACCCGGTTTAAAATCGTTAAATTTAAATCGGTTGAACCCATCTAAAATCTATTAATTTAAATCCGTTGATACCATTTAAAAAAGGCTAACAAGAGTCAAAAATCTTTGAATTTAAATCGGTTCACCCCATTTAAATTCTCTATATTTTAATTTTTTTTATACACGATTATGGTACTGAATATAATATGAAATATCATATGATCAATGAATGTATAAAACAATAATATTAATTTACTAAAACTTAATGTGTGCTTGCTAGTACATGTCAAATTACAAAATATTTCTAGACCACAATGTCTCGTCACGTAAACATAAAAAATAAGAGAAATATACATGTATGCATTTAGTGTTGGTGCACAAAAAACTGCCAACTTCAACTGTTCTCCAATGTTGGTTCAGATGCATCTTGTTCATTTGAAGATGATTGTTCTTGAGCCGGTGCACTAGTCTGCACTGGTTTTTTGAACTGCACCAAGATCATTGTCATGTTATCACATCCATCACCAACAGCCAAAGATGGCGCCAAACACCGGTCTAGCACTATTTCACAAACTTCAGAGAGTTTGGTTTCATGTGAGATGAAAAAAGTGTATCGTCTTAAAACGTCTGTTACACAGATCAGCCAAACTACATTGAAATAATTACTTGGATCATTATGCTTAGAAAAAAAAACTTGGATCATTAAGCATAAGACTACTCATAAAAACCAAATTGAATGTTAAACCGAACCACACCAAAAAGAAAAGAACTGTGAACAGTTCATGAACTGAACTGAGCTGGTATTTTATTACACAGTTCAGTTTGTGAACTGTCCTTCACAATTTGATTTTTTTAAGTGTGGTTTGATTCGGTCTTTGGCTTTTAGTCCTAACATCAGTTAATGCGCAGAACGAGTGCCTTTAACTTGTGATGGCCAGCAATTTGAGCCAAATTTAATAATGACAATTTGGTACACAAAGCAAAGGTTAACAAATAAACAGTTCGGTTCAAAAGAAACTGTTTCGTTCGAAAATGTACAGTTTGATTTTCTGTAATAGTATTTGTAGTTCTGGTTCAATTCATAACACAGACAGAACCGATGATTGGAACCTTTATACCAGTTCTGGTTCGGACAAACCATCAACAGTTTTGTTCAATTTTACTAAACTGTTGTAAGTAATGATTCTTTTCAGTTCGGTTTGGTTTTTCTTTCTGAACCAAACCATAAACAGTCCTTGTTATTCAAGTAACACAACAGGATAGAAAATACAAGCACAATATACTAGAAACAAATTACTAAAAGCATGATATATCATAAGTCTGTGCATGCTTTGCTAATTCTCTACAACCAAATTATGTAAGTCCAAATAACATTTCATATACAAGACAGTACTAGGTAAGTGTTGTATTAAATATCATGAATAATTGAGTATTGAATACTCAAACAATCTGATTGAAAAAAAAATGTATAACTTGAACACTCACCAAGAGAAGTTCTTGACGTACAAAATCTACCAATTGTTGGCTTGATAGGCAATCCCTGAAACCACTACTACAAAATTGGGAAAATATATCGCCTCATAAATAGCGCTTTTAACACTAAAGCGCTATAAATTAAAACATTGAGATCTTAGCTAGCGCTTTTTTGAAAAAGCACTATCTATCCTTTTAAGTATATATAGCGCTTTGTATTGAAAGCGTCAGTATAGGTTAAATAAAAATAATAGATATTTAAATAAAAAACATGATTAATCGTATATGGCGTTTTTTATGAAAAGCGCTATATATAAATCAACCTTAAATAGCGCTTATAAGTTAAAAAAAGAGCTACTGTATGCTTGAGAAAAATAGCGCTTATAGGTTAAAAAAAGCGCCATTTTATAAAGTGATTTAATGTACATTAACTAACAGGTCCCCTGTTCGATCCCCTGCATAGCATATTTCAATTATTTTTTTTGAATTTTAATGAAAAATGGATTGCAGTAACAAAGCACACCTTTTTTTTTAATAAAAAAAAAACACACCTTTTTTTTTTTAATACTTTTATCATATATATATTTTATATATAACAAACTAAATCCAAACTTTTTCAAAAAAACAAATTCAAACTTTTTCCAAAAAATAAATCCAAACTAAAAAAACAAATCAAATATATAACAAACTAAATCCAAACTTTTCCAAAAAAACAAATCCAAACTTTTTCCAAAAAACAAATCCAAACTAAAAAAACAAATCTAAAAAAACAAATCAAAATTTCCAGATCCCACTAAATCCTACTTTTCCATAAATAAATCATATCCTCGCAAAAAAAAATTAAAATACCCCATACACTCTTAATAATTGAATGGAAGTGTAGTAGTCAATATTTAGAAAGAAAATAGAGTTTTTTAGAGCGAATAAGAAATTAGAGTGCGAACGGGGGATTAGTAAAATTGGGTAGAAAAGAGATGTAGTTAATGAGATGAGTAGTGCTTTAATGAGTTAAGTAGAAGGGAGTGTGAATAGCAAGACGGTGTAATTACAGAAATAATAGTAACAAATTCGAGAGGTGATAGCAATTTGAAAAGATTAGTAACAAACTTAGAGGACAAATAGTAATTTAAAAAGATTGGTAACAACATCAATTAGAGTTTATAAATAGAGAAGAGAATTAGAGAAGAAGAGTACCCAAGGAAGAGAGAAACAAAGCGGCAAAAGAAAAACTAGGGTTATGGAGAGAAGAGAAAGAGGAATAACTAGAAGAACCTAGAGAGAGATTTCACTGTAGGAATTCATCACTTTTGCAAACTAGAGGTAAGGGGTGGTCTCTATTCATCATAAGGGTTGTATAATCATATGGGTAGTGAAGGGTTTTGTTTTCCGTTACTTTTCATGATTTTTAATGAATTTATATTTAATTTGTATTCTAATTTATCGCTATAATTATATGTTTAATTTATTTGGGATAATATGCTATTTGTGCTTAAATTTTGTTCGTGTTAAGTGTATGCATCTTAGTTAGAGTGCTGTAAATTATTTGATTTCCTTTATGTTTGTCGTTCAATATCATTACATTGTGTTGATTATAACCTGCCTATTGTTTGTCTTATGCGTATATGTTTTGTCCAGCACCGATCATGATTAAATTGATATATGTGTCTTCATGACTATGTGTTGTGGTTTCCAAATTTAAAAAAAAATAAATCAAATAAAGTTTTACATAATAAATTCAATCGTTTTCTTTCTGCCATGCTATTCAGTTGTTTATACATGTGCACCGCAACTTTGGATCCAAATTATAACCAAAATTGGTTCAAATTTATTTAGTTAATTAGGTATATCTCTATTGTACGATGCATCTATAGAGTAGGAGGCCTTACCATAATTCATTTATTCTTCCTTATTTTTATAGGTAATGATCCAATAAGTTATTAAAATATAAAAGTAAGAGAATTTTAAATTTAGAGTTAATTTAAGAAAAATGGGTGGGCTAAGAACTCTATGAGATTTTGAATAAGATGGACCTTAGTTTCTCCTAGTTTAGTTTGACCTTATTATATAAATTAATATACAACAATCATGTCTAAATTTAGTGTGACGGTACTGTTAAGCTCATTCAAAGAATATATAGGAAAGAAGTTTAGTTACTAATGAAATCATTTTTTATTAATATTATTTAAATGTCTTTGAAATAATAAATTTTAAATTATGAATTATTTAATGATGTAATTGATGTGTGATTTAAAGATGTGTTATATAAAGATGTTCTATTTGAAGATGTGAGATTTAAAGATGTGCTATTTGAAGTTGTGTGATTTAAAGATGTGTTATATGAAGATGTGCCATTTGATAATGTTTGTTTTAAAGATGTGTTTTAATTTATAATCTTGCTTTAATTTGTACTCATGATCAGTAGTACTTTGAATTTATCTTTAATATAATATAGTATTATTGCTTAATGGTGTTTTCTGGTATATATTCAGGTGGAGGATTCAAGTGGAGGAGAGTGAACGAAATTTGGAAATGAATGATGATTTGCCTGCTTGTTTTGGATAAAAATGTTGAGAAGATCAAGAAGATAGATGAAGACTGCATGATACCATAGAAGATTTTGATGTTTATGTTAACTAATTAGTAGTAACACCTAGAGATATCTATGTTACCATATTATAGGCTATACATTTCTGACTTTTATGCTTTATATACATACATTTTTTATGATATGGTTAAGTTTTATTTGATAAATAATAGTCCCAATTATAATGTGCCAAAATTATATACATTTCCCTTTAAATTTCTGACTTTATATATATTTTACTTTAAATTGATAAAATAACGCTATCTGCAAAGGAAAAAAAAATTGACAATAAATAAATAAATAAATGCTTCTCCTAACGCTTTTTTTCCTTTATAAAGCATTATTTAAACATAATGTTACATAGCGCTTTTAAAACAAAAACGCTGTCTTTAAACATGTCTTAGATGGCGTTTCTTTTTTAAAGCGCTATCTAAGGAGACCCTTTGCTAGCGCTTTTTGACATAAAGCGCTATATAAAGCATGCTTTAGCTAGCGCTTTATACATAAAAAAAACGCTATATTACTTTTACCAGCACCATTTACAGTAGCGCTTCAAAAGCGCTATATAAGCTCATTTTTGTAGTAGTGAACGTAAGAAAAAGAATTTTCAAGAAATGACATTTAATTAAAATGGGGAATTGTGGATATCAAGCATAAGAACCATACCAAATGCCATCACAAGCTATCACTATAAACTCATCTTCGTCATGAAGGTCAACCTATGATATAATTCCAAAAACAAAACTCTCATTCAGAAACACATGTAGTAGTAGCAGATATCGAATTTCTTGACTAAGCATTTCATTATTGATTCTACCATATTGTCTATTGAGAAATAGGGTAATCTGACTTGCAATGGAGCAAACTTACAATGTTTATGTCTGGATTGGCGGTCACAACTTGTTTTTCAGCAGAAAGAAATCTATTATTTTTGAAGTCCACGTCACCTGCAGAATATTAAAACATATTAAATGGAAACAATATAAACCATATAGGTGCAGTTTCTTCGCAAAGAAATTATAGTCAAGAAGAAACAGTTTTATATCTTGAAATCTACAATTATGCAATTTGAAACCAAACAACATGCATACAAGTATACCTCCTCTTGCCTCCAAAATAAAGCATACAAAATAAAATAATAGGAAGGTTCCTTTTATACGCATGCTACAATATTTGAAAAAAAAAACATAATCAGACAAGCATACAGAATTCAAAAGAAAATTGATAAGAACATACATTACTAGATGAGAATACTGAATTCAAAAGACAAACGAATGAGTAAAACAAAATATAGATCTGAACTACCTATTAGACCATGATGTTGAAATTCTATTATAACAATAACTTAATACACAAATAATGGTAGTCAAAGCTGAAATAACTACCATGAGAGAGAAAAGAAATCTCCAATTAGAGAGAAAAAGTGTATATTGATTCATTAGGTTTTGAAAGTACATGAGGAATCTATATATACACTATGCAAGTGCCAGCTCATCATAACTATCTAACTAACCAAATGTAATGTAAAATACAAATGAAATTGTAGACAAATGTAAATGTAGCTTGTGCGCCAAGTTAGGGTTTGTGCTTTGTTTCTTCCACATTTTCCTCATATGCTGAGACCCCCTCGCAAGCTGGAGGTTGGTAGATATCTACCATCCCAAGCTTGAGCATACAGGCATGAAATTGCCTAGGTCCTGCTGCCTTGGTAAAGATGTCTGCTGTTTGATTGTGAGAGGTGACAGGAAGCAGACGCATCACACCAGCTTGAATTTTCTCACGCACCAAATGACAGTCAATGTCTAAATGTTTGGTGCGTTCATGGAAAACCGGATTCGCAGAGATGTGTAAAGCACTCTGGTTGTCACAATAGAGTACTGGTAAGCGAGAAGGTGCTTGGTGCAAGTCATGAAGAAGGAAACACATCCATTGGAGTTCTCTGGTAGCAGAAGCCAATGCCCTATACTCTGCTTCTGCTGAAGAACATGACACAGTTGGTTGCTTCTTTGATTTCCAGGAAACCAGAGAATGACCAATGAAGAAACAATAGCCTGAAATGGACCTCCTGGTGTCTATACAACCCCCCCAGTCTGCATCACTGAATCCAAGGAGCTATAAATCAGATGATGTGGGAAAGAACAATCCTCTTCCTGGTGAACGTTTGAGGTATTTCAGCACTCTTAAGGCAGCTTTGTGATGGGATTCAGAAGGTGAGGCCATGAATTGACTCAACTGTTGTGCTGCAAACGCAATGTCAGGACGTGTGGTGGTAAGATAAAGCAGTCTTCCAACCAAACGCCTGTACCCAGTAACATCTGCATAAGCAGCACCACCATCTTGAGATAAACGAAGAGAAGGATCAAGTGGTGTAGTAACCGGTTTACATCCTGTCAAGCCTGCATCCTCAAGTAACTCTAAACAATATTTCCTTTGGCACAAGGAAATACCTCTTGCTGAACGTGCCACTTCAAGCCCTAAAAAGTATTTGAGTTCCCCTAAGTTTTTGATGCGAAATGCCTTGTCAAGAGCTTGCTTCAGTGAATCAAACTCCTTTAAGCAGGTTCCAGCCAATATGATATCATCCACATAGACCAAAATCACAGTGAATGATGTTGCTGAGGTCTTAGTGAATAATGTATGATCAGAGTGCGCTTGAGTAAAACCATGAGCATATAAGAATTGAGTGAGTTTTTCAAACCATTGGCGGCTAGCTTGCTTTAAACCATACAAGGACTTCATCAATTTACAAACTTGACCAGGTTTAGGGGACTGAACTCCTTGGGGAACCTTCATGTACACTGCTTCATGAAGATCTCCATGTAAAAAGGCGTTATTTACATCTAGCTGATGCAAATACCAGCCATGGATAGATGCAAGAGCTAATAAAACTCTTACAGTGGATAACTTGGCCACTGGGGAAAAAGTTTCAAAATAATCCAGGCCTTCTGTTTGTGTAAACCCTTGAGCTACCAATCTTGCTTTAAACCTCTCTATAGTGCCATCTGCATATCTTTTAATCTTATACACCCATTTACTTCCAATAGAGACAGCATTAGGAGGAAGATCCACAAATATCCAAGTATTATTTGCATTCAATGCTTTTATCTCTGCTTGCATGGCTGTCATCCACCTAGAGTCTTTAGATGCTGCATGAAAGCCTGTAGGTTCAACTTCAGTGGTCAGAGAAAGAGCATAAGCCTGACACTTTGGAGAAAGAGCTGAGTAATTAAGAAACTTCTCCATGGGGTAATGACAAGTAATAGAATTGCAGTCATAATCTGCTAGATGTGCAGGTGCTTGTGAGTTTCTACTAGACCTTCTAGCAGGTAAAATAGGAACTGGCACATTGTTCCTTGATTCATCTTCATTATTTTCTTCTGATGCAGTGTCTTCAACATGGTGCTCATCAGAAGTGACTATGTGATCAGGACTAGAATCAATAGGTAATTCCTGATGTTCCAACTTCTTATCAGAAACAAAAATCTGTGTATCAGGAACAACAATAAGATTAGATGAATGAAATGGAAATTCCATATCAAAGAATTTCACATTTCTAGATATCAATATCTCAGAAGTATGAATTTCTGTGAGAACAAAACCCTTAATTCCTGCCTTGTAACCTAAGAAAGCGCATTTCTTAGCTCTAGAATCAAACTTGTGTCTATTTACAGACAGGGTGGATGCATAACTCAAACATCCAAAGACCTTTAAAGAACTAAGATCAGGAACCTCATTATACAACACCTCATATGAAGACTTATTGTTTAGGATCTTAGTAGGGATTCTGTTTATCAAGTATACAGCATGCAAAACTGCATAGGACCAAAATTTCTTTGGTAATTTTGACTGATACATAAGTGCCCTGCTCACATTCAGAATGTGTTGATGTCTTCTCTCCACTCTACCATTTTGCTGTGGAGTATAGACACAACTTTTCTGATGCAATATTCCTCTTTCATCATAAAATTGTTGTAAGGAAAACTCAGGCCCATTATCACTCCTTACCACTTTAACTTTTCTTTCAAATTGTCTTTCAACCATAGAAATGAAGCTTTTAAGTCTTTGAGAGGTCTCAAATTTATTTTTCATCATAACAACCCAGATATGCCTGGTACAATCATCTAAAATGGTCAAAAAATACTTATAACCATGTATTGAAACAGTACTAAAAGGACCCCAAATGTCAAAATGCACCAAATCAAAAGGTGACTTTGCATTCTTATTACTTAAAGGAAAGGGTAAAACCTTCTGTCTACACATCTGGCATACATCACATGCAGTATGTGGACTAACAGCTATATAGCTATACACTTTATTCATGCAAACCATTCTATCTTGAGACAAATGTCCAAGTCTAAGATGCCATAGTATTCCAGCAGGAACATTCTTCTTTGCAGATTCTGCTAAACCTGCGATACTTGAGATTGAAGCTTCATGTTTTCTATTTTCAACCTTCAAGTAATAGAGTCCATGCCTCTCTTCGGCTGAACCAATCTTCCTCAAACTTTTCTTGTCCTGTATTGTGCACATATTAGCTTCAAAATTCAATATGCAATCCTGCTCTTCAATTAGTTTTGATACAGAAATAAGATTGACAGCAAATTGTGGCAGATATAGTACATTGTCTATGATCAAATCTTTAGACAATTGAACTGGACCTCTGTAATTAGCTTCTATGACACTCCCATTAGGTAAATTGACACTAACGGGTTCAGTTTCAATGCAATTTGTGAACCAAATTAAATCATAACAAGTATGATGTGTTGCTCCTGTATCTACAATCCATCCATTATCACTATTCTTACCACAATGAGCAAGAGAGATATTACCTCCATTGTGTGAGAAAGAGCTGCTACCTTTGATAACATTTGCTGAACATTTTCCTTCAAGATTATTCTTTTCCAAAAGACTCATTAAATTCTGATACTGATCTTTTGTAAGAGTGATCCCTGCTGTATCTTCATTCTTGCTTGAGGATCCAATATTCATCTTGTTTTCTGAATCCTCTCCATCAACCATGTTTGCATAAGAGTGTCCACCTCCTCTTCCCCAATTTGGTGGATAACCATGCTTCTTATAACATGTGTCAACTGTGTGATTGGTCCTTTCACAAAAAGAACAAAATCTACCATTTCCATTTCCTCTTCCTCTTCCTTGAGTAGAGTTACTTCCTCTTCCTCTTCCAAAAGGTTTCTGCGCATTCACAGCATTAACTAAACCAGTAGTTTCTTCCAAAGGTGTATTTGCAATATTAACAACACCATACTGCAGCTTTCTTTCTTGTTGCATAATCAAAGAGAAAACCCTATTTATGGGTGGCATAGGATCCATCAACAATACCTGAGAAGCCACTCCTTGATACTCTTCATTTAACCCAATCAAAAATTGTATGATTCTATCTTCTGCTCTAAAGCCCTTTGCATTTCTCATAGCAAGACAGGTACAAGGCATAGGACAAGTGCAATGAGGCATAGGCCTATATTGATCTAACTCCTCCCATAAACCTCTCAATTCAGTGAAGTATTCATTGATTTTGTGATTACCTTGCTTCAGATTAGAAATCTCCTGATACAATTGAGCAACTCTAATACGATCTCCTCTCATGAATCTGTCTTTGAGATCGTTCCACATATCTATAGCATTTTCTATAAAAACAACACTTTGAGCAATTGAAGGTGCAATAGAATTGATAATCCAAGTGTGAACTAAATTGTTGCATCTCTCCCAAGCTAACCGATTCAGATCATCTTCACCCGGAATTGGTATAGAACCATCAACAAATCTGTATTTGTTCTTCATAGCCAATGCTCTTCTCATCTTCATGGACCAAGAGTGATAATTGTCGCCATTCAACTGCGGTGTAACACTCACAGTTGTAGAATTCTCTGAAGGATGAACAAAATAAGGATCCAAACCTTGATCTTGAATATTATTGTTGTTTCTCACCATGATTGAGAATTGAAACTTGAATCAGCAAGAAAAGAAATAGATTCAATATGAACAAGAACGAAGAAATAGAGAAAATGATTCGTATACAGAGATAACGAAATCAAGAAGAAAAAGAGAAATTCGTGATTCAATCACAAGAAACACGAAGCTTAAAGAAGAAGAATTCGTGATTCAATCACAAGAAACACGAACTTGAAGAAGAAAATTCAAGGTATTTCAATGGCGGAAGCAGAGCAAGCTTGAACTTGCTCTGATACCATCAAAGCTGAAATAACTACCATGAGAGAGAAAAGAAATCTCCAATTAGAGAGAAAAAGTGTATATTGATTCATTAGGTTCTGAAAGTACATGAGGAATCTATATATACACTATGCAAGTGCCAGCTCATCATAACTATCTAACTAACCAAATGTAATGTAAAATACAAATGAAATTGTAGACAAATGTAAATGTAGCTTGTGCGCCAAGTTAGGGTTTGTGCTTTGCTTCTTCCACATTTTCCTCATATGCTGAGAGTTACTATTTATAAAGCAAGGCAATTAAATCTTTTCTCTTCGTTTAATTATCTATAGAGAGAACAAGTAAAGAGTTGCCATCAATATTTTCAAAGAAATTAGTCGGCCATACCGTCATTCTATCATCTAAAGACGCGTCAACAATTTCAAACTCAGCACCCTTGTAGCTAAGCAATTATTGGTTGAAATACCTTAGTAAGAAGAAACAAACTAAGCAAAAACAGATCCTGTACCGGCAACCCAACAAAATTAACAAAAACAAATTAAAGGGTTACGGCGTAAACACAAAGCAACATATATGCATAATGTGATTCTTACGCACTCTTCCTGGTAACTTTTCATCATCCTACCTCGAAGGAAAAAGAGTTGTTCTTGTGAATCAAGTCACATGAGTGACTCCCTACAAAGCAAGTAAATAAAAGAACAAACTCTATTATTATAAAGTCATAGAGGAAGGAAAATATAGAAATCTACTTTGGGCACAATCAAGTTTGCACAAACTAGATATGATAGGATTACTATTGTAATAAGAATCACTTCATGTAAAACAACAACATTGAAAGGGAAACAACATTAACCATGACCTTTAGTGGCCTAAAATTGAATCAAACGTAGAACTTTTATGACCAACCTGAAGTAAGTAGCTCCAATAACACAGGCTCATTCGCTACACCTGCAACCATGGCAACAAAACCCTCCTCTCCACTAAGCTTGTCATTTTCACCTTCACAAATTTTCCAAAAATTTAAGTAACAGTTAATAATAAATTTCCAATTACCTAAAAATTAAAAAAAAATTATAAATTATTGAAAGAAAATTGATAAACATAGAATAAATGAGAAAATACTTACCTTTTTTTTTGTTTTGTTTTGAGTTTCTTCTTTGTTCTACTTTTTTGCTTTGTTTTGAGTTTCTTCTTTGTTCTACTGAAAGAAGAAGAGATGAAGTTGTAACCTGAGATCCACAAAATCCCTAAATCCCTAAATCCACAACAGAAACCACAGAATGATAGAATCGATAGAAGAAAATCACGAAATCAGATAAGAGGATGAAAAGGAAATTTACTCTTTGACGATGTCGGCTTCGTGTAGATCTTAGAGATGAAGATTCTTCTACTTCAAATCGCAAACCCTAGATTTGGAAATCTATGAATTGCATATAATTGAGAATAGTGACAACCGAAGAATCACACATGATGAGAATATGGGAGGTGGAAGGTGGAATCGAATCAAGGTGCGGCGCGGCTTGGTGGCGATTGAAGAACGCAGTGAAGAAAGTTTGGTGTTGTGAAGAGACAAAACGCGTCGTGAAACCTGAAGAGAGAGTTGGGTGTTTTTTGTTTTATTTTTGGTTAATTTAATAAAATCTTTTTTCTTTTTAAGTCAGGTGGGCCTATTTAAAAGTTATTATAGTTAAAACCTTACCACCGGATTGTGTTTTTAAATCTGGTGGATAGCAACCTATTTAATTTCTCTGATTTAAAAAGTGTTTTTTCTACTAGTGCTAATTTCAGGTTTATTTGTTTATGAAAAGGAGGCTGTTGCTTTAGATGACGAAGTGCAAAATCTGAGAAATGTTATTGCTTTAGATGATGGTGAAGTGGAAATTCTGCTTAATCCACATCGAGAAATGCACTTGGAAATGTAAAACATGTCCTTTGAGGCATTTATTGAATTGGGTGAGAGGATTTGTAGTGAAAGTACTGGTTTATTAGAGGAAACAATCTCAGCTTAAAACAACAATTTACACACCAAACCCTAATAGCAATTATTCAGAAGAGTTCCCTTATGACGTCCAAGAAATTGATGCTTGCATAATATGTCAGAATAAATTTAAAGATTGGAATTCCTCTATGTAAGAATGAATAATCATATTTTGCACATAATTACCTCTTTCAAATATTGACTTGAGCATTGGAGTGCTAACGTGCCTACATGCACCTTTGTCCTCCACTATGAAGACTCAACCTCCGCAAAACCGGATCATCGCGAACAATTGTTCTGATTCCTCGATCGTCACCGGACAGATCACTAATTGATTAGTGACTAAAAATTGTCTTAGGTATGAATTGTAGGCGTCAATGTCATTCTTTAGTGACTCATTTAGAGAGAGAGAAAAAAATTAAGTGAGCAAAAATAATAATTACTGTATTATAATTACTCTATTTTTCATGCAAGAGATATAAAAAAACCTATTTTGAGAATATTTAAGTAAAACACATATGTTACATGAATGAATTTTATAAAAAAATTATAATTAACATATTTTATTTATTCTAATTTTTATTTTAAAGAGAAAAACATAACTAATTTATCAATGAGAAACAATTGTCTCATGTATAAACCATATGCCTCAAAATTACTCTTTAGTGACTCATTTGTAGAAAGTAACGTGAAAATAAACAAGCGTAATTTTTTTTTTATAAAATCTGTATTATAATTGTTCAATTTTTAATATAAAGGATATTATAAAATAACGTATTTTTTCCTTAAAAAAAAATAATAAAATAACTTATTTTTATTAATTCTTTATACTAGCGTATATTAGTCTCGTGACTGTCCTTGTGAGCTTAGCTCAGTTGGTATGAACAATGCATAAAAATATGCAAGGTCCGGGGTTCAAACTCCGGCCACCACAAAAAAAAAATATTAGTCTCGTCACTTATTTTATAATAATAACAATTATTGTATATGTTAAATAACAATTATTGTGTTAAATAACAATTATATGTTATCGTGACTTATTTTATAATAATTACTATTATTGTATATGTTATAAGTGGTATAATTTTTTTTTCTTAAAAAAACTACCATGAATTTTATTTAAAAGATGTTAAAAAGTATGAAATTTAACTAATGGATTAGTGGTAAACAATTATCTTATGTATACATTGTATCTTCAGGTGACACTACTTAGTATATTATAACTATTCTTACTTTCACGCAGAAGATATAAAATTTGGTTAAAGCTATAATTTGAAAGGAGAAAAAGGCCAACTCATCAGGGAGCCACGTGTTAGTTACTTGCAAGGAGCCAAGAGGATTCTTCGTTATATCAAAGGTACTCTGACCGATAGAATTTTTATGGTAATAATAGTAATGTGAAGCTTGTTGGATATACAAATAGTGTTTTGGGTAGGAGGTATAGAAACAAGAAAAAGTACGTCAATACATTTCATTTGGACATCGGTGCAATATCATGTTCTTCGAAGAAACAACATGTTGTCGCTCTTTCCACAGCTGAAGCACAATATATAGTTGTGCTACTCGAACAGTGTGGCTGAGAAGAATTTTAGAAGTGATGGATCAAAAGCAGAATACTCCTACAAAGATATATTGTGATAACAAGTCAGCGATTGCACTGTCTAAAATTCTAGTTTTTCAAGGGCGGTCCAAGCATATTGATATCCGGTTTCACAAGATATGAGAGTTGATTGCTGAAAAAGAAGTGGTGATCGAGTATTGTCCTACTGAAGAACAAATTACAAATATTTTTACAAAGCTTGTTGAAGATCGATTTATTTTACAAGTTGAAGATGATGCTTGGAATGACAAGTTTGAAAGCTTGATTTAAGGGAAGCAATGTTGAAAACTAAATCAAGAATGTACTAGAAGATTAAAGAAGTTATGATGTGGCACCATTTGCTTTTTTTACTTATGAGATAAGATTAGACTATTAAGTTACTTTGTCATTAAAATTAAAAAAAATAAATAGCACCGCTAGGAATAATCTAGCACAGCCAATGTATTTGCTTAGTCATTAATAAGTAGAAATATCTAAGTACTTTCCTCAAAAAAAAAAAATCTAAGTACCTTGCATCAATTTATTGTTTAATATTAATAGAAAGTCTCTCCTCTGTTCTCTTTGTTAGTTTGTTTAATTTGTGTGTTGTTATATGTCTCATTGATATCAATTAATTGTCTTCTAGGGTTCATCATGAACTGGTGGCGGTTGTTTCCGAGTCAACCCAATTCGGTGTCCCTCCGATTTCCCCGACATGAAAAGCCAACCCAATTTGGCGATTGTCTTCCCGACCTCCCGGACGAACTTATTTTAGAAATCATCTGGTGGCTCCCGGTGAAATCACTGATTCGATTAAGGTCCGTCAACAAGTCATTTAACCCTATCATCTCTGATCCTTTCGTTGTTCAAATGCATCTCAAGAAATCCGCACAAAATCCGCACCTCGCACTTATATGGGATAATTGTTTTGTTACCAGTCTTTTAACCTTTCCAATTTCCCGTTTACTCGAGAAACTACCGATCACAGCTCAGCTCGATCCTTACTATCAATTGTATAATAATGACTGTAGTTGGTGGGTTGTTGGTTCATGCAATGGATTGATGTGCTTGATTGATCAGAAGCTTTCATTCTATCATCAATGGCTCTCTATCTGGAACCCTGCCACCGGGGAAAGTTCTGAATTTTATTCTCTTGGTGCTCCGCTTGGATATCTAGAGTACTCTTTTGGTTATGATAACCTGGTTGGAACTTTTAAGGTTGTATAGTTTCGTTCAGAAGCTTTCATTCTTCCGAAGAAACATGGTGAAAGTTTCCAGCTTGGGGGATACTTGTTGGAGATATATTCAATCTTTCCCTGTACTTCCATTTCACAGTAACAAGTATGCGTTTGCTAGTCGGAACAATGGTGTGCATTTGAGTGGTACCATTAATTGGTTGGCTCTACGCGATTACTCTGGTTTGAATTATTTTGATTTGAATTACAGTAGCATTAGTATTGAACTATATGTGATTCTTTCACTTGATCTCTCAACTGAGACATACACTCAACTGTTCCTGCCTCGGGGTTTTGATAAGGTGCCACATCATCAGCCAGCAATTGTGGTTTTGATGGATTGTCTTTGTTTTTGTCATGATTTTGAGGAAACCCATTTTGTAATATGGCAATTGAAGGATTTTGGAGTTCAGGAGTCTTGGATTCAATTATACAATATTAGTTATAAGAATTTATTTTCAACAAGTGAACATAAATGTTTGGATTTGTTGCCATTGTATCTTTTTGAGAATTGTGATACACTGATATTGACTAGTGATGAAGACAGCATGGTACTAACCTATAATTGCAGAGATAACATAGTAGAGAAAATTCGAATTACTAAAAAATTAAGGTGGTCATGGGCCAAGCATTATGTCGAAAGTTTGGTTTCAACTTGTTGAATGTGAGTTTCTCTTCCACATATTACTTGTTTTTCGCTATTAAATCCTTGTCGGTGTATAATATATTATATGATGGCTTATCTACACTACCAAAAATAATAATTACTGTATTATAATTACTCTATTTTTCATGCAAGAGATATAAAAAAACCTATTTTGAGAATATTTAAGTATCACACATATGTTACATGAATGAATTTTATAAAAAAAATATAATTAACATATTTTATTTATTCTAATTTTTATTTTAAAGAGAAAAACATAACTAATTTATCAATGAGAAACAATTGTCTCATGTATAAACCATATGCCTCAAAATTACTCTTTAGTGACTCATTTGTAGAAAGTAACGTGAAAATAAACAAGCGTAATTTTTTTTTTATAAAATCTGTATTATAATTGTTCAATTTTTAATATAAAGGATATTATAAAATAACGTATTTTTTCCTTCAAAAAAATAATAAAATAACTTATTTTTAGTAATTCGTTATAGTAGCGTATATTAGTCTCGTGACTGTCCTTGTGAGCTTAGCTCAGTTGGTATGAACAATGCATAAAAATATGCAAGGTCCGGGGTTCAAACTCCGGCCACCACAAAAAAAAAAAAACAATATTAGTCTCGTCACTTATTTTATAATAATAAAAATTATTGTATATGTTATCGTGACTTATTTTATAATTTTATAAATAATTATTGTATATGTTATCGTGACTTATTTTATAATTTTATAATAATAACAATTATTGTATATGTTATCGTGACTTATTTTATAATAATTACTATTATTGTATATGTTATAAGTGGTATAGTTTTTTTGTTATCGTGACTTATTTTATCATAATTACTATTATTGTATATGTTATAAGTGGTATAGTTTTTTTTTCTTAAAAAAACTACCATGAATTTTATTTAAAAGATGTTAAAAAGTATGAAATTTAACTAATGGATTAGTGGTAAACAATTATCTTATGTATACATTGTATCTTCAGGTGACACTACTTAGTATATTATAACTATTCTTACTTTTACGCAGAAGATATAAAATTTGCTTAAAGCTATAATTTGAAAGGAGAAAAAGGCCAACTCATCAGGGTCTACTTTCACTATACATTGTATAGAATAGATACTAATTTTTATTTTTATAATAACTGAAATTATAAAAGTTTGATTGTAAGTTTGAGATATTTGACTGCAACAAGACCAGATAGTATATGGAGTTAGTTTACTTAGCAGATACATGGAGGAGCCACGTGTTAGTTACTTGCAAGGAGCCAAGAGGATTCTTCGTTATATCAAAGGTACTCTGACCGATAGAATTTTAATGGTAATAATAGTAATGTGAAGCTTGTTGGATATACAAATAGTGTTGGGTAGGAGGTATAGAAACAAGAAAAAGTACGTCAATACATTTCATTTGGGCACCGGTGCAATATCATGTTCTTCGAAGAAACAACATGTTGTCGCTCTTTCCACAGCTGAAGCACAATATATAGTTGTGCTACTCGAACAGTGTGGCTGAGAAGAATTTTAGAAGTGATGGATCAAAAGCAGAATACTCCTACAGAGATATATTGTGATAACAAGTCAGCTATTGCACTGTCTAAAATTCTAGTTTTTCAAGGGCGGTCCAAGCATATTGATATCCGGTTTCACAAGATATGAGAGTTGATTGCTGAAACAGAAGTGGTGATCGAGTATTGTCCTACTGAAGAACAAATTACAAATAAAGCTTGTTGAAGATCGATTTATTTTACAAGTTGAAGATGATGCTTGGAATGACAAGTTTGAAAGCTTGATTTAAGGGAGGCAATGTTGAAAATTAAATCAAGAATGTACTAGAAGATTAAAGAAGTTATGATGTGGCACCATTTGCTTTTTTTACTTATGAGATAAGATTAGACTATTAAGTTACTTTGTCATTAAGACTAAAAAAAATAAGTAGCACAGCTAGGAATAATCTAGCGCAGCCAATGTATTTGCTTAGTCATTAATTAATAAGTAGAAATATCTAAGTACTTTCCTCAAAAAAAAAAAAAAAAAAAATCTAAGTACTATCACCAGCTCTGTTAAGCTTTTAATTTCTTAGTTATTAAGGTTAGAAGCCTATAAAGGGCACATCATGTACCATAGCCTTGCATTGCATCAATATATTGTTTAATATTAATAGAAAGTCTTTCCTCTGTTCTCTTTGTTAGTTTGTTTGAGTTTGTGTGTTGTTATATGTCTCATTGATATCAATTAATTGTCTGCTAGGGTTCAACATGAACTGGCGGCGGTTGTTTCCGAGTCAACCCAATGCGGTGTCGCTCCGATTTCCCCGACATGAAAAGCCAACCCAATTTGGCGATTGTCTTCCCGATTCAGGTCCGTCATCAAGTCATTTAACCCTATCATCTCTGATCCTTTCTTCGTTCAAATGCATCTCAAGAAATCTGCACGAAATCCGCACCTCGCACTTATATGGGATAATACTTTTGATACCTGTTAGCAAGCCAATTACTACTAAACCTGCAAGGACAAGTCAAAAGCCAGCTTGGTTGAAAGATTATGTGACCAAGAAGTAATTTGCTAGTTGGGCCAATAATAAGTTATCTAGTTTTATCTTTTCCTTCAAGAGGCCCACGGCCCAATTCTGTATTAGGTCTACAGTGACCTAGCTATTTAAGTACTGTTATCCTCTTGGACAAGATATGAATAAAGTTGTTATTTTCTCTTTTGTTTTGTTTGCAGTTTTTCCTTTAATTTTCCTGCACAATTTTCTGTTTGATTGTTATCTGTGAACAAAGATCCATCATTGGTGCTTTCATTGCCCAAACTCCATGCCTCCTAAACCAGCCAACCCACCCAACAGGGAAATCGATGAAACCCTCATAGCCAACCAACAACGACTCGAAGAATCCATCATCAACACCAACCAACGGTTAACTGAGCAGCTGGGAATCATTCACACCAAAATGGACAACCAGCAGAGTCTCATGGATTCCAGAGATGAAAACTTTCAGAGGCAGATGACAGCTCAGCACACCTCCCTCACCGCCCTCCTCACTGAACTTCTGCAGTCCAGGACCACACCACCACCTACAACCGCTCCCACTTCACCAGGTATCACCGTTCCACCTTCTGTTCCTCCTGGTTATGAAGCCATTATTCCCTCCCTACCACACACAACCACAACCTTGTCCGTACCACTCACTCATATTGTCACAAACACACAACAAACCCAACCCGTTTCTTCACCAATTCTCTCAACAACACAACAACCCATTTCTTCACAACAACCCATTCTGTCACCAATCCCTTCACCAGCACAACAACCCCAAAGCTTTATCCCCTCATACCTCACAAACGCTCAACAAACCCATTTCATTACTTCCCCATACACCACTGCCATCCACGTGCCACTACCAACAACAACATACATGTCCTCCTTTGCACAACCAACCATCTATCCTGTTGGATACCCTCCACCACCTACCGGAACCAACACCACCACAAATCCACCATTCTCATATTCAATTCTAACTCCACAGACCCCATACCCTTTTTGTTCACCATCATTCAACAACTCTTTTACGTCGAACGGTGCCACATACACAACACCACCGCAAACCAATTTTCGTTCACCCAAAGTTGAAATGAACACCTTCGACGGTACCGACCCACTCGAGTGGTTATTTCAGGCTGATCAATTCTTTGCTTTTTACAATATTAACCAAGAATCCCGTTTACCCATGGCTTCTTTTTACATGAAAGGTGAAGCTCTTAGTTGGTACAAATGGATGTATCAAAATAATCAGATCACTGATTGGGAGTCATTTGCTAGATCTTTGGAACTAAGATTTGGTCCCTCAACATATGAAAACCATCAAGCACAATTGTTCAAACTAAGACAACAAGGGTCTGTAGCTGATTACCAAAGCAGCTTTGAGAGACTAGGTAATAGAGTGTTGGGCCTTCCTCATGATGCCCTCCTAAACTGTTTCATATCGGGCCTAATACCGGAAATCCGACACGAACTTGCTATCCAACGCCCCTTTTCCATTTCACAAGCCATTGGCTTAGCCAAACTCATTGAGGCTAAGATTAAAGACTCCAAAACCAAATTTTCCCGACCATATATACCCACCACAACACCACAGACCACACAACCACACAACTCTACAAAAATCCCTCCCTCACCTACGACTCTTCCCAAACCGACCTACCCTCCTACTACTAAAATGCCCATCCGCCGTCTCTCATCAGCTCAAATGCAAGAGCGCCGTACCCAAGGGTTGTGCTATAATTGCGACGAGAAATATGTAGCTGGACACCGTTGTGCTACCGGTCGTTACCTCTTGCTCATCATTGACCCGGATGATCCTATTGATGACTCCACAATTGAACCTGAACCAGACCCTATCACCGACCAGCCCGATACTTATTTTTACCTTTCCCAACAGGCCCTCACGGGTCAATTTTCCCCCCAAACCCTCCGTTTTAAAGGTTTTCTACATGGTTTGGAAGTATCTGTTCTAATTGATACCGGCAGCACACATAATATACTCCAACCTCGCCTTGCAACCCACCTTCACCTTCCACACAACCATGTACCTAATCTCTCGGTCATGGTTGGAAACGGATCACACCTCACATGTGATGGTTTCTGCCCCAGCGTTCCTATTACACTACAAAACCACACCTTTGACATTCCCTTTTACCTCTTTCCAATAGAAGGCGCAGATGTTGTGCTGGGCATGGCATGGTTAAGAGACCTTGGCCTTATATCAGCTGATTTCTCCGTCCCATTCATATCTTTCTTACATAATAACCAACAGATTACCCTACGTGGTGACCCTCGCACACCTGCTGCACCCTCCACCTTCCACCAAATACGTCAATTTATCCATAACGATTCTGTGGCCTCCATGCACCTCCTCACACTTACACCGTCCACACCTAATCACCATACAGACGCTGAAAATTTAGACCCAATAGACACCCACAAATCAGACCCATTACCTCCAGATATCCAAAGCCTCATTCAATCCTTCCCTACTGTCTTCCAACACCCTCACGGCCTTCCCACACCACGCCCTCATGATCATAAAATTCCTCTCCTCCCTAACACACCCCCAATCAATGTCAAACCTTATCGATACCCACACTCTCAAAAAGAAGCTATGACCTCCATAATCCATGACATGCTTCAAGATGGAATCATTGTCCCTAGCAATAGCCCCTATTCCTCACCTGTCCTCCTTGTTCGAAAAAAAGATGGTAGTTGGAGATTTTGTGTTGACTACCGGGCCCTTAACGCCGTTACTATCCGTGACCGTTTCCCCATCCCAACCATCGACGAGCTCTTAGATGAACTCGGTTCAGCCTCGGTCTTTACCAAGATGGATCTACGTTCAGGATATCACCAAATTAGAGTTGTGCCGGAAGATACACATAAAACTGCTTTTAGAACATTCGATGGTCATTATGAGTTTCTTGTTATGCCTTTTGGGTTATCTAATGCCCCCTCTACCTTTCAGTCGGCCATGAATGATCTTTTTCGACCCTATCTTAGACGGTTTGTTTTAGTTTTTTTTGATGACATATTGATTTATAGCAATTCTATGACTGACCACTTGATTCACTTACGTTTGGTACTGGATTTGCTTGCCGCACATAAATTTTTTGCCAAAATGTCTAAGTGTGTTTTTGCAGTTTCAAAAGTTGATTACTTAGGTCATGTCATTTCTTCGGATGGCGTTGCACCAGATCCGGAAAAGATCAAAGCGATCCTTGATTGGCCCACGCCACGTTCTCTCACGACACTTAGGGGATTTCTTGGTCTCACCGGATTTTATCGCCGCTTTGTTCGACACTACGCAACAATTGCCGCTCCTCTCACCGATCTACTCAAATCTACAAAGTTCTCTTGGAATGATCAAGCAGCTACAGCATTTAAAGAATTACAACACATCATGACAACCACTCCGGTACTACAACTACCAGATTTCTCTAAACCATTCTGCTTGGAAACCGATGCTTCAGCCATTGCTGTGGGGGCTGTCCTGTCGCAAGCCGGTCATCCTCTTGCTTTCTTCAGCCGGAAAATGTGCAATAAGCTTCAGAAATCATCCGTCTACACTCGCGAGCTGTTCGCAATAACTGAGGCAATAAAAAAGTGGCGTCAATACCTAGTGGGCAGACATTTCTATGTTTATACGGATCAAAAAAGTCTTAAGGAGCTGATGGTACAAACTATTCAAACACCGGAGCAACAAAAATGGGCAGCTAAACTTCAAGGATTTAGTTTTGAAATTTTCTACAAACCTGGAAAGAATAACCTTGTGGCTGATGCTCTAAGCCGTAAACATCACTACACCATTTATCCTTTATAACAACAATCGAAAAATGTTGCCAGAACTATGAAAAGCGTTGCCTAAAGGTATAGGGGACGTTTTCCAGGGGTCTCCTATACGAGCGTTGCCTATAGTTTATGGGGACGTTTTTTCATGATCTTTGGGCACACTTTTTCAAAACGTCGCCTAAGCCCTAGGAATAGGGGACGATTTTTTGGGGATTCTGAGGGGACGTTTTTAAATGTTCCCATAGGTTGCTTCAATTAATAAACGTTGCCTTAAATGTGAATCTTTAAGAAAACCTAAAAACGTCCCCATAGCTTACAGGCAACATTTTTAGAGTGTACTCGTAAAATTTTAGAATTTTCCAATTATTTTAGAAATGTAACTATAGCTTAAAGGCAATATTAAAATTGTCAATTATAACTCAAACAAGATCGAATTTAGCAATACAACCACAAAAGATGTAATATAATAATCCTACCAATCAAAATGTCAAACATTACTTCATAAGTTTAATGCTTTGAAGTATAAGCCTAGCAAAATAACAAAACTATAGATCAGACAAGTTTAGTGGTTTAACTACAATCCAAAATGTGGTTTAACTACAAACCAAAATAAAACACCATCCAACTCGATCATTCAAGTTTATCTTGTAATTCATCACCCAAATCGTCCACTTCAAATTCATCACCGATGTCATCCTCCTGAATTTCATCATCTAGGTCATTCTCTTGAAATTCACCACCTAGGTCATCATCTAGGTCATCATCCTGAAATTCATCACTTAAGTTGTCCTCAAGAAATTCGTCCTCAAGAAATTCATCATCTACGTCTTCCTCTTGAAATTCCTCATCTATGTCATCCTGTACAACATCTTCATTGATAACTTGCTGCATAAGAACAACAAAATACATCAACCATAGATATTGTTGGTTCAAAGGACAATCAAAGACATCAACAAGTGGATAGAAAGTGATATGATAGACTCTTGTCAAAGTGATTGGGACATAATAAAATGAGCAATTAGCATGAAAGGAGCAAATCACATGTTTAAATGCATTTTGTCATACAAGACAGAGTGTCTATTAAAGAAATTTTCAGCTGGAATGAGACATTTTCCAAGTTTTAAACCTATATTTTGTCACTATCAATCTCATTCACCATTTACCATTCAATTTTCACAATCCAGATAAAACAAATATTCAAAAGGGAATATAATGTTCAAATCACAGCAAACATGGACAACATATTTAATGATCCCCCGACAAGGACACCAAAATTACTCAACAAAACAAAAGTTCGTTCTTTTTGTCACATACAACATTAGATTTTTGGCCTAGTTACAAGTAACATGTGCAGTGTTTGGAAAAACAGTACAAACCAAGAAAACACAAGGCAGAATAGTAAATAGAATCGTGAAACAGAAAAATGAAGGTAACCTCTAACTTTTCAGAATCTTAAAAAGGCAAATTTGTACACTGGCTTCTCAAAAGATAGCACCACCTAAGCCATAAGTAATACTCAGCCAACATATATATATATATATATATATATATATATATATATAAGAATTGAATTGAAAATAGACCTATAATTATTAATTAATAACCTATTAGCCTATGAAAATTCACGAGATTCCCTACTGAGCATATTAATATTATCAAGAGGAAAGAAAGAAATACATCAATCATCCCAAAAGAATGGCATATGGATCCAATGTATTCAATAATCAATGTTCACCGAACCAGATCCAGAAGTTTCGTTATGGACTCCTTCAAAATCCACTTTCTATCATATCATGTTGGAAATTTAAATGTAATTATGCTAACACAAGAACATTTAGATAATGTGACAAGAGTCTCTCCTACATTTAGATAATGTGATGTCATTACTAACAACTTTATGCATATATAATAACAAGCAAAACAAAATATATGCATAAAATTGTACACCACAAACAGAATCCGACCCGAGACACACATCTTAAACAATTCAGCAAAACAACATAATCATAAATTCGCACAGCTCTAATTCTGACCCTACACACGCAACTTAACAGTTTCAGGCACTTGCCTACATTCCAAGTGATGTCACTACTAACAACTTTTTGCATATATTAACAAGCAAAATATAACTAGTTTACCGGACACAGACACGCTACTAATTTAAAAAAAAAATCATATAATTATGTGTAATTATATGTCAGTGTCGGTGTCGAACACAACGCGTGTCTGACAATGGGTCACGCCTAATCCAAACATGGCTCATAAACTGAGTGTCAATACAGCCTAGTAACCAACTAACTTCTAGTGGCATGGTCATTCAAATCCAAATAACCCTATTTCAATAGCTCACGACAAAACACCCATAAAAGGGTCAACAAATACATCAAAAGAAATTCCAAAACATCACAAACACTAAAACTAAACCAACTACTACTTTAAAATTAAACTATAATAATTAAACCTGGGTTATTCACAAACACAAAGCTAATTTCATAATCGAATTAAAGAAACTTTTTTTCATAAATTAAAAACAATTGCTCAAAGAATACATGACAAAAATTTAAACATCATTAACCCTCGAATCCACCGATAAAACAAATATCATGTATTACAGAAACATTCAAAAACGAAAAACCGGAACTTTAACGATTAAAACAACTTAAATCGATTTTCAATTGAAATAAAAAAAATAAAAATAAAAATAAAAATAGAAATGAAGGCTTGGTCCTTTTTAAGTAGTTCCTTTTTAAGTAGTTCCTTAACAAGTTAGCTATCAAATTAACGGGTATTGCAGAATTATTAATTGAAGAATTTTTAGTTATAATGAGTAGAGTATCAAGAGTCCGTATAATGGGGAGTTGGGTATTAAACCCTTTCAAAATTTGTTTATTTTTTCGTGAATGAATCGTTTCCATGTAATATATTACTTTTCCTCATAATAAACTCATTTCATATTACAAGTAAAAATTAATAAAATAAGTAGCAGAAGAGATAAGACCAACAAGATAAACATAGCTAGCTATTAAAACCATCAATTAGCTAGCACTCCTAACTTCAAGCATGTAAATTAAAATTTAACAAAATTAATTTTTACAATAAGGGTTTTGGATTCGAATGAAAATGACAATCATCACCATTTCAGTTTCAAATGCAAATTCAGCAACATATCAGTGTAAAATCATACCTTGTTTTGTGTAAGATAGTAGATCGGTGACAAAATTTAGATAGCTGGAGTGTTTATCCTTGCGTTCGTCGAAAGTCAGAACCCTTTTGCCGGAGAAGATGAAGTCAGGTTGAAAAACTAACTCTATGCCAAAAAACTAACGATGATAATTTGAAGATGAAGTGAGGTTGAACAACAAGAGCGATTCTGGAACGAGGGTCACATGATTCTGGAGAAATGTTTGATTTAGGCTTAGATTGAAACGAGGGTGTGAATGGAACAGAGTGAAGGGAAGAGTGATTTGGATTAGGTTTGTGTTGAATGAATTTGGGAAAGTTAATTACGTTGTATTTCTACCATACAAATAAAGATAAGATACTCTTATGTTATATTATTATATTATTATTATTATTATTATTATTATTTATTATGTTTTTTTGTCAAAAAAATATAAGTATTTTGGTCCCTGAATAGGAAAGAAATCGTCACTTTAGTCCCTGAATGCAGATATTATTTTTACCATACAAAATAGTCTCTGAATGTATACTTTGTTAGTCACTTTAGTCCCCGAATGTAGACGCAGTTAGTCACATTAATCCCTGAAATTGACTAACAAAGTCTACATTCAAGAACCGTTTTGCAATTTCTCTACATTCAGGGACTTAAGTGAATACTCTTTTCTCATTCAGGAACTAAAGTGACTAATTCCCCAAAAAAGTTATTATGTTATTTTTTTTATTTTACAAAATAAAGATATATTATTATTATTACTATGTGTTACAAAAGAAAAAGCTATATTATTTTTACGTAAAGATATATATTATTATTACTACTATGTGTTACAAAAAAAAAGCTATATTTTATTTTTTTACGTGCTGTGTTAGCAATATTTTGTGTTGATTTTTTAATTTTTTTTAAGAATGATTGGAGGGAAAATTTGTATTTTGGTGAACAAGTTTAGAGGGAAGATTGCCACCAAAAATTTGATGTTGTTGAAATTTTTATGAAATAATAGAGTAACGCTCCAAAAATGTCCCCAAAAGTATTTAACGGGACAATTCATGATTGTTACCAAAGAAATAATAGAGTGACGCTCCAAAAACGTCCCCATAAGTATCTAAGGGGACGATTTCCAGGGGTTGCGAATTTATTTCTAGTGACAATCAAAAGACGTTGCCTTAGGGACTTTTAGGGGACAATTTATGCACGTCCCCTAAAAAAGTGTTGCCAGAGACAACAAATGGTGTAGTGCATGTTGCAGATTCTTCTGACGACCTCTTGTTGGTACTCTCTTCAGCCGTTCCATCCTTCTTGTCACAACTGCGATCCTATTACAACAGAGGCAGGAGGCAAACAATTGGTTGTTAAAAGTTCTCAAGATCCGGCAATGCAACAACTATACACTTTCAAAAATGGTTTGTTGTATTTCAGGGACCGTATTTACATACCTGACATCAACCAATGGCGCAACAACATCATCACTGAATTCCACTGCACTCCAACAGCAGGACATTCTGGTCTGAAGCCCACTCTTTCAAGGCTGACGACATCTTTCTTATGGCCAGGAACCTACACTGATGTTAAACAGTTCATTCGTAGTTGTGATGTGTGTCAACAAAACAAATATATGCCCACAAAGAAACAAGGTCTGCTTCAGCCGTTATCAATTCCAGAAAAGGTATGGGAGGAACTCACAATGGACTTTGTGACTCATCTTCCTGCTTCATTTGGTCACACGGCTGTTTGGGTGGTATGTGACCGTTTGACGAAATATGTCCATTTCATTGCGCTTCCCACGAAGTTTGCTGCTAAAGATCTGGCCACCCGTTTCTCCACTGAGATCTGCCGTCTCCATGGTATGCCTAAAACCATCACCTCCGATAGAGATCCCCTATTCCTAAGTCAATTTTGGAGGGAGTTATTTCGCCTTCAGGGCACGACACTTCAATACAGCACTGCCTATCATCCAGAGACAGATGGACAAACTGAAGTTGTGAATCGGAGTCTAGAGACGTACCTTCGTTGCTTTGCAAGCGACCATCCGAAACAGTGGTACAAATTTCTTCACTTAGCAGAATATTGGTATAACTCGTCTTATCACTCAGCAATCCGCATGTCACCATTTGAAGCGCTTTATGGCCGTCTCCCACCTACCATCCTGGATTATACAGAACACCAGACAGCTATTCCCCAGCTTGATACCAACCTGCAAATCAGACAAACAATATTAGCATCTCTGAAGCAGAATTTGAAGAGAACAAGACAGCTAATGGAAGTTCAAGCTAACCAGAAACGGCGAGACTGTGTTTTCCAGCCTGGAGACTTGGTGCTCTTGCGCCTCCAACCCTACCGTCAACAGACAGTGGCTCGCCGTGCCGGTCCAAAGCTCTCTAAACGCTTCTTTGGTCCTTTCACTATCATTAGAAGGATTGGTAACTTAGCTTATGAACTGGACCTTCCACCAGAGACGAGAATCCACCCTGTGATACATGTATCTCAACTAAGAGCATATCATGGTTCTCTTCAGACCCCCAACGCTGTTCCTATCCCACCAGAGCTGCATGGTACCTCACCAGATCCAGAAGAAGAGGTCACACTCAACAACACTAATACACCGACCCCCCTGACCTTACCACACTCTAAACTTCTGGATTCTTCATCACCCCTGGATACCAATCTGCCTGTGGAACCTACCACACTGAGCTCCGACCTTGAGGTCAAGGTCGTTGGTGGACCGGAGAGTAATGTTAGCAAGCCAATTACTACTAAACCTGCAAGGACAAGTCAAAAGCCAGCTTGGTTGAAAGATTATGTGACCAAGAAGTAATTTGCTAGTTGGGCCAATAATAAGTTATCTAGTTTTATCTTTTCCTTCAAGAGGCCCACGGCCCAATTCTGTATTAGGTCTACAGTGACCTAGCTATTTAAGTACTGTTATCCTCTTGGACAAGATATGAATAAAGTTGTTATTTTCTCTTTTGTTTTGTTTGCAGTTTTTCCTTTAATTTTCCTGCACAATTTTCTGTTTGATTGTTATCTGTGAACAAAGATCCATCAATACCAGTCTTCTAACCTTTCCGATTTCCCGTTTACTCGAGAAACTACCGAGCACAGTTCACCTTGATCCCTACTATCAATTATATAATAATGACTGTTTTTGGTGGGTTGTTGGTTCATGCAATGGATTGCTATGCTTGATTGATAAGAAGCGTTCACCCTATCGTCAATGGCTCTCTATCTGGAACCCTGCCACTGGGGAATGTTCTGAATTTTATTCTTTTAAACCTCGGCGTGAATATCCGGTGTACTCTTTTAGTTATGATAATTTGGTTGAAACTTTTAAGGTCGTAGAGTTTTGTGTAGAGCGTGATCGTGGTAATATAAGAACCGTGAAAGTTTCCAGCTTGGGGGATACTTGTTGGAGATATATTCAATCTTTCCCTGTACTTCCACTTCACAGTCACAAGTATGCGTTTGCTAGTCGGAACAATGGTGTGCATTTGAGTGGTACCATTAATTGGTTGGCTCTACGCGATTACTCTGGTTTGCATTATTTTTATTTGAATTACAGTAGTATTAGTATTGAACTATATGTGATTCTTTCACTTGATCTCTCAACTGAGACATACACTCAACTGTTATTGCCACGGGGTTTTGATAAGGGGCCACATCATCAGCCAGCAGTTGTGGTTTTGATGGATTGTCTTTGTTTTTGTCATGATTTTGAGGAAACCCATTTTATTATATGGAAAATGAAGGATTTTGGAGTTCAGGAGTCATGGATTCAATTATACAATATTAGTTATAAGAATGGTGAAACACTGATAACATAGTAGAGAAAGTTCGAATTACTAAAAAGTTAAGGTGGTCATGGGGCAAGCATTATGTCGAAAGTTTGGTTTCAACTTGTTGAATGTGAGTTTCTCATCCACATATTACTTGTTTGACGCTATAAAATCCTTGTTGGTGTATAATATATTGTGTGATGGCTTATCTGCTTATCCTGTATATATTGTCGATTAACTACCGACCATTATTGGATGTTTGCCTGTAGAAATCAGTGGAATGATACTTGAGTTACCTTCGTAGCATGTGAATTGTTAATACCTATTACAAGTAACATTTTGTCCCCTTTTTTTCTTAACTTCAGCTTGAGTTGAGTCGAGCTAATTTGTGTTTCCCCTCATCTTCCCAACAAACCTCAAATTCCATCTTTGCAACTACTAATTCAGGAGGCACGACTGCTTTCCCCTTATTATAATTTGATTATTTTAATGAGTGCCTGAGGGTTTGCGTCTGAGCAGTTTTAGGTATAGGAACTTAAGCTTCATAAAGTTTGCTCATATTCTCAAATATTCTTGTGGGAAGTAGTGTTTTCATTCATGCCACTGTCAATATTGCATTTTTGATACATTTCCTACTACCAAATTCAAGCAACTTGTGTTTTTTCCTTTTCAAGGTCACAAGTCTCATGCATGTTCTTTTTCTAGAGAATTCATTGTATCACCCTTAACAGACTCCAACTTTGGTTTTTTAATCTTTTTCTTCCTGCTGTGTACTTAATGACTTAATGAATGATTGATAATGCAATATAGTTTAAGGAAAATAAATAAATAGATGTGTAGAACTTAGGTAAAGACACCACTTTGTAACAAATATAATGAGAACAAGTTTCATCAACTATAAAATTTCAAAGCATGTAAACTGTTAAAATTACAAAACTTACATAATAGAGTTTCACTTATAATTCCCACATGTGAAGAGATCATACTATAATTGAAAACCAAAAATCTGGCATTCTGAAAGGCACATGGTGAACTCACTTCTTTTTTTTTTTTTTTTTTTTTTAACGACAAACATTAGTTTTTAGTTGTTATTTTGTTTGGAGAACCGAATCTATGACCTCCTTATGTATCAAAACTTTTGGAATATTTTATGGTTAATGATTAACCTTGATTTATCATTATTTAACCGTTGACTTCTTGTAGGATTTTGATGAGGAAAGTCAAGCCTATAATGTTGCTCTGCAGGTCGTGAACTCCCAAAGCGTTGCAAGATACATACATTATCAGCATTTTACTTTTCAACAATTGAGGGTTATTCAATGACAGTGAATTTTGCATGTAGCTGGAATATATCCCTAGGGGTTTTGTTAGCTTAGGTTGAATGTGATGTTCTATATGTTACTGCTACTTTGAATGGAAATTTGGGCGATTTGATTGACTGTTATTTGATTTACATCCAAGGTAATTTTTTGCATTGCTTTGCAATGATTTTTGCATTCAAGTACCACGAGTTGTCTTATTAAGTGATCATATCTCATATATAGCATATAAGCACTTATTTATAAGCTGTTTCTTTAACCAAATATAAATAGCTTAATTTGCAGCTTTGTTTATTTCTTTTGAGTTAAGTTTTTTTATAGTTATTTCATAAGCTTTTGAGTTAAGTTTTTTATAATTTGCAGTGTGTTGTTTTTGATTATGTGTTGCAATTCTTTTCATGTTTGTTTATTGCTTTTGAGTTAGATTTAGGCCTTGTTTTGATGAATAGCTTAATTTGCAGCTTATTTATAAGGACTTATTTATAAGCTGTGTATAAATGAAAAGAGCTTATGAAAAGGGCAATGTTTGAGAAACCTATGCACACCTCTTATTCAAATACATCTGCATTGTGTATGTTTGTCATTTAATTTAATGGATCATGCATTTTCTGCCAGAATGTCGTCGAATGAAGATGTCATTTCTACCACTCATGTTGTCGCTCCATCGACAGCTCCTTCTTCTGGTTTGCCACCGTTTGGCCGTAAATATCGGTCGCATGTTTGGAATCATTTTGTTGATTAATCTAGAATTTGTGATGTTGGTTGCTGATTAATCGATGGAGAACTTCTGATTAATTGATGTTGGTTGCTTGTTTAATTTGCACTTTAATCTAATTCATTTTGGAGATTTGATCTTAATTTGGATTGCTTTTAGGAAAAACTGTTTGAAGTAGCAGTTCAGTTTCTTTTAAAATGAAACAGTACACCATTTTGAAGTAGTAGTTCAATTTGATTTGAATTGATTCATTGTAATTCAGTTCAGTTCAAACGAACTAAAAAACAGTTCAGTTCAGTTCAGACACAGTTTTGGGTCTGAATTGAACTTTGCCACCCCTAGTTACACTTTTGATTTAATACTTTGCATTATATGCTCCTAATATTATAACATTCTTCTTAGTGACTCAAGAGCATTATTCTTCTTAGTAGTTTTTCTTTCTCTCGGAAATTTTGCCACAACCATAACATTCAAAATCAAAATTATACTGCCAAAATGCTCATTTTAAGCCTTCCAGATAGATAGAATGTTAATGGTAGATGGAAAAATGCAACACATGATAGAGGTGAGCTGAACATGAGTTATATATAATTTAGCTTTTTTCATTCATGAGTTGACTCGATTTTATTATATATATATATATATATATATATATATATATATATATATATATAGGGGTCACGTTCCTTTTATGTATTTGGGTCTTCCGATAGGGTCAAATCGGAAGAAATTGGCTACTTGTGAGCCTTTGTTGGAAAAACTCCAAAATAGGCCTAATGCTTGGGGATATTGATACATTAGTTTGGGAGGTCGCAGTGTGTGTGTGTGGGTGGGTGTGTGGGTGGGTGTGTGTGTGTGTGTGGGGGGGGGGGGGGGGGGGGGGGGATGGGGGGTGGTGGGGTGAAGTGGATGAGGGTGTGCCAACCAAAAGAGGAAGGAGGTTTAGGAATTAGAGATGTCAAATTGGTGAATTTCAGTGTTATAACAAAGTGGAAATGGAGGCTTATTCAAGATTATCAACCTCATTGGAAAAGAGTAATAGGGTTTAGAGCTTGTAGGGTGGTGAATGTTGATGTGGAGAGTTGGCCTTCGGTGGCATCCACCTGGTCGAAGGATGCAATGGGTACAAATTGGTTCAATATGGAGGTGACACGTAAGGTGGGTAATGGAATTACTACGAGTTTTGGGAAGATAAGTGGGTGCGGCCAAACCCACTTTGGGAGATTTTCCCATGTCTTAGGTGTAGAAGGTTGTTTGTGTGAGAATTGGATCTTTTCAATAATCTTTTGGGGATTTTGGATGGGTTTGTAGCATTGAAGGAAGAGAATTCGTGGTTATGGAGGCCGAAGGGAAGTGGTGGATTTTCGGTAAAATCATGTTATTTGTTACTTGAAAAGAGGTGTTTGATAGATGGTGGGGTGAGGGATGCGGAGAAAGTGGTGTTTAGGTATATTTGGAAGAGTCCGGCTCCATCCAAGGTAATTGTGTTCTTTTGGTCCTTACTTCTAGATCGGATTGCAACTCGGATGAATCTAGCTTATAGGAGAGTGTTGAATAAGGAGGCTTCGGTCAACTGTGCTTTCTGCGGTGTTGGTTAAGAAACCTACTCACCTTTTTTTGCATTGTGACTTCATTTCTAAGGTGTGGCTGAAGTTATTTATGTGGATTCAGATAAATTTCATCAATCCTCCAAATCTGTTTGTGCACTGTGATTGTTGGTCAGCGGAGGCTCAACCTAGAAAGCTAAGACGTGGGATTTTGGTTAATTTGGCACGCTGTAATTTGGGGGAATTGGAAAGAAATGAATGATTGTATTTTTAATAATATGGTCAAGGAGGTTGATTTGGTAGATAAAATAAAGGTGTTGTCGTGGCAGTGGAGTCTTGGTAGGTTGAAAATTCCGGCGTGTCTTTATTATTAGTGATGTTTGAATCCAAGCCTATGTTTGTTGAAGTAGTTGAGTGTGTGTGGTTTAGTGTTTTGGTTGTTTGGCAGGTGCTGTGTGCTTTAGTTTGGTTGTGGTTTTGGTGTCTTGCGCATCAGCTTCCTTTTTTATGTTTTGGTGGATTGTGCAGTTGTTTTGCTGTTAAGTACACAAGCAGCTGGCGCCTTTGTTTATTGTGTTTTTGGCGTTCAGTTTCGGTTCGTCTTGAGCTATTTCGGATTGTGTTTATAATAATATTTTGCTGATTAAAAAAAAACAAAAAAAAACACGGGGATGGTAATTTACATCCATCAAAAATCATTAAGGAGTAAATTAACAATCTACGCCCACTTACTTTTTATCAAACAATCAATTTCTACTATTTTAAGCAACTTTAGTTAAACAAAAACATTTAAATTCCTGAAAAAAGAGAGAAAAACAATCATTTGGGTTCCACGTGAGAATTGAGAACTGACTTTATTTTTTTCTTTTTCTTTTAAAACTTTGTTTGTTTTAACTGGTTATTGTATTTATTTTGGTTCAAAACCAGTGTTCTAGTTTAAACAGGAAGAAAGATTTAGTAGCTTCATCACAAAAAAAAAACAAAGGAAAGCTTCAGTGATTTAATGACAACTTGCAAATGGCAATAAGATTTAGGGCATATCAAGTGAAAGGAGCAACTTAAATGAGAGGAGCTAATATCATTCATTGGATCAAAATACATGATCGTAATCAAATTCCACTAAAAAAGAATCGGAAAAGTTGAATAAAGAAAAATATGTTACCTCTTCTCTTGAAACGTGCCGCTTCCTCTTCGTTATTTTTCCTGGTTTTCTTCCTCTCTCACAAGACCCAAGCATACGTTTCCTCTTCAATTTTTTTAATCTGCATTTGGACCTTCGTGTTATGCCAACCGCTTCACATGAGACACCATGCATCAACTTCCTATGTATTATTAAGTTCTATGAATCAACTTCTCACCCACCCAATTGCCTATTTGTTGTAGTGGAATTCTACAATTTCATCTTTATTGAAATTACTTCTTCATACTGTACCCAATTGCCTATTTGTTGTACCATAATATATATATTAGGAAACAATGAAAAGAATAGAAAAGTGAATTCTCATTATTGAATCAAGTGTTACAACCGGTTTATACATACAAATGCAAGTGCACCATAAGCTAAACAATGCTATAGAGTAGCAAAGTAAACTAAGCTTAGGTAGTTTGGGCAACAAGTAAAGATGGATTCCTAGAGCATAGAAGTCTCTTGCAAATGTGTTTTTTAAAATAATCAATGAGAAGTCTATTGGATGTGTCTTTGAGTAAATTGTAATCCAGAGTGATTATAGTTAAATCCCTTGGAAGTACAAGGGGACTACACTACTCCTGTGTTGTGGGTGAAACCAGTATAAATTGTTTTGTGTTTGTCTTCTATCTCTCTGACTCTTTATCTTTGTGTTCTGTATTTCCGTTGTATTCATACTATGAGTCAGAATCTGTAGCAACATCAGATTCTGACCAAATCTCTTACTCCTAAATGTTAACACGTGACGCAATATTAACCCTAGATTTAACCTAATATTTTCGCATGACTTTACTATATTAATTAACCCTAGATTTAATTTATGCAAAATGTCATTTCTTATTTCTAAATGTTAACCCGTGATGCAATATTAACCATAGATTTAACCTAATTTTTTCGCGCGAATTTTCTATATTAACCCTAGATTTAATTTATGCAAAATGTCATCTCTTATTTCTAAATGTTAACTCGTGACGCAATATTAACCCTAAATTTAACCTAATTTTTTCGCGTGACTTTACAATATTTAACCCTAGTTTTAATTTATGCAAAATGTCATCTCTAATTTTAACCTAATTTTTCCCTCCACACTTTTGCATTTAATGTTTATCTAAAGTAAAATAAAAATATTTTCCTAATTATAAGCTGTTTTTTATAAAGGAATAACCGTTAACCCGTCTCGCTATACTTAACATAATCCTTATTTATTAATTTTGTTAAGTCTGCAACAATCCCTTATGTGTCAATCCCTTTACAATAAATGTTAACCCGTTTTGCTATACTTAACCTAATTTTTTTCTCACACTTTTGCATTTAATGTTTATCTAAAGTAAAATAAAATTATGTTCCTAATTATATGCTATTTTTTTGGAAATCTCTTACTTATAAATGGTAATCCGTCTCGCTATACTTAACATAATTTTAACCTAATTTTTCCCTCCACACTTTTGCATTTAATTTTTATCTAAAGTAAAATAAAATTATGATCCTAATTATATGCTATTTTTTTCTGTCAAAAAAAAAATTATATGTAGTTTTTTTGGAAGGGAATAACCGTTAACCCGTCTCGCTATACTTAACCTAATCTCTTACTTATAAATGTTAACATGTCTCGCTATATTTAACCTATTATGTTACTTACTTATAAATGTTAATCCGTCTCTCTATATTTAACCTAATTTTTCCCTAACACTTTTGCATTTAGTGTTTATCTAAAGTAAAATAAAATTAGATTGTTGACCCATGCGCCACACGTGTCGAATGGACTGTAATATATAAAATTAAAGTATAAGAGATGAAATAATTGGTATCCCGTGGTATAAATATGACTTTTGTTTCTTTAAATTTGTTCCAATCAAAATAATATTTCTTTACCAAAGCCTATCTTTATGTCTGTGAAGAATAAAAAGAACAGCAAAAATAACAAATGTAATAAACACTAATGTTTTGGATATATTTAATTTCTTCTATAGATTCTATCTGAATACTATAAGATTTGTTCATGAATGTAAAAAAAGTATTGAATATGAAGAATAGAGATTTATGGTTTATGTAAAAAAAAAAATAGAGATTTATGCTACTTGGAGAAATTGAATTGTTTTTCTAGGCAAGCAAACTTATCATTTCATTAAGAATAAAATCATGAATACAACTTGTACAAAAAAAAAAATCATGAATACAACTTGGTATAGTCTCATAAACTTGCCTCCTAGTAAGCTCTACCATTATTATTATTATTACCACAAATTTTGCCTCATAAGAAACAACACCTTTATAAAAAGCAAAGATCAAGGCTATTTTAGAGTAAGAAATAGGCTCACTTGATGCTAAGTACTCAATGCACAAAATTTCCCTTTTATTATTAGAATCGTAATAAAATTGCATATCACATAAATAAGAAAAAAATTATCAAACCGTTAACTGGTACTCTTTCTCAAACCTGTTTTTACAAAGACAAACCCAAACAATTTCTCAATCTAATGAGAAATGCTATTTATACCGGCAACGGGGATTACACCGGCAGCGAAGGCTTTTGCAGCTACAAAGAGGTTACTGTCGGTGCGAAGATATCAGCTACAAACATTCCGGCTAAGAGAATCGACGCCATAGCGATGAATTTGAGAACGAATGCGGCGGACTCGTCTCGGCATAGGTCTGACTCAGCGCCTGTGCATGTTGAGTTCGTTATTAATTCTTTGAGTCTGATGAACGATTCATGTTCTATAAAATCGAATAGAATTTAGAAAAGTGCGTGCGAAATTGAATTGAAATTAGGGATTAAGATGAAAAAATAAAAAACAGAGAAATGCATATATAAAAAAGTATTACCAGAGAAGAAGCGAGTTTTTTGAAGGAGGTATTGAAGCAGTAATTGCCAAAAATCCTGAAATGAAAAGAAAAATGAGTGATTGTGAATTTATATGGAAAGCGGTGAAGAAAAAAGAAAGAAGGAAGAGAGAAAGGTTGAACGAAACCTCGAGAAAAATCATGGATAGGTAAAGAAAAAAAAGGAAAATATTATGGTTTTTGTTGAGGTAGCTTGGATAATCACAAACTAATGATGCAAATTTAGAGCCAAAATTTAGGGTTGAGGGATGCAAATTTAGATCCAAAATTTTAGGATTGATTGTTGCAAACCTAATAAGGGATTAGTGGAGGGAAAAAATAAGGTTAAGTTGCTGCATACTTAACAAAATTAAAAAATAAGGATTATGTTTCTAATTATATGCTTTTTTTTTTTTGGAAATCTCTACTTATAAATGTTAACCCGTCTCGCTATACTTAACATAATTTTAACCTAATTTTTCTCTTCACACTTTTGCATTTAATGTTTATCTAAAGTAAAATAAAATTATGTTCTTAATTTTTTTTTTATATGCTGTTTTTTTGGAAAGGAATAACCGTTAACCCGTCTCGCTATACTTAACATAATATCTTACTTATAAATGATAACCCGTCTTGCTATACTTAATCTATTATGTTACGTTATGGTATCAAGGACGATAGTCATGGAAAATTATGTTATGGTACAGTACCAACGTCTATGCTTCTTAATATTATGAAACACTATATGACAATCATGACATTCATCTAAACTATTTTGTTACCTATTACTGTCAAATATTACGATCCATATAGCACGGGTCGATGGTCTAGTTTTTATAAACTCTTAGAAGAGGAATTCGTCCAAAGATCTGCGTAATTTAACCCTTAAACAAATTATCCTATATTAATGTTATATTTTTAGCGGTATTTAAAAAATAAGGATTTATATTATATTTTTTAAATTACTTTTGTTATTGAAAAAGATAAACATTATTTTATGGGATTGTTACATTTTGAAAATAACAAATACTTGTATTTATAATTTCATACAAAATACAGTTCATAATGTACACGAGTTAGCGCAATAAAATGAGCGGAAAGATGGACACTATCTATATTTTCGCTAGTAGATAATATATATTATACCTTTTCATATTGTAAAAAACTATGATTATCTTTTTCGATGAAACGAACAATATATCGTAGATAATATATATTATACCTTTTCATATTGTAAAAAACTATGATTATCTTTTTCGATGAAACGAACAATATATCAATTATAATATCTTTAAAAAAGTATAACAAATATAATATAAATTGTTATCTTTTTTAATATTGTAACAAACTATGCTTATATTTTTCAATGATACCAATAATATAACAAATACAATATAAATTCTTGTATTTTTAAATATGTTTTAGAATATTGCATATTATATGCAGGGGTCGGGGTTCGAACCCTAGACATGCACTTCTCCAAATTTAAAATGTGTGAGCTCTAGCCACTAGCCTCTTGACCCAAAAAATAAATAAATAAATAATATTCTTAACTTTTAAAATTTGCTTTAGGCTATAAATTTAAAGAGAAAAACTCAAACTAAAATGGTTTACTTTCTCTATATATACTAGCGAAAAGACGGACACTCACATGCTTGTTTTTCTGCTCTTTTATTACACTAACGTTTAAGAATTATGAACAGTGTTTTTTTATGAAATTTTGATTTTGATTAAAACTAAAAATATAAATGTTTGTTGCTTTAAAATAATAATAAATCAAACTAACCATGATTATCTTTTTCAATGATACCAAGAATATAATAAAAAAATATAATATAAATTCTTATTCTTTTAATGCGCCAACAACAATATTTCATATATGAAAAGTTGTTTAAGGATATAATTGGGATAACGAAAAAGTAAGTATAGATATACGCATCGAGTTTGTTTCACGTTTTAAAAGATAAAAGAAAAAAAATCTAAATATGTATATAATCATATCGTGTTTCTTACACTTCTATTTTAATATTTGAATTTACTCGTATATGTTTGTTACTGTAATTTATATTGAAAATTAAGGGTAATTTTAAAAAAGAAAAATCAACAAAAAAAAATAGAACATGCTATTCTCTCTAAAAATAGTATAGAATAGATACTAATTTTATATTAAATGAAATTAATATAAGGTAAACACAAAGAAAACGATTATAATTAATTGTTTGCTAGGGTTCAACATAGGGGTGTTCGCGGTGCGGTTTGGTTCGGTTTTGAGCAAAAAAGTCATCCAAACCGCGAGATAAAAAAGCATGCGGTTTGGTTTGGTTCGGTTGATTTTTAAAAACTCATCCAAACCAAACCAAACCAAACCAATGCGGTTTGGATTGGTTCGGTTTGTGCGGTTTATCGCGAGATAAAAAAATATTACATTAACTATAATATTGCCAACTTGTTACAAAATAAACATAGGACATTTTATTTTGATGTTTATATGATAAAATATTAGGTAAAACTTATATCAAAATAGGTAAAATTAAGAATAAACATAAGCATGAAACAAATTATTGGGAAGTAAAGAAAACAAATTCATCACTGGAAATGAATTGAAAGAGATGGAAAAGAATTATAATCGAACCTGATGGTGCAACGATGGAAAAATCGAATCAAAAGAGATTATTCTTGAGCTATGTAATTGGGCTAGTACATATTTAAGTAATATTCATTATTTTTGCGGTTTGGTTTGGTTTGGTTCGGTTGCTGAGATGCAAACCGCAAACCAAACCGAACCGCGTGGTTCAGTGCAAAAGTCATCCGAATTCATCCGAACCAAGTGCGGTTTTTTGCGGTTTCGGTTTGGATTGGTTTGGTTTGCGGTTTTTCTATTGGGTTGGTTCGGTTTTGAACACCCCTAGTTCAACATGAACTGGCGGAGGTTGTTTCCGAGTCAACAGAACCTCCCAAACCTCCCCGACGAACTTATAATACAAATCGTCTCGTGGCTCCCGGTGAAATCTCTCATTCGATTCAGGTCCGTCAACAAGTCATTTAACTCTATCATCTCTGGTCCTTTCTTCGTTCAAATGCATCTCAAGAAATCCGCACAAAATCCACACCTAGCACTTATGTTGGAACACGTTGATGCGATTCTTTTAACCTTTCCAATTTCCCGTTTACTCGATAAACTACCGATCACCGTTCATCCTTGATCCTTACTATCAATTGAGATATAAAAGTTTGATTGTAAGTTTGAGATATTTGACTGCAACAAGACCAGATATAGTATATGGAGTTGGTTTACTTAGCAGATACATGGAGGAGCCGCATGTTAGTTACTTGCAAGGAACCAAGAGGATTCTTCGGTTATATCAAAGGTACTCTGACCGATAGAATTTTTCATGTTAATAATAGTAATGTGAAGCTTGTTGGATATATAAATAGTGATTGGGTAGGAGGTATAGAAACAAGAAAAAGTACGTCAGTGTATACATTTCATTTGGGCACTGGTGCAATATCATGGTCTTCGAAGAAACAACATGGTGTTGCTCTTTCCATAGCTTAAGCACAATATATAGTTGTGCTATTCAAACAGTGTGGCTGAGAAGAATTTTAGAAGTGATGGATCAAAAGAAGAATACTCCTACAGAGATATATTGTGATAACAAGTCAGCGATTGCACTGTCTAAAAATCTTGTTTATCCAAGGGCGGTCCAAACATATTGATATCCGGTTTCACAAGATACGAGAGTTGATTTCTGAAAAAGAAGTGGTGATCGAGTATTGTCCCATGGAAGAACAAATTACAAATATTTTTACAAAGCTTGCTGAAGATCGAGTTATTTTACAAGTTGAAGATGATGCTTGGAATGACAAGTTTGAAAGCTTGATTTAAGGGATGCAATGTTAAAAATTAAATCAAGAATGTACAAGAAGATTAAAGAAGTTATGATGTGGCACCATTTGCTTTTTTTTACTTATGACATAAGATTAGATTATTAAGTTACTTTGCCATTAAGACTAAAAAAAATATGTAGCACCGCTAGGAATAATCTAGCACAGCCATGTATTTGCTTAGTCATTAAGAAGTAGAAATATCTAAGTACTTTTCTCAAAAAAAAATATATATATATATATATATATATATATATATATATATATATATATATATATCAAAGTGCTATCACCGCAGCTTTTAATTTCTTAGTTATTAAGGTTAGAAAGCCTATAAATTCCATAACCTTTCAAGTTTTTATGAATAACAAAAGAGTGGTTAATAGAAAGTCTTTCCTCTGTTCTCTTTGTTAGTTTGTTTGAGTTTGTGTGTGTTATATGTTCCATTGATAACAATTAATTGTTTGCTAGGGTTCAACATGAACTGGCGGCGGTTGTTTCCGAGTCAACCCAACCTCCCTGACCTCCCCAATGAACTTATAATAGAAATCATCTCGTGGCTGCCGGTGAAAACTCTCGTTCGATTCAGGTCCGTCAACAAGTCATTTAACTCTATCATCTCTGATCCTTCCTTCGTTCAAATGCATCTCAAGAAATCCGCACGAAATCCACACCTAGGACTTATGTTGGAACACGTTGATGCGATTCTTTTAACCTTTACAATTTCCCGTTTACTCAATAAACTACCAATCACCGTTCACCCTTGATCCTTACTATCAATTGAGATATAAAAGTTTATTGTAAGTTTGAGATATTTGACTGCAACAAGACCAGATATAGTATATGGAGTTGGTTTACTTAGCAGATACATGGAAGAGCTACATGCAAGTTACTTGCAAGGAACCAAGAGGATTCTTCGTTATATCAAATGTACACTGACCGATAGAATTTTTTATGTTAATAATAGTAATGTGAAGCTTGTTGGATATACAAATAGTGATTGGGTAGGAGGTATAGAAACAAGAAAAAGTACGTCAGTGTAAACATTTCATTTGGGCACTGGTGCAATATCATGGTCTTCGAAGAAACAACATGTTGTCGCTCTTTCCACACCTTAAGCACAATATATAGTTGTGCTACTCACAGTGTGGCTGAGAAGAATTTTAGAAGTGATGGATCAAAAGAAGAATACTCCTACAGAGATATATTGTGATAACAAGTCAGCGATTGCACTGTCTATCTAGTTTATCCAAGGGCGGTCCAAACATATTGATATCCGGTTTCACAAGATACGAGAGTTGATTGCTGAAAATGAAGTGGTGATCGAGTATTGTCCCACTGAAGAACAAATTACAAATATTTTTACAAAGCTTGTTGAAGATCGAGTTATTTTACAAGTTGAAGATGATGCTTGGAATGACAAGTTTGAATGCTTGATTTAAGGGATGCAATGTTTAAAATTAAATCAAGATTATACTAGAAGATTAAAGAAGTTATGATGTGGCACCATTTGCTTTTTTTTACTTATGAGATAAGATTAGATTATTAAGTTACTTTGCCATTAAGACTAAAAAAAATATGCAGCACAGCCATGTATTTGCTTAGTCATTAAGAAGTAGAAATATCTAAGTACTTTTTTCAAAAAAAAAGTAAAAAATATCAAAGTACTATCACCGCAGCTTTTAATTTCTTAGTTATTAAGGTTAGAAAGCCTATAAATTCCATAACCTTTCAAGTTTTTATGAATAACAAAAGAGTGGTTAATAGAAAGTCTTTCCTCTGTTCTCTTTGTTAGTTTGTTTGAGTTTGTGTGTGTTATATGTTCCATTGATAACAATTAATTGTTTGCTAGGGTTCAACATGAACTGGCGGCGGTTGTTTCCGAGTCAACCCAACCTCCCTGACCTCCCCAATGAACTTATAATAGAAATCATCTCGTGGCTGCCGGTGAAAACTCTCGTTCGATTCAAGTCCGTCAACAAGTCATTTAACTCTATCATCTCTGATCCTTCCTTCGTTCAAATGCATCTCAAGAAATCCGCACGAAATCCGCACCTCGCACTTATGTTGGAACACTTTGATGCGATTCTTTTCACCTTTCCAATTTCCCATTTACTCGATAAAATACCGATCACCGTTCCTCTTGATCCTTACTATCAATTGAGATATAATAGCTGTAATTGGTGGGTTGTTGGTTCCTGCAATGGATTGCTATGCTTGATTGATCAGCATGCCTCGTCCGATCATCAACGCCTCTCTATCTGGAACCCAGCCACAGGAGAAAGTTCTGAATTTTATTCTTTTAATGAATCTCGGTATGAATATCCAGTGTACTCTTTTGGTTATGATAACCTGGTTGAAACTTTTAAGGTCGTAGAGTTTTGTGTAGAGCGTGATCATGGTAATCTAAGAAGCATGGTGAAAGTTTCCAGCTTGGGGGATACTTGTTGGAGATATATTCAATCTTTCCCTGTGCTTCCACTTCAAAATCAGATGTTTGCTAGTCAGAATAATGGTGTGCATTTAAGTGGTACTATTAATTGGTTGGCTCTTCGCGATTACTCTGTTGTAGATTACTTTCGTTTGAATTACAGTAGTATTAGTATTGAACAATATGTGATTCTTTCACTTGATCTCTCAACTGAGACATACTCTCAACTGTTACTGCCACGAGGTTTTGATAAGGTGTCACATCATCAGCCAACGATTGTAGTTTTGATGGATTGTCTTTGTTTTTGTCATGATTTTGAGAAAACCCATTTTGTTATATGGCAAATGAAATATTTTGGAGTTCAGGAGTCTTGGATTCAATTATACAAAATTAGTTCTACGAATATATCTTCGACAAGTGTTGAATGTTGGGATTTGTTGCCATTGTATCTTTCTGAGAATCGTGATAAACTGATATTAACCTATAAGAGTGTATACTCAAGAATTTATGAAGATGGAATGGCATTAACCTATAATTGCAGAGATAACAGAGTAGAAAAAATTCGAATTACTAAATATATACGGTGGTCGTGGGCTAAGGATTACGTCGAAAGTTTGGTTTCAACTTTTTGAATGTGAGTTTTATTTTCACATGATACTTGTTTGAATTTATTTATGCCGCTTCATGTATGTTGCTATAAAATCCTTGTCAGTGTTTAATTATATATTGTATGAATATTTTGTATTAGGGCTTATCTGCTTAGCTTAGCCTTTATTGGAAGCTTACGTCATAGTCATTGCTTTCCTTGTATTAGGGCTTATCCTTGTCAGCTTAGCCTTTCACATATTACCGACCATTGTTGGATGTTTACCATTATTGGAAGTGAGTGTAATGATACTTGAATTGTTAATACCTTTAATAGGAGTAGCATTTCGTCTCCTCTTTTTCTTAATTTTATCTTGAGTTGGGTCGAGCTAATTTCTGTTTCCCCTCATCTTGTCAACAACCCTCATATTCCTTCTTTGCAACTACTAATTCAGGATGCGCAACTGCTTTCCACTTAATATAATTTTACGTCAGAGTCGTTGCTTTCCACTTATTTTCCTTCATGGCTGAAACATCAGTAGTTCATCAGTTTTAGGTATATCAACTTAAGGTTCATGAACATTGCTCAATAGTCTCAAAGATTCGACAGTACAATACTCTTGTGGGAAGCAATGTTTTCATGAGATGGAAAACCACTATCAATATTGTAGTTTTGATAAAATTTCTCCTACCATATATATTCAATTAAGCCACTTGTGCTTTTTCCTTTCCATGGTCACAAGTCTCAACTCTCATGTATATTCTCTTTGATATGTGAACCAGTCTTCATTCTTTTGGTTTTAGGCTTTCTTTTGGAGTCTTGCCTAGAGTAATCATCGTTTCACCCTTAACACACTCAAACTTTGGTTTTTTAATATAGTTCAAGGGGAAAAAAATAGATGTATGTATCCATCATAAACATAAAATGCTTGCTAATTTTACTGGTTTGAAATGCAATATAGTTAAAGGGGTTTAAAATAACATTTTGAAAAGAAAAAAATTGTTCTGACAATCTTTCAATTGAAACTAAATTGCAGAAAATAGAAAATGCATGGTTAAGAACTTTACTTTGGTTCAATTAGCTAAAGCTTTTATTTTTTATACTACAAATGTTATAAAAATATAACGAGAATAAGTTCGATCAATTATAAAATTTCATAGTATATAAACTGTAATAATTAAGGAACTTACATAATAGAGTTTCACTTATTATTCCAACATGTGAAGAGATCATACTATAATTGAAGAACAAATATATATTCTGTTGAAAGGCACATGGTGAACTTACTAGTTGTTTTAACGACAAACATTGGTTTTGAGTTGTTATTTTGTAGGGAGAATTGAATCTATGACCTCCATACGACTCGAGCCTTATTGTAAATTTATCGTTAATGTTTTACCTCGATTTTTCATTATTTAACCGTCGATTTCTTCTAGGTTTTTGATGAGGAACGTCAAGCCTATAATGCTGCTCTGCAGCTCGTGAACTCCCAAAGAGTTGCAGGATACATACATTATCAGCATTTTACTTTTCAACAATTGAGGGCTATTCAATGACAGTGAATTTTGCATGTAGCTGGAATAGGTAAGGGTTTTGTTAGCGTAGTTTGATTAAATAACATTTTCAGTTTTTTTTTTTAAGGAAACATTTTCGATTTATGTTACTCCATGACTGTCTGTTAATACAGTCCTTAGTTGTATCAAAAACCTACTATGGCTGAATTAATCTCCATGACTATATTCACTTGGGTTGCAGAATTGTGTGTTTAACTGTGACACTGTTTCTTATGATAGTGGTATTTGTTATTGAAGTGTAAAACATGAATGGGATTACTTTTGTGGCTTCATCTTGGTGGTGCTTAAAAATGTCTTGATTTGGAAGTTTAAGGAGGAGTGTAATTTATAGCTAGGCATAGAGTGTGCATGTGTTTTGATAGAAGTGATGAGATAACCCCTAAATTAGAAATCATTTCATTAGAAGTTTTCAAGTTCATTTTTTCTTGGAGAGTAAAAGCTCAATTTGATTGTCAAAAATAAGGATCGTAGAAGGAAGGAAAGATGTAGGACTTAAACCAGGGAAGATAATTCAAGATGGCAGCCATCTCAAACACAGTTTTGGCATGGAGCATTGCAATAGGTAAATCCATCAACTGAATCATTTGTGAAATAAAAATTCAATCCAGCTGCCATGACTTGGTTGATGGTGTATAGAATGCTCCTAGCTATATTGTTATTTAGCTTTCTAAAGCCAATCCAGGTTTTATCCTTCATGTTACAGTGATCACCTCTGGCTATACTAGATCTCCAAACTTTTATGTTGTAGGGCACGCGCAAAAGTGCACATTTTCATTAGGACAAAAAAACCAATATCCACTAGTGTAAACCAATTTAAAGTAAGGGATATTTTAGTAAATATCCCTCAAGTATTTGTTATAGAATAAAAGTGGATCTAAGTTAGCAAATTGGTGTAAGTTAACAAATATGTTTTAATGAAAATTACTAAAGACTCTCAAGCTATTAGTTTTAAATAATAAAGATGAAGGATATTTTTGTCCAAATGAAAATGTGCACTTTTACTAACTTGGACCTTCATGTTTTTTATTGGTCTAAGTTAGCAAACCCTATATATATATATATATATATATATATATATATATATATATATATATATATATATATATATATATATATATATAGAGAGAGAGAGAGAGAGAGAGAGAGAGAGAGAATCAGTTGACACCATATGTCAACGGATTCGTTGACACCAAATCTAATCCGTACATTTAATTAATCTAATGGTACATGTTTATTCCCTAAATTGCTAACATAGGTGACTTGCAAACTAGTTGCGTAATTCAAGCTCCTAATTAATCTATCATCCCAATATTTTGTTTATGTTAAGTGTTCAATTTTCTACAACATCTCTTTCAAATGTCTATGAACACACATTTGATTCAATTACTATTATATTGGGATATACGAAACAATTTTAGGATTGTCCCGAGATGGGATATAAGAACAGTAGTTAAATCCAAAGACCAATACAAAACATGAGATCAAATATTGGATTTGAGTATGTAGCAAGACAATCAAACTATGGTCATAGATTCTTCGATGTGTGCCTTTGGAAGTGAAGGAGGTCACCTTGTCAACATTTGGATCAACTTGTTACTCTCTTACGTGGATCAAACACTTCATAAAATGATTGTAGTCGATAAGTGAAATTGCAGATATCCAAAAAGTTGTTTTGCTGTTAAAAAAAAAAAGGAGACAAAAGAAGAGTATTTTAATTTTGCAGACAAGAGAATAAGGAGGATCATTAGGCATGACAATCGGGCGGGGTGGGGACGGGTTTTACTTCCTCGTCCCTATACCCTACTCCCATATACTTACTTGTTACCCTACTCATAGCCAACGGGGATAAGGAATCGAATCCATGTCCCCGTCGGGTCTGTCCCCGTCTGGTTCGGGTATCCCCGCCCTTATACCAATCCCCGCAATGGATAATTGTTTTAATAAAAATAAAAGTATTTTTCAGCCCTGAGTGCGTAATGTAGTAATGCATTATCCAACAATGAGATGATGACAATCAATGACTATGGTGATTGAAAAGAGAGAGGTCGAGAGTGTGAGATATGGAAAGAGAAAAGAGAGAACCATGAGAAGTGAGTGTCATCTAAAAGAATGAAAGTCTGATTGTGTTTATGAAATGATTTAGGTCTTAATTTTTTATTTATATAAAATGGGTAATAAATTGATTTTCTACATTCGGGACGGATTTGGGTATGAGTTAGTGGTGGGTATCTATATCCTTGTTACTCGTCCCGTACCCGTGTTTTAAAATCGGGGAAAACCCATACCCAAACTTAGTCAAAGCAGGAAAAACCCGTCAATTTGAGTTTGGTTCGGGCGTGTACCCGTGAGTATAGGTTTTGTTGCCGTGCCTAAGGATCATGATATGATCATGTTTTCAATTTGAGTTTTTTAGTCATTGAATACAAAATAGTGTGTGATCACAAGAAATTATACACAATAAAGAGAAACATGACACTAAAATTAGACTTTGATTAATAAAATAAACAGTTGAGATATGATGTCAACAAATTATTTGACACCTGGTGTCAACGAATTCGTTGACACTTGGTGTCAACGGATGTTGTCTCTCTCTGTTTTTTTTTAGTAGTGTATTGATTTTTTTTTTGGTAGTGGGCTCTCTCTCTCTCTCTCTATATATATATATATATATATGCTAAAAAAATAGATTTAATGACTAATTTTTCTTTAAAAAAATTTTTAGGGGTAATATGATGCACATTTACAATTATGCCCTCGATATAGATTTGAAATTCCCAATTTTGACCAAACCCTAGTTTCAGGGTCTCACGCAGAACATTCTCTTTCGACGCTTTCACTTTCTGATTCTCTCACTCTCAATCGCTTATCCGGCTTCGTGATTTCTTCATCTAATTGCTACTTCTTTATTTGTTAAAACCCTTTCATTGCTTTTTCCATTAGGTTAACAAAACTTGCTTGATACGGTAGATAGGGTTTTCTATGCTTTCCTTAGATTGATACACTAGTTTAGTTTGATTTAGTGAATTTGGCTGAAAGATTTTTCTGCAAGATTTTTCAAAGGTAGCTGTTGATATTGTTTCTCCATCAAAAATGTGTACTTCTGTTTAAATTGTTTGCACTGCACTACAGACGCGATACGGAGGAGTTCCTTCCAGATGAACTTATTGTGGAAATCATCTCCTGCCTTGGAGTGAAAACTTCTTATGCGATTCAGGTGCGTCAACAAGTTTTTCAACTCTCTCATCTCTGATCCTTGATTTGTACAAATGCATCTCAAGAAATCGGCACAAAAACCGCACCTTACGGTAATCTCACAAAAGAATTCCAAGAGTATTTATTCGGGTCTTGTAACCTTCCCAATTTATGGTTTAATCGAGAATCATTCAACCACAATTCAACATGATCCTTACTATCGATTGGGAAACAAAAACTATCCCTGTATACTTGTTGCTTCTTGCAATGGATTGATCTTATTGTATGATTGGGATACTTTACACCTCTATTTTTGGAACCCAGCCATTAGGACAAAATCAAACATTTTTGAACTCCCATCGCATCGTTTCCTTGATTGCTCTTTTGGCTACGATACTACAACAGAAACTTATAAAGTGGTATCGTTCCAGCGCGAACGTGATAATACTAGACGTGCGGTGAAAGTATTCAGTATGGGGGGTAATTCCTGGAGAAATATTCAATGCTTACCTGCGCTTCCACTTTACTGGTGGTGTAACGCACAATTTGAAAGTGTCTAGAATATTCAAATTCGCGCTAAAACTGATATTGGATACATTAATTATACAATAAAGAAAATGACATCAAGTCGAGAGTTTGGATACATCAACATCCCAAAGTTTTTATGTTACATTATTACATCAAAGTTTGCCAAACGAAGTATAAATACAAAGTTTGTAACAACACATCTCATAATATAACATATGCATCCTTAATCCACATCAAGTTGATTCCATGACAACGCGATCAATCCAAGGCTTTTTCTTTACCTTTTCCTCGAGGAACCTGTGACTTCCAATAATCATCCTATGGATTATCTAAGGTCTGTACACAATTTCTACATCAATTCAACAAGTTTTCATCATCTAATCATCAAATCTCTCTCAAAACCCTAATTCTCAAATTCGCACAAACTCTCCCCAACTTGTTAGATGTAATCTAATGATTTAACAACTTAATATTAATGCAAGATAGTCTCACCCTCACCTTAGATTAATTCCTGAATCAGCAGCAGCGTTCTTCTTTCCTAAGGTATTCTCCTCTTCTCTTGACTTTTCTCTTCTCTTTTCTTCTTTCTTGTTCTCCTCTTTTCCAAAAAGCGGTTTAAGGTAAACTCTTTCCAACCTAAGCTTCTCTATTTATAATACTAAAATATTCTTCCCAAATCTATTTAGGCCCAACAACTTATTCTTCTTTCTATTATAACCCCCAAATCCACTCACACTAATAATCCTCATATTCTAATAAATAATATTTCTCTACTAAATATATAATAATACACCAAATAACAAATATATATCTATAACAATTAACAAATATATTATGTTAGTAAATACCAACATATAACATAACAAAATATCACTCAACAAACTATATCAACTAAATTATAAAAAGACATCTAATCTCAACAAATCATATATCCCTCATATACATCATATAAATATATAAATATATTCTAAAACTAATTAAAATTAAAATAATTAAATAAAAAGGAGGGCGTTACACCAACCAGTTAATAGTACCATTCAAATACACACCATCTTTCTGAGTAGCACCAAACCACCTGTAATATCCCCGCTTATTAGGAACTGACGTAATATCTGAAAACGATAAAATGTGCACGTTTAAGGCAAGGGGTATTTTTGGATTTTCACGCTAAGTTGGTACTTAAGCATGTTGGGACCAACATTCTTCACAAGTTTTTCTCACTTCTCTCTCTAGGGTTTTCATAATCTCATTGCTTTCCCTTCTCTCTAGAATTGTCACCACTAATCTTCACGAAACTTGATTTCTTTCATTCAATCTTCTCTCAATCCTTCTCTAAGTTAGGGATTAAGCAAGAATAGAGTTCTATCAAGGGTGTTGGTAAGAAAGTTAGAAGCAAGCATCACCAAAATAGTTTCTTCTTATCTAGGGTTTTCCTTCCTAGAGTTTTGCTGTCAAGTTTAGAGTGTTTGAGCTTAACTTCAACTTCTTCAAGGTGAGTTCTTAGTTAGTTCCAACCATGGGATCTTGTGTTTATGTTTGTAAGGAAAAACCTACATTTTTAGGGTTTATACATAGATAATTATTACCCCTTTTCATGTCATGCTCACTATACATGTAAATACTTGTTCTTTGACTGTTTTACAGGTTCTAAATGATCATTAGAGTCATGACATGCCTTGGGATACTTTGTTTTGAGGATTTTGGGTCAAAAACAAGTTTTGCGCAGGTTCTGGACTGTCACAGCTCGCCTGCGAGCAAGGTAGCTCGCCATGGCGAGCAAAGCAGCTCACCTCGCGAGGAGGCAGTGCGCAGTGCACTGTTTGCTCGCTTTAGGCCTTAAGTCATCCTTTGGTCTGGTTTCTTTTCATGCAGTATTTTACGTTAGTAAACCCCTAGAGCCAAGATCCCAAGGCATATATTTTTAAATGTCTCTTGAAAATAAAACAAGTATTCATATTGTATAGTTAAGAAAGTCACACGAGAAATATAGCCTGAGGTGAACGGGTAGCAAGCAATAACTAATGAGGGGAATGGAATTAGAGCCTCGACGTAGTTGTCGAGAATTAGAATGTCGATCACGAATATTTAGGTATGTTAAGATGCGAAGAATATTTCTACGCTCATGAACAAGAATGAACTAGTATGTAGTTCATCCCCGAGGGATCGATCAAGGATCCTGAGATAAGGAATTAACTTGAATAGTTTAACCTTTCATGTATGCATAAGAACAAGATGATTACAAGATGTAGGTGTTCGTGTTTCTTGTTATCCATGCCAGGGGGATACGAGAAGTTCTCCATGGGGAACGGTTCAAGCCGCAAGGGACCCGCACGACACTGAGGGAGTCTGATGTGCCTTAATTAGGTTCATTGGTCATGTATGGGATTGTTCTCGGGGTTACTCCACCCGGGGCTCTCCATAAAATGAATCAAGATAATATTTGTTTGATCAACGCTAACATAAATATTTAATAAACATATATTCATGCATGATTATGATATGATGTTAGATGTGAACAAGTGTTAGAATAGAACAAGAAAAGAATATTATGTCAAAGACGACCTTAGGTTACCCTACTCGTCTGGTATAGGTTCGTGCCATGATTGTTTCATGTTTAGGCTTCGATGCGTTAACATATCTTAATAATGCGGTCCTAGGAACCCTTGACCGCCATGGCACGTATGATGTTAGAAAAGCCTATAACAAGTTAAGAAGAATGTAAGACGGATCTAGTATGCACATCCGTCTAGACAAACATGACCACACACGTATAATCAACCGACAGGTTGTATTTTAGACACGTGATAACCATAGGTATCCCCGAGGTTATCACTAGCCTAGGGCTAGAAAGAACTCACTGAGGCATTATGTCTCATCCAACTCCTTATTTGTTCAGGTTCACAGGTTCCTCGAGGAAAAGGTAAAGAAAAAGCCTTGGATTGATCGCGTTGTCATGGAATCAACTTGATGTGGATTAAGGATGCATATGTTATATTATGAGATGTGTTGTTACAAACTTTGTATTTATACTTCGTTTGGCAAACTTTGATGTAATAATGTAACATAAAAACTTTGGGATGTTGATGTATCCAAACTCTCGACTTGATGTCATTTTCTTTATTGTATAATTAATGTATCCAATATCAGTTTTAGCGCGAATTTGAATATTCTAGACACTTTCAAATTGTGCGTTACACCACCAGTAAAGTGGAAGCGCAGGTAAGCATTGAATATTTCTCCAGGAATTACCCCCCATACTGAATATTTTCACCGCACGTCTAGTATTATCACGTTCGCGCTGGAACGATACCACTTTATAAGTTTCTGTTGTAGTATCGTAGCCAAAAGAGCAATCAAGGAAACGATGCGATGGGAGTTCAAAAATGTTTGATTTTGTCCTAATGGCTGGGTTCCAAAAATAGAGGTGTAAAGTATCCCAATCATACAATAAGATCAATCCATTGCAAGAAGCAACAAGTATACAGGGATAGTTTTTGTTTCCCAATCGATAGTAAGGATCATGTTGAATTGTGGTTGAATGATTCTCGATTAAACCATAAATTGGGAAGGTTACAAGACCCGAATAAATACTCTTGGAATTCTTTTGTGAGATTACCGTAAGGTGCGGTTTTTGTGCCGATTTCTTGAGATGCATTTGTACAAATCAAGGATCAGAGATGAGAGAGTTGAAAAACTTGTTGACGCACCTGAATCGCATAAGAAGTTTTCACTCCAAGGCAGGAGATGATTTCCACAATAAGTTCATCTGGAAGGAACTCCTCCGTATCGCGTCTGTAGTGCAGTGCAAACAATTTAAACAGAAGTACACATTTTTGATGGAGAAACAATATCAACTGCTACCTTTGAAAAATCTTGCAGAAAAATCTTTCAGCCAAATTCACTAAATCAAACTAAACTAGTGTATCAATCTAAGGAAAGCATAGAAAACCCTATCTACCGTATCAAGCAAGTTTTGTTAACCTAATGGAAAAAGCAATGAAAGGGTTTTAACAAATAAAGAAGTAGCAATTAGATGAAGAAATCACTTAAATTTTACGATTGCGTATTGAATCAATAAATTCGAATAAAGTATATAAATAAAATAAATTAAACTCAACGTGAATTAGAATAAAGTTGCGTATTGAATAAATTCGAATAAAGTTTACGTTACATTACATAAACGACATGTATGTCAACAATTACATTACATTACATTCGGGAATGCACCTTCCAACTACAACAATTGTCTTGCCCCTGAATGGGGAAAATTCAAATTGGCTAAGCAGCAGGACTCCAACATAATTTAAGTGAAAAATTTTAACAAAACACTAAACTTAAAAAATTCTAGATTAAGTGAAAAAATCTATCATACCAACATAATTTAAGTGAAAGCTTAATTGTTCTTGTTGTTGGAGTGTTGTTTGATTTGAAGTTGAAGGAATTTTGGAGTTGGGTAATTTGAGAGAGAATTGAGATTTGAGTGTGTGTTGTTTGAAAACGAGGCAGAATGAGGCTCTGCCTGGGCTAATAACAGCATGTAGCGTGAGTTAACTCACATTGCATGACTTAAGTCATGCTACTCTTATAAATGGCATGAGTTAACTCACGCTACGTGAGTTAACATGCGTAAGGGCGTTTTGGACATTTACTTTGGGAATGAGCGAAACCATTTGGGTAAAGAGCAGGATTCACTGTCATTTAAGTTAGACCCAATTAAATTGATCTAATAAGGTTTGGAATTCTGCTCTTTACCCAACACATTTTGCTCATTCCAAACTGAAAATCCAAAAATACTCCTGCGTGAGTTAATTCACGCTAGTGTTAATTTTGCGTGACTTAACTCACGCTAGTGTTAATCTCTGTGTGAGTTAACTCACGCACCTACTAATATATAACTCACGCAGCGTAACTTAACTCACGTAGGGGCAATTTTTTCTTTTCAGTTGGGTGAAGAGCAGAATTCTAATGTTTGGCTAAAGTTGGGTTATGAGTATCTAATGTGTAGAGACTAATGGGTAATTCTATTTTTATGATGGGCTAAAAAAGAAATACCAATAGTTAACCCTAATTTGGGTGCTATAAATAAAGAGGTCATGGTCCCAGGTCACACACCAAGCCGTCGTTCTTTGTTGGTTTTCTTAGTGAGAGTGTGTGTTGATCTGGAAGACCATTACCACATCAACGCTATCCGATTATGAATTCAGGTAAGCTTCCGCATATTGATTTGTTATTTCTGATGATTAACATGATTGACTTTAGGGTATAAAATTTAGTATGGTTCTAACATTCAAGATCTGATTAATTAACAAGGCCGACTATGTGTTCAATTCTGGGTCAATACAGTTGACATCTGAATTTCATAACACAGTGACGATGGAGGTAAAGATCATATTGAAGATGAAGATCTTGTAATTTAAATTATAATCAATCGTACAATTAAATCGACGAAGTACCAAAGGTATATCTTCAATACTAAATCATTTTTTTTTTTATTTTTCATCATTATAAATTGAATTTGATCTTTCAATTTAATAAACCAAATCAAACTTTTATTGATTTGATCATATTTTCTAGATTTATTCTAAATTTATATTTCAATATTTATAATTTATGAACATTTTCTCTGTAATAACCGGATTTTCTTTTGTTTAATTTATTTTAATATAAAAAAGTGGTTTCAATTTTTGTTATTTCTTTGCAAGGTGGATGTTTAAGCTACAATGTATTTTTTTTAATGTAATTAAGCTACGATGCTATTTTATATTTTTTTTTATCTTTGAAGCTTCCAAGTTTCTTCATTTTAATTAATTTTCTACCCGGTGTAACAATTTCAACAATATTCTAGATCTGATTACATAACAAGGCCGACTATGCGTTTAATTCTGGTTCAAGTCAGTTCATGTGTAAATTTCATAACACTTGGTGACGATGAAGGTGAAGATCATATTGAAGATGAAGATCATATAATTAAAACAATTATCAATCTTACAATCAAATCGACGAAATACCAAGGTATTTCTTCAATTCTAAATAAATCCTTGTTTATATTTTTCTTGGTTATAAATTGAATTTGATCTTTCAATTTAATTAACCAAATCAGTTTTTTTATTGGCTTGATCATATTTTCTAGATCTCTTTGAAATTTATATTTCAATATTTATAACTTATGAACATTTTCTTTTATTTAAAAAAAAACCGGTTTCTATTTTTTATTTTATTTTTGCTTTGCAATTCTGGATGTTTAAGCTACAATCCTATGTTTTCCTTGCTCATCCATTTCATAGATCTTTGTCAATGTTTGCTATCTTATTATTTTAAGCACATATAGATAATCAGATCTAGCAAGCCCATGACAAATAATATGTTTTTGAATTTTGAGTGCTAAAATGTTTTTTTTTTCTTTTATTGTTTTTGTAGGCTAATCAGCTCTCTCTGGGAATTATGGAAGGATAATCGAGCTCCAACACCAGGGACATTTCATTTAACATGAATTAAATCCATGATTAATCATGAAAATGGGGTCTTTGCCTGATGTTAAAATGTGATTAATATTAATCATGCTATTATCCATCATTAATATTATATTGACATATAATAAAGAAATACCATGCTTGCTTTATATTTAATATAATTTTGAGGTAAATTTAAATTGATTTTATTTATAATGTACAGGTGATTGCAACACGGCCTCGTTCAAAGGATGTGCCTCGAAGATCTACTGTGTTTGACAGAATAAAGAATTGGATGATCGAGTTGAGAAAACCAACTGATAAACAGAGATATGACATTGTAAGATATGATGGAATTTTATTTATTTAATTTTCACTATGAATTGTGACAAATTAACATATATATATATATATATATATATATATATATATATATATATATATATATATATATATATATATATGCAAGCTACATTGGTTGCAAAATATCATATATATCTTCAATAAAATTGTCATTAATTCCTTGACAACTAACAAGGTTTGTATACCTGTTTATGCAGTACTTTGTACACTTGCCCTCCAACATTATTTTCGGTTCGAAAATTGAAGTTGTTAATTTCTTAGTTTATGGAGAACATCCACCAAAACCAGATACAAGCAAAAAGAGAAATCAATGCAACGTACATTATCTTTAATAATATTCAAGTAGTGAATTAATTTTATTTTATTTCTGAGGAAGCCATACTTAGTTAGACTGTTGTTTTATGACTTTTGTTGCAGGAGCTAGATTTGACATTGAATGCACCAAACAAAAGGATGAAAAATTGTCCTAAAATTTATCAAGTGGTGAAAATGGAGAACCTGATGATAGAATTGGCTCTAAAAGAAATTGGGAAGAATGACAGGAATGATGACTCAACAATGGCAGTTACATATGAAGAAATTGGTAACATGAATGAAGATAATATGATTAATACAGGGTTGGAATTATGTGGAGTAATACAGGATTGGAATTATGTGGAATTATGAATTATTTTATGGCAATCAAAATAGTCTTCTACTCCAACCCTGTATTACTCATATTATCTTCATTCATGTTACCAATTTCTTCATATGTAATTGCCATTGTTGATTCATCATTCATGTCATTCTTCCCAATTTCTTCTAGAGCCAATTCTATCATCTGGTTCTCCATTTTCACCACTTGATAAATTTTAGGACAATTTTTCATCCTTTTGTTTGGTGTATTCGATGTCGAATCTAGCTCCTGCAACAAAGAAGTCACAAAACAACATTATAACTAAGTATGGATTCCTCATAAATAAAATAAAATTAATTCATTGCTTGAATATTGTTAAAGATAATGTACATTGCATTGCCTTTTTTTGCTTTTATCTGGTTTTGGTGGATGTTCTCCATAAAGTAAGAAATTAACAATTTCATTTTTCGAACAAAAAATAATGTTTGATGGCAAGTGTGCAAAGTACTGCATAAAACAGATATACAAACCTTGTTAGTTGTCAAGGAATTAATAATGACAATTTTATTGAAGATATATATAATATTTCGCAGCCAATGTAGTTTGCATATATATGTTAATTTGTCACAATTCATAGTGAAAATTAAAATAAATAAAATTCCATCACATCCTAGCTTATCAGCTGGTTTTCTCAACTTGATCGTCCAATCTTTATTATGTCAAACACAGTAGATCTTCAAGGCACGTCCTTTGAACGAGGCCGTGTTGCAATCACCTGTATATTATAAATAAAATCAAGTCAAATTTTAAATTTGCCTCAAAATTATACTAAATATAAAGCAAGCATGGTATTTCTTTATTATATATATGTTAATATAATATTAATCATGGATAAAGCAAGCATAATGTTAAGATCATGTGATTAATCATGGATATCATGTATTTGCCTGATGTGGCCAATGACATGCCTGCTGCTGAACATGGGGTCTCAAACCCTAAAGGGGATGGTCTAACTCAAGATCGTTATGCTAGAAGGTGAGTTGGGTTTGCAAGAATTACATGGTGAACAAATGAAGAGTTCAGTTACAAAATATGTTCCATTTCATTGACAGATTTATATATTCTACCTATATTGTTAATGTGGCATGCAGATTAATTGATAATATATCCTTTTTGTCTAAGTGTGAAACAGATCACTTAAACCTATTTCAATTTCAAACATAGGGTGCCATGTTGTTAGGAAAGCGATTGGAGGTGAACTTCTCAAGACATACAAACATAACCCAAGGACCTGATACACATAAATACATGAACTCAAATCTCAATCGATTCAATCACAATGCTGCCAAGAACTATCGGTATGCACCTCGCCGATAAGGATCATCCACATGTCCTCCCTCCCACAAGACATTATTGAAGAGGGAATTGCAAGTCTTCTACAGGAGGATGAAATCATTGTTAACTGCAAAGTCTTTTAGATGAATGGGAAAAATCAGGCTCTTGTTCAGTTTGAGTCCGAAGAGGAGGCAACTGAAGCCCTTGTTTGCAAGCATGCAAGTTCACTTTCTGGCTTTGTGGTCCGTATCTCCTTTTTGCAATTGCAAAATATATGATTCAATGAACTATGTTAAGGAGCAAAGGAATTCTATCTTTATTTGGTATAGGAGATTCTGAATTTTGGAAAGATAATTTTTATGCAGACAATCCCATCTTGTATATATTTATAATGGTTTCATTGGTTGCGAAATATAACTTAAAAAAACCTCTTCATGACTTTTTCTCTTTCCATCGCTTTAATTTGATTGAATTTGTAACTTAAAATTCAAGTATACTATATATTATATATGATGAATATAACTTCGTGTAACCATATTTTTATTGTTCAAACTATACATGATCAACATCTTGTTTTACTGTGAACAGGAAATTTTTAAGCCAACAATGGCAGCTTATGGAAAATTGTCTCATGTATCTGGACGCATATATGAAAAAGAACCTAATATTCTTAAAAGAATTCAAAGTTCAGAGTAATCTTGATCATACTGAACCTTGAGCGTGAAGATCTAGTTATTGAGATGTTCAGCATTTTTTGACAATTATAAGGTCAGTGCTCCGGTAACATAAAATTTTTATGTTACATATATGTTACACATGCCTAGATGAAATTTAGCTATTGTTTTCTTATTTCAAAGGTCAAACCATCCGAGTAATGTAAAAGAATTGGGTACAGACATGAAGGTTGTAATTTGTAAATAGAGAAGAAGGAGGATCCTCATCTCAAATAGAAGTTAACAAAAGTAGTAGACAAAAGGTATAGAAAGTTTGAATCAGAATCTGATGCAAAAGTAGTTTGTGAATCAAACATTCCATTGACATTAATTATTCCTTATAATTTAGACACTTGAATTTTTTATTAACAAATTAACTTTTGTTTAATCTTTTTTTAGGCGCCTGAACAGCGAGACCATGGTAACGCATTGGTTGGTAAAAGAATCAAGGTCTGGTGATCATTGGACAAGATGTATGAATATAAGTATTACCAGTTTATGTAATCTGACAAATTTCTGCACTTGTATTTATTTTCAGCACTTGTCTTTGTTTCAGATGCTCACTTTGTTTTATGCAGTAAATTTGTTTATTCCAGTAACTTTGTTTATTCCAGTTACAGTTGAAATAACATTAGACCCAGAATTTTTTTTCAGTTTTATTTTTTATTGCTTTTAAGTATACTATATCTATAGCAGACAAAATGATGCTGGATTTCATACCAGTAACAGAAGAAAAAATATTGACAAGTCCTTATGCTATCATGTATTTCTTAATGTGCACAACAGAAAAAAGCATTGAAAAGTCCAAGTGAGACGTCTGTATACTACGAAAGACGATACCAACACTGACACGTAGTTGCCAGTGAAGTAATAATTTGAGAAAATAGAAGTGATCGAATGTATCCACGTGTGTCGGTGTCATTCACCAGACACACCTTCAATCTGAAATGTCATTGCTACATGTTGGCAAGTATTCAATTAGGATACTTATTGAAAACTTTCAATGGATCAGTAAGGGTACAACTTCAGCAAGCAATATCATATCGGCTACAGCACCTAGGGGTAAAATTTGTAAATATTTAGGTAGATGCAGATTTGATTTGGATGATGATTCCATGGATGATCCACCTATAATGACAAAAGAATGAAGACTGATAATTCACAGATCCAAAAACAAAGGCATGTTGGAATATTATCAATAAAACGAAGGCATGTAGGAAATTTGTGAAAATATATGATACTTTCGCTTCGAATGGAGAAAGTACATGAAGTGCATGTATTCAAACATTTCTATGTTATCCTTGATGGAGATATCAACATACTAATCCTTATTGAAAATAGAAAAAAAATTATCAAGATAGATATTATCTTTTTTATGATGAATCGACAATCGATTTGTATACAATTTATCCTCTCATGAAAAATTGGATTGTAGTAGATCTAGTGCATGCTAAGTATTACAGTACATTGGAGGTACAAAGTGTAGCTTTTGCAAAATCCCTGTTACTCATTTGAAATTTTTTCATACTCATTGCATAAGTACACATTCTAAAGTAAATGATTTACTCAAAGGCTAAGTAGAATCATAAACTAAGCCACTTTTTTTGGGCAAAAAAGAATATGTCATTTCTTCAACAATGAGATGACAAATACATGAAGTAAGATAATTAAGGACATGGGAGCTAGGCTTGAATATGTTGCACAATCCTCATTACACTTAATGTAGCCAACACTCTGTTTTCCCAAGTATAACCACTTCACTTGCAGACTACTTGATGAAGAATAATATGGAAGTCTCTAGAATGGTGAAGAATAATATTGAAGACTCTAGAATACTAGGGAATAATGTGGAAGTCTCTAGAAGACTAAAGAATAATATAGAAGTCTCTAGAATACTAGGGAATAATAAGGAAGCTACTAGACACTACTAGTTAAGCACCAGGGAAGTCTTAACTTTTCTAGATCATTCTAGGCTTATGTACTAAAATATCCATATCTCTAGACTTTTCTTTGTTTCTAGATATTTCTAGTTGGTAATGGAGAGCCTTCCTAGAGTAGTATAAATATGGCTCACCACCTAGTGTTTTGGCATCATCAAGCATTGAATCATTCAAGCACTATAACTTTTCTTTGAGAATATTAGAGTGTTTCTCTATTTTCTCTACCTTTCCTTTTGTCCCTGAGCCACTACTTGAGCATGTTTTCATGTTGTCGTGGCCAATTAAATGCAGCAAGAGACTTTTTTGCAATAGATGTCACCTTGAAGCTCAACATATAACCTTCCCATAGACACTGATTCCTCCATTTCTCAGAGACTCTGGTTGCCCATGACAAAGAGATTGCATCTGTCACTTGGTAAGTGGTTGCAAATTTTGAAGAAACTAGTTCTGAAACTATCTTCACACATGGCACAAAAGTCAACATATAATTGCTTGTTCGCATCTAAAGAAAAATACCTCATTGGCCCAACACGCTGTTATATGTTGACTTATTTTCAAAATATCGTGTGTTGGGCGTGTTGTACTGTTTGTAAACAGATCATATAATGTCGGAAGACATTCCCAAGCAGAGGGCCAACAGAATTGCTTCGCTTTGTTTAGTCCAATCTTAAGACTTTAGGTAAATTGGCGGCTTATATACCTTCAATTCGCTACTAATAAAATTGGTTTCAAAATTTTGGCAGCAAATCTGATATTTTCTTGTAGTGCTCTTCAACTGGAAAGTGTTCATCAATGGCAGAAGTGTCAATATGGAGATGATAAGCTTATTTGACGCTATTAACACCGTCAACAGCTTGATTCCAAACAATTTTGTCTGTCACCTCACATGTTGATAAGTCGTAGTTTTTATTTTTTTTTTTGTATTTTAATTCAATAAGATTTCGTTAGGTTTAGTCATATTTCTTCAGCTATTTTACTACAAAAGCTTTGGTTTTCATTTCAGGTTGATTGTCAAAGAAGAAAGATGGTTCGGTTGATGTTTAGGCAAGAAAAGATAAAAAAAAAAAAAAATACATGAAGAAAAGAGCAAAACAGAATGGAGGATCCAGACCGTGCTTTTTAGTACCCAGACCGTGCGTTTTGGCTTGTTTGTGTACCAGACCGTGCGTTTTGGCGCGGGTTGTGCAGACCGTGCGTTTTTGTGTTGCTGGAAGTTGAAAAGTGCACGGTCTGAGTCCAGAACGTGCGTTTTTTGCTGTCAACTTTTACTATTACAAAACTTTTTGGTTTTCCTTGATTTAAAGCTTGTAATTTCGTGTTTAATGCCTTGTCTTGAGGTTTTAGGCTATAAATAGGTCCTCTATCAGACTTGTAATCACCTTGGATCATTAGAAACTTGCTTATTATTGAAATACAAAGTTACTTTTTGTTCTAAGTTCTTGTTATTCTAATTTTCTGCACTTTTACATTTTTGCTACTTTATTTCCTTGTTCTTTATAATTCAGCAATTTACATTCAGTCATTTACAATTATGCAATTTATTTTCTATTTTAATCTTACATCTGTTATACCCTAATTTTGGACCTAAAAATACTAGTCATTTTTTCTTTTCCTGCATTATAAGTCATTTGAATTGTCTCTGATCAATTGCATCTTTCTCTGCATTTTATTTCAATGTTATTTGCAAAATTCACATGCAAGGGTATTTTAGTCATTTCCTGTGTCAAATTTCTCTCAGTCTTTCAAAATTTTGTCTGAGTCCTTTCAAGTAGTGTGAATAAGCCTCTGTTTCATTCTATGTCAAAATCCATTTCAAAAACTGCATTTGGAGTCATTGTGAGTCAGTTTTGCCCCTAGGGGCATTTTGGTCATTTCAAGTGTCAAGTCACTGTTTAAATCCTAAAAATTGTCTCTGAGCCTTTTAATTTTGCTTGTATGAGTCTTTGATTCAATTTCTGTTAAAATCCATTTTTCAATTGCATCTGAATCATTTCTAGTCGTTTTTGAGCCCCAGGGGCATTTTGGTCATTCCACACGAAATTTCGGCAGAGAGGTACTTTAAAGTACCTCATTTAGGCCATTGGTTCGTTTTAGTCCGTTTTGTCAATTTTAATTGTTTCACTTTACGTTTAGTCAATTTTACCAATTTTTAATTCAATTTTATTTTTTATTTTATTTTTTGCACTTTAGTCCTTCAAATTCTAACATTTGCATTTTAGTCACCTTTATTATCTTTTTTCTTCTTAGTCCTTTTTTTAACAATTACAGAACAGTCCTCATTAGTGCCAGGTTTTGTTTTTAGTTTTTTTTATTGCAGAATGGTCCTTTTATTTCTCAAAATTGCAAAAAGGTCCCAAAGTCCAAAAATAGTCCAAGGCCGAGCCAAACAAGCCCAGATACAGGTGTCAGGTTGCAATTGGTCCAGTGATACACATGGCAGCTTATAAATAGTCACAACAGTGCAATCACCATTCATTCAACGCCAACTCATCACAAACACATTCCCATCTTCATTTTCCAGAAAAAGAAATCAAAAACGACTTTTCATCAAGAACATGATGAAGTTCATGAAGAACTTCATCATCTAACAAACCCTAACCGAACTCAATTCATCACGAATCCACAGAATTATCCACTGATTTTCACAGAATTCAACCTCAATCATACAAGTTCAACATGAATCTCGAAGAAACCTAATCAAAAACCATTCCAATTCAATACAATTTCGGAAGAAGAGTTTGTTCAATCTGCAAGATTCTCAGAGATTCGTTACAAATCATCATCATCGAATCTGTTTTCCTACAATTCGAGCTCAAATTCACCATTAGAGTGGTGAACCTGAACGATCGCAGGAAAGCGAGAAGAAGAGGGAAAGGAAGATTGAATTCGAAGTTGAACCAGAGTAGAAGAGGAACGTGTTCGAAGCAACAAAACTTACCAGAAAGAACGAAGAAGACGACGTGAAGCTTCCGGTGTTCTACGACCTCCTTCTCCGATCAAACTTCCGGTAAACCCTAATTTCTCGAAAGATCTATTTCCAGAATATAATTCAAGTTCGTTTAGCTTCGCATCTCATAGATCTAGGGTTGTTAAACGAAGAATGGCGAAAACACACCGTCGAGCTTTCGGTTACAACCAAAACAAACAAAGGACAAACGGAATCCGTCTGTCTCACCTGAGAAGACGATGATTCCGTTGTTATCTGAAGTTTACGATGTGGTTATCACCATTCTTTCCATCCTTGACGCCGTTAGGTTTAGGTCGGAGAAGATGAGAGAACAAGAGAAAGACGAGAAGAAGAAAGAGAACGAACGGTTGAAAATGAGGTTAGGCCGGCTCACTAGTTTTTATAGGGAGTGAACCGGACCGGTTTACCTAAACCAAACTGGTTCGCTCCCAAACCGGCCTCTTCCTTGTTTATGACCGTTTGATCTGTTTCCCCAAGACGTGTACGGTGTAGATCTGACTTTTATCTGTGCCTGATGTGCGTTATGGTGTGTAGCGCGTCCTAGTCCGTTAGATCTAGGTTAACTTGAATCTGGTTCGATCTGATGGCTCTAAAGCCTCCCTGAGATCCGAATTCAGGTTTGGTTTTGGGCCTGGGTTGCTTTTTGGTGTTTTCTTGTATTTCGTTGGTTTTCTTGCTATGTGTCACACTGCTGGTTGCTTTTTACACCTGTGTCATGCTTAAAATCCTTCATAAAATTCTACAAAAAAATTCTATACATTCTTGATGTTTTTCTTACATTTCTTTGACATTTTTTGTGCTAAGGCTTGAAAAGAATATTAGAAGCATTTTTTTTTCCTTATTTTTGTTAGAATTAATGATTTTCTTGCATTTTTTAGCTAAAAAAATCCTTTTAAAATTCCTAAAAAGTTTTCTAGGTATTCTTGATTGTTTTTTTGTGATGTTGATTATGTTTTAAAATCCTGATTGAAAAGTATGTAGTATTTTCTTGTGAAACGTTTACTTTTTTTTTTGTTAAAAAATTGTGAAGGTTATATGTAGTTTGAGCCCAAAAATCTTGTGAAAAGTTCTAAAAAATCTTCATACACATCTCTTGATAATTTTGTGGTGTTCTTGTGATAATTTTGCATATTAAAAAATTGATGAACACGATGTGGCTAATTTTCTTACTATTTTGAGGTATTTTTGTGCTAAAATAAATGAAAATTCATTTGATTTTAATTCCAATTGCTTGATGAGTGTTGGTGACCTATACCATTTGATTCCATAGGGTTTAGCTACTGTTTGTGTTTGATATTAGTGCATGAGTATGACTCTTGATTAGTTACTTAGCTTACAAGTTAGTTGAATGGTTAAATAATGCAAGTATGTCCAAAGTTTATTTTAAAATGTCAAGTAAATCAAGTAGCCTTGATTCCCATTCCAAACTTGTTTCTAAACCTTTAAAATGTAATTGGAATGTGAGAATTATAGGTCACTTGGTTCTTGCATTTTATGAATAAGTCTTAGCCATGTTTGCACTTATTTTCTATCTTTTATATTCTAGTATTTCTCTTACTTCACTTCTTTGATATTGCCTTATGTTACTAACCTTTTCATTTCATATTTCATATTCACCATAAGCATCATCATTTCATCCCATTTTCATCTCTATTCTTCTTGCAATATGATTTGTACCAAAGTTAGAATGTAAACATTTAGGAGCTTCTTGTAATATTTTTACTTTCACACTTTAATTTTCTTGGCAAAGAGGCCATAGAATGTATTTAGGGTATGATGTAAAGGACAATGGACTCTAATGATGTACACCGACACAAGCACCGACACATGCACACACACACCACTATATAGCTAGAATATGCATGTTTAGATGTATGTTTAGGATTGTATGTTTAGATGAATGCCTAGGACTTATACTTAGAAAAAAAACCCAATTTTCCAAACAAATGTGAACAACTTCACTCAAAGCTTTTCCAAATAAACCTTGGGATCCAATATTCCATTGTATTTTCTTTTCCATTTTCTTAATCAAATTTCAATGAAAATAATCAAACTTTGACCATATTTTGCAATTCACTAATTCAACCTCACTATTTTCTAATCTCATGCCCTTGAGGCCTCTTTCTATTCTTCAAAATCCATTTTCAAACTTAAAATCAACCAACAAAAACAAAAACATTTTTTGAGAGAGAACTACGGTGGATTTGATCCCTTAAACGGGTACGTAGGCAAGGAACAAAATTCCTTCAATTCAACTAAAATAAAAATACAAAAACATTCTTCTCCCTCCAATTCTTCACTTAGAAAACTCTTAGGTGTAAATAACATTTTCAAATAGCATTTAAAAATAAAGCGCGCGCGTAGAAGTTAAAGACGGTTCCTATAGGTTACTATAGTCGTTATGGGTGCCTAACACCTTCCCGTAGCGAAAACAACTCCCGGACCTCGATTCTCAAGGGTTTTGCTTACTTTTTCCCTTCCCAAGAAAAAATAAGATATCACCGGTTTAAAAGGTTCAAACGTAATCAATGTTTGACACCCGAAAACCAAGATAAAACAGCTGGCGACTTCACTGGGGAGATTCGAGAGTTACGCCTAGTCTTTATTTCCACGCTTGCGCTTGTATTTTTACTTGTTCTTTTACTTGCTTTCTTATGTGAATAAATGTTTAATTTCTTGCAAACGTGTGGGGTGAGAATATCAAAAGTCCTGCACCCGGGCTGAGTGAACTTAGGATTTAGGAGGGATATAATCGACAATTCATTCCGGGGGTTGCCTCGTGTTTTGGATTATGCGATCAATCCCACATAGCTGAGGCATTTTGGAGGTGATGTTGTCGGCGCGAGTTGTCGCGTTTAGGCACTTTGCTTCTAATTGTTCTATGACGCTATGAACCATAGATAACCAAACCCATCCATGGCCATTTTCTAGGACGTAGTGCGGAGGCTAAACCGAGTGTCGTCTCGAGTTTTAGTCGTCACGCGATACTACACTCAAGTTAGACCTTCCACGTATAATCATGGAGCGAGATTTGTCTCGTGACACCATGAGATACGTCGGAGAGGTTGCAACTTGGGAACCTTCTTAGAACCCGGTTACTATTATCCTAAAACCCTAGTTTCACCGGACACCGTGTCCACCCATGACTCCTCGACTTTGAACTTCAAACCCACCATGTTTTCTCCGAACTTGAACATAATCATGCATTCATGCATACATGCATACATGCATAAACTTTTTCCATGCATTTATCGGAGGACTTAGACAAGTCATCTTTTGAACATCACGGATGTGAACACCAAGTGATACCATCTCAACTAAACTTCTAGTTTTGCTCAAAATCTTCAAATAAAATCGTGTTTCTCCGTGATGTTCACAACCACTTTGACAAGTCTTCTGACAAAAAAAAAAGAGTCTTTTTGCATTTGCATATCATGCATCATATGCATCATTCATCGGTCACAAATGGCTTCCCGTGCTCATTATCTCCTGGTTTTTCCGCCGCAGTCTGAAAGGTGGCTCGTGCTCGTAAAGTCTACCAACCAGATAGAACTCATCAGACAAGATTTCACAAGAGAAAGAAACATGGCTAACCTTGAGGAAGAGAATGCCAGCCCCTCGGGCCAGCCCATTGAAGAGTCTAATCTGGACGAGATTTCGAGGCTCATCAAGAAGAGCGATTATAAGATTGTTGACCAGCTGCTGCAAACTCCGTCAAAAATATCCATCTAGTCTCTGCTTATGAGCTCAGAAGCCCACAGGAAAGTGTTGATGAAGGTACTAGAACAAGCTTATGTTGACCATGAAGTCTCTGTGAATCAGTTTGACGGATTAGTGGGTAACATTACCGTTTGCAATAACTTGGGGTTTGGTGATGATGAACTCCCTGAAGCAGGGAAACACCATAACTTGGCTCTGCATATCTCGGTACACTGCAGGTCTGATATGATATCCAACGTGTTGGTGGACACTGGATCATCATTGAATGTAATGCCCGAGTCCACACTAAGGCAATTGAGCCATCATGGAATTTCTCTGAGAGGTAGCAGCTATCTGGTTAAAGCTTTTGATGGATCCCGCAAGGATGTTCTCGGGGAAGTGGACTTGCCAATCACCGTTGGTCCCGAGACATTTCAAATAACTTTCCAAGTCATGGATATCAATGCCTCTTACAGTTGTCTCCTTGGAAGACCGTGGATCCACGACGCCGGAGCAGTCACTTCCACTTTGCATCAGAAGCTCAAGTTCATGAGGAATGGTAAGATTGTCACTGTATATGGTGAGGAGGCATTTCTAGTTAGCCAGGTATCATCGTTCTCTTGTGTTGAAGCAGGATCCGCAGAAGGAACGTCGTTTCAAGGCTTGACTGTCGAGGGTGCAGAACCCCGGAGGGCTGGTACTAGCATGGCTTCATTGAAAGACGCCCAGAAGGCTGTTCAAGAAGGACAGGCTGCTGGCTGGGGCAAAGTGATTCAGATCTTGGAAAACAAGCGTAAAGAGGGCCTTGGATTCTCCCCAACCTCTGGTGTTTCAACAGGAACTTTCTACAGTGCTGGGTTTATTAATGCTATTGCTGAAGATGCTGCTGAAAGTGGTTATGTGCCTACATTTGTTGTACCAGGAGGCACTGTGAGAAACTGGGAAGCCATTGATGTTCCTTTAGTCATGCATGCTTCCATGTAATGTGTTTTGTTGCTCATGTTTTCTGTTTTCAAAATAACAATCCTTTCGCTCTGCCCAAGGCGAAAGTGATATCTTTGTAAGGGCATGTTTGTTTCGGCATTGCCGTTAATCAATAAAAAGTTGTCGTCTTTCTCACGACTCTTTGTTTTTTTTTTTACTTTCTAGTGCCTTTTTCTTGGAAATAATGGTAATGCCAGAAAAAACCAAAACATCTGTATTTTTCTTATTAATTTCAAAAATCTGCATAAAAAACATTTTTTCTAAAAGTCATCCCAATCATATTATGCAGATTGAACCACAATAAACCCGTTGAACACAGTGACCCTATGGTTCCTCCAAATTTTGAATTCCCTGTATATGAAGCTGAAGATGAGGATGATGATTATGAGGAGATACCGTATGAGATCACTCGACTGCTTGAACAAGAAAGAAGAGCCATTCAGCCCCACCAGGAAGAAATTGAGCTTATCAACTTGGGTACTGAAGAGAACAAGCGAGAGATCAAGATTGGTGCTGCACTTGAGCCAGAAGTGAAAAAGAAGATCACTCAGCTTCTCCATGATTATCCAGATGTCTTTGCATGGTCCTATGAAGATATGCCGGGTCTAGATCCCCAGATTGTGGAACATCGGATACCGACAAGGCCTGGATGTCCTCCTGTCAAACAGAAATTGAGAAGGTCTCGTCCAGACATGGCTCTTAAGATCAAGGCTGAGGTGCAAAAGCAAATTGATGCGGGCTTCCTCATGACAGCTGAATATCCTGAGTGGATTGCCAACATCGTACCAGTACCAAAGAAAGATGGGAAGGTTTGAATGTGTGTTGATTACAGAGATCTGAATAAAGCCAGTCCAAAAGATAACTTCCCATTGCCTCATATTGATGTGCTTGTTGACAGTACTGCTCAATCTAAAGTGTTCTCTTTCATGGATGGTTTCTCTGGTTATAATCAGATACGAATGTCTCCTGAAGATAGAGAAAAGACGTCCTTCATCACTCCGTGGGGAACGTTCTGTTATAAAGTGATGCCGTTTGGCTTGATAAATGCTGGTGCTACCTATCAAAGAGGTATGACAACTCTGTTTCATGATATGATTCACAAAGAGATTGAAGTATATGTTGATGACATGATTGTGAAGTCAAGTGATGAGGAGCAGCATGTTGTGTATTTGGAAAAGATGTTTGAAAGACTGAGAAAGTACAAGCTGCGGTTGAATCCTAACAAATGTACATTCGGTGTAAGATCTGGAAAGTTACTAGGCTTCATTGTCAGTCAAAGAGGCATTGAAGTTGATCCTGACAAAGTCCGAGCTATCAGAGAGATGCCAGCCCCTCAAACTGAGAAGCAAGTCAGAGGTTTCCTCGGACGTCTGAATTACATTTCAAGATTCATATCTCACATGACCACTACCTGTGGGCCAATTTTCAAATTACTCAGAAAGAATCAGCCTGTTGTATGGAATGATGAATGTCAAGAAGCTTTTGATAGCATTAAAGAATACCTGTTGGAACCACCTATCCTTGTCCCACCAGTGGAAGGAAGGCCTTTGATTATGTATCTGTCAGTGTTAGATGATTCAGTTGGTTGTGTTCTCGGTCAGCAAGATGAGACTGGTAAGAAAGAGCATGCCATCTACTATCTGAGCAAGAAGCTCACCGACTGTGAGACTCGGTATACGATGCTTGAAAAGACTTGTCGTGCTTTAGCTTGGGCTGCCAAACGCCTGCGTCATTATATGGTGAATCATACAACTTGGTTGATATCCCGAATGGACCCAATCAAGTACATCTTTGAAAAGCCTGCTGTTACTGGAAAGATTGCACGTTGGCAGATGTTGTTGTCTGAATATGACATTGTATACAAAGCTCAGAAAGCAATCAAAGGAAGTGTCCTTGCTGAGCATCTTGCTTGTCAACCTCTTGATGATTACCAGCCAATTAAGTTTGATTTCCCTGATGAAGAGATCATGTATCTGAAAGCGAAAGATTGTGAAGAACCACTGATCAATGAAGGGCCAGATCCCAATAGTAAATGGGGCTTAGTGTTTGATGGTGCTGTTAATGCTTATGGTAAAGGAATTGGAGCCATCATTGTAACTCCACAGGGGCACCACATTCCTTTCACCGCTCGAATAACTTTTGAATGCACAAACAACATAGCTGAATATGAAGCATGCATCTTGGGCATTGAAGAAGCCCTTGACCTGAGAATCAAACACCTTGACATCTATGGAGATTCTGCACTTGTCATTAATCAGATAAAAGGTGAATGGGAGACTCATCATGAGAAGCTGATCCCTTACCGTGACTATGCAAGACGTCTGTTGACATATTTTACCAAGGTTGAGCTGCACCATATCCCTCGGGATGAAAATCAAATGGCTGATGCTCTTGCTACTTTGTCTTCCATGTTTCGTGTCAATCACTGGAATGATGTGCCTGTAATCAAAGTACAACGTCTTGATAGACCCGCTCATGTGTTTACTATTGAAAATATGCCAGATCAAGCTGACAAAGATGTGAATGATAAAAAGTCTTGGTATTACAACATCAAGCAACTCTTGCAGAACCGTGAATATCCACCTGGTGCTTCCAACAGGGATAAAAAGACTTTGAGACGATGGGCTAGTAGATTCCTTCTGGACGGAGAAATCCTATACAAGAGGAACTATGACATGGTCTTGCTGAGATGTGTGGATAAACAAGAAGCTGAGAAATTGATGCATGATGTACATGATGGTACTTTTGGGACCCATGCTTCGGGTCACACCATGTCAAGGAAATTGTTAAGAGCCGGCTACTACTGGATAACTATGGAGCGTGATTGCCACAAACATGCCAAGAGATGCCACAAATGTCAAATTTATGCTGACAAGATTCATGTGCCTCCACATGCTCTCAATGTTATATCTTCCCCATGGCCTTTCTCTATGTGGGGCATTGACATGATCGGAAGAATTGAACCGAAGGCTTCCAATGGACATCGTTTCATTCTAGTGGCAATTGACTATTTCACCAAGTGGGTTGAAGCTGCCTCCTATGCCAATGTGACCAAGCAAGTGGTTGTCAAGTTTATCAAGAATAACATCATCTATCGATATGGTGTTCCCAACAAAATTATCACTGACAATGGTTCCAATCTGAACAATAGCATGATGCAAGCTTTATGTGAAGAATTCAAAATTGAACATCACAACTCTTCTCCTTACAGACCTCAGATGAATGGTGCAGTTGAGGCCGCTAACAAGAACATCAAGAAGATTGTTCAGAAGATGGTCACTACTTACAAAGACTGGCATGAGATGCTACCTTTTGCCTTGCATGGTTACCGAACTACAGTGCGCAGCTCAACCGGGGCAACCCCTTTCTCTCTTGTGTATGGTATGGAAGCAGTTCTCCCTCTGGAAGTGGAGATTCCATCTCTTCGAGTAATCATGGAAGCAAAGTTAACTGAGGCTGAATGGTGTCAAAGTCGGTACGATCAATTGAATCTGATTGAAGAGAAACGTATGGATGCTTTGACTCATGGACAGTTGTATCAAGTACGAATGAAGAATGCTTTCGACAAGAAAGTCCGACCTCGAGAATTCAAGGAAGGCGAACTTGTATTGAAAAGAAGGATAAGTCAGCAACCCGACCCAAGGGGCAAATGGACACCTAACTATGAAGGTCCTTATGTTGTCAAGAAGGCTTTCTCTGGTGGTGCTTTGATTCTTACACACATGGATGGTGTTGAACTCCCAAATCCTGTTAATGCCGATATAGTCAAGAAATACTTTGTCTAAAAAGAAAAGAACAGCGTGGTAGGTCGAAAACCCGAAAGGGCGGCCTAGGCAAAAATGCGCTTCCCGGTGGATCGAAAACCCGAAAGGGCGATCCAGGCAAAAGGTAGGGACAAAAAAATGAATATGAAAGAGCTCGCTGAGATTGTACGCAACTCAGGCAAGAATGAGCGCCTCGATGAGCCGAAAACCCGAAAGGGCGGTTCATGCAAAAATGAGGTTGACAATAAAAGACAAGTAACTATATCTGGCAAATCACCACCACCCCTTGGGGCATCTGCAACTGTCAATGATCATTCTTCATCAGAGGCGTCTGTACCTGAGAATTCAAAATTTCTATGAAATGTAGCGGTCATCGTGTTCAATGTATCACCAACCAATAAAATTACCATTTTCCAAGCTTTGTAAATCCGTGAAGTCATGCCTTTGGCAGACTTTCACTCTTCTACATCAATTTGAGCCTGTGCATTTGTTTGAAACTCTATTTTTTCTTCCCATTTTCAATGCTATATACAAAATACTTTCTTTCTATTTGATAATGTCAATGTCTGAAACAAACATCTTTGAAAATTGAAAAATCTTTTTCTGTCTATTTTGAAAGCAAACCTGAGCAACAGGGTACATTTCAATGAAACATGCATGAATAAATGAATATCAATGTCTATTTCAACACATGTTACAAGCAGGTTACTCCCCGGGATGATCTGTGGTCAATGGCAAGAATGAAAAAACAGAATGAAGATGAAAGTGAAAAAATGAAAAATACAAATGAAAAGCTCGCTAAGTTGAAAACCCGAAAGGGCGGCTTAGGCAAAAATGAGCACCCCGCTGATTGACAACCTATGAAGGCAATTCAGGCAAAAATGGGGCAATGAAAAGAATTTTATTCCCCGGTGAATCGAAAACCCGAAAGGGCGGTTCAGGCAAAAATGGGGTTTGAAAATGAAAAATGAAAGAATGAAATATTGAAGAAGCATTGACCACAGATGCGAACATCCAATGTTTACCCAGCACTGACACGCCTAGCAACGGCGAACTGTGTCCAAGAACCTTCCAAGGGTCCTCCTTTACAAGTTTTATTGCCCTCAGCCATGGTTTCGATACGCCTCTCAACGACGGTCTCTCCAAAGAGGTTTTCCCCTGTGAATATGTTGCAGCACGAGCCACTATGTGCCCAATCTTCCAATGTCTTGTCTGCCTTTGTGAAATTTCTCTGCCAAATTACCAACCAATCATGCATTCCAAGCATTCATACATGCATAATCATGCATCTTATGTGCTCATACATCCAATAATCTTGCTATACCATGCATACATGTTGCATGTCCAACTGTCAACTGTCAAATTCAGTCTCAATTTCAATTCCAATTCCAACTGTCAAATCCAATTCAATGTCAAACTGTCAAATTCGAAGCAATTTCCAATCTCCCATGTCAATTCCAATCTCAATTTCAACGTCAAACTGTCAAATTCAACTCAATTTCAATTGTCAAATTCGAGGCAATCTCAACTTCAATAACAATGTCAATGACAACATTCAATGACAATTCCAATGTTGACATCCAATGACAATGTCAATGTCAATCTCCAATTTCAATGTCAATATCCAATTTCAATTCCAATTCCAATGTCAAATTCCAATTTCAATCCAATTCCAATGTCAATCTCCAATTCCAATTCCAATTTCAATGTCAATCTCCAATGACAATCTCCAATATCAATTTCCAATCCAATTTCAATGTCAATGTCAATATCCAATGTCAATGTCAATTTTCAATCCAATTTCAATCCAATTTCAATGTCAATTGCAATTCTCCAATCCAATGTCAATGTCTATGTCCCAATCCAGTTCCAATTTCCAATGTCTATGTCTATGTCTCTGTTCAATCTCAACTTTCAATCTCCACTTTCAATGTCAATTTTCAACTCAAATCAATGTCAATTTACTCTCAATTCACTCTTGGGCCAACAAAAATGGTCATGTCTATTTCCAAATCAAGTCAATAACAATTTACCCTCAATTGGTATCTTGTTAAGCCAGACTTTCAATTGGTATCTTGTTACTGGTCAAGTGCCAGGTTCGATCCAAAAAAGAACCACTTGTACCTGCTTATATACCTATGCTTCCGGACAAACGGCAAGTTCGATTTGAGGAACAGTTTGTACCCAGCTCATGCTTTGTTATCAGTCAGACGGCAAGTTCAATCTGAAGAACAGTTTGTACCCCAGCTTATGCTTTGTTATCGGTCAAACGACAAGTTCGTTCTAAGAGAACAGTCTGCACTTTCCCACATGATGTGGTGATAATCCAACAAGCAAGTTCGATCCAAAGAAACAGCTTGTATCAACCCTTTTGTCCATGTCTCCAGCCAAACGGCCAGTTCAATCCAAAGAACAGTTTGTGTCTGCCTATCTGTTTGTATCTTCAACCAAGTGTCAAGTTCGATCCAAAGAACAACTTGTATCTGTCTATATGTCTATGTTTCCGGTCAAGTGCCAAGTTCAATCCCAAGAACAGCTTGCACCTACCTCTTGTTTCGTATTCCTCGGTCAAGTGACTAGTTCGACCCAAAGAACAACTTGTACCTTATTTTCTATCCCTGGTTTGTCTACCCTGTCAGTGGCCACCTGAACCCCCAGTGACATGATAGGTACCATAGACTCCAGTTGTTTGTCTTGCATTCATAATCAAATATTGCATAGCATTCATAATTTTGAAAATCTGAAAGCGTATTTTTACGTCCAAAAACAGTGCAAATGTTAATATTTAAGTATCTTCGTCCTGTCAACCCTAAGACTTCGTCTCTTGACTCTTCGGACAAAGAAACTTAAATAGGGGCAGCTGTTATACCCTAATTTTGGACCTAAAAATACTAGTCATTTTTTCTTTTCCTGCATTATAAGTCATTTGAATTGTCTCTGATCAATTGCATCTTTCTTTGCATTTTATTTCAATGTTATTTGCAAAATTCACATGCAAGGGTATTTTAGTCATTTCCTGTGTCAAATTTCTCTCAGTCTTTCAAAATTTTGTCTGAGTCCTTTCAAGTAGTGTGAATAAGCCTCTGTTTCATTCTATGTCAAAATCCATTTCAAAAACTGCATTTGGAGTCATTGTGAGTCAGTTTTGCCCCTAGGGGCATTTTGGTCATTTCAAGTGTCAAGTCACTGTTTAAATCCTAAAAATTGTCTCTGAGCCTTTTAATTTTGCTTGTATGAGTCTTTGATTCAATTTCTGTTAAAAATCCATTTTTCAATTGCATCTGAATCATTTCTAGTCGTTTTTGAGCCCCAGGGGCATTTTGGTCATTCCACACGAAATTTCGGCAGAGAGGTACTTTAAAGTACCTCATTTAGGCCATTGGTTCGTTTTAGTCCGTTTTGTCAATTTTAATTGTTTCACTTTACGTTTAGTCAATTTTACCAATTTTTAATTCAATTTTATTTTTTATTTTATTTTTTGCACTTTAGTCCTTCAAATTCTAACATTTGCATTTTAGTCACCTTTATTATCTTTTTTCTTCTTAGTCCTTTTTTTAACAATTACAGAACAGTCCTCATTAGCGCCAGGTTTTGTTTTTAGTTTTTTTTATTGCAGAATGGTCCTTTTATTTCTCAAAATTGCAAAAAGGTCCCAAAGTCCAAAAATAGTCCAAGGCCGAGCCAAACAAGCCCAGATACAGGTGTCAGGTTGCAATTGGTCCAGTGATACACATGGCAGCTTATAAATAGTCACAACAGTGCAATCACCATTCATTCAACGCCAACTCATCACAAACACATTCCCATCTTCATTTTCCAGAAAAAGAAATCAAAAACGACTTTTCATCAAGAACATGATGAAGTTCATGAAGAACTTCATCATCTAACAAACCCTAACCGAACTCAATTCATCACGAATCCACAGAATTATCCACTGATTTTCACAGAATTCAACCTCAATCATACAAGTTCAACATGAATCTCGAAGAAACCTAATCAAAAACCATTCCAATTCAATACAATTTCGGAAGAAGAGTTTGTTCAATCTGCAAGATTCTCAGAGATTCGTTACAAATCATCATCATCGAATCTGTTTTCCTACAATTCGAGCTCAAATTCACCATTAGAGTGGTGAACCTGAACGATCGCAGGAAAGCGAGAAGAAGAGGGAAAGGAAGATTGAATTCGAAGTTGAACCAGAGTAGAAGAGGAACGTGTTCGAAGCAACAAAACTTACCAGAAAGAACGAAGAAGACGACGTGAAGCTTCCGGTGTTCTACGACCTCCTTCTCCGATCAAACTTCCGGTAAACCCTAATTTCTCGAAAGATCTATTTCCAGAATATAATTCAAGTTCGTTTAGCTTCGCATCTCATAGATCTAGGTTTGTTAAACGAAGAATGGCGAAAACACACCGTCGAGCTTTCGGTTACAACCAAAACAAACAAAGGACAAACGGAATCCGTCTGTCTCACCTGAGAAGACGATGATTCCGTTGTTATCTGAAGTTTACGATGTGGTTATCACCATTCTTTCCATCCTTGACGCCGTTAGGTTTAGGTCGGAGAAGATGAGAGAACAAGAGAAAGACGAGAAGAAGAAAGAGAACGAACGGTTGAAAATGAGGTTAGGCCGGCTCACTAGTTTTTATAGGGAGTGAACCGGACCGGTTTACCTAAACCAAACTGGTTCGCTCCCAAACCGGCCTCTTCCTTGTTTATGACCGTTTGATCTGTTTCCCCAAGACGTGTACGGTGTAGATCTGACTTTTATCTGTGCCTGATGTGCGTTATGGTGTGTAGCGCGTCCTAGTCCGTTAGATCTAGGTTAACTTGAATCTGGTTCGATCTGATGGCTCTAAAGCCTCCCTGAGATCCGAATTCAGGTTTGGTTTTGGGCCTGGGTTGCTTTTTGGTGTTTTCTTGTATTTCGTTGGTTTTCTTGCTATGTGTCACACTGCTGGTTGCTTTTTACACCTGTGTCATGCTTAAAATCCTTCATAAAATTCTACAAAAAAATTCTATACATTCTTGATGTTTTTCTTACATTTCTTTGACATTTTTTGTGCTAAGGCTTGAAAAGAATATTAGAAGCATTTTTTTTTCCTTATTTTTGTTAGAATTAATGATTTTCTTGCATTTTTTAGCTAAAAAAATCCTTTTAAAATTCCTAAAAAGTTTTCTAGGTATTCTTGATTGTTTTTTTGTGATGTTGATTATGTTTTAAAATCCTGATTGAAAAGTATGTAGTATTTTCTTGTGAAACGTTTACTTTTTTTTTTTGTTAAAAAATTGTGAAGGTTATATGTAGTTTGAGCCCAAAAATCTTGTGAAAAGTTCTAAAAAATCTTCATACACATCTCTTGATAATTTTGTGGTGTTCTTGTGATAATTTTGCATATTAAAAAATTGATGAACACGATGTGGCTAATTTTCTTACTATTTTGAGGTATTTTTGTGCTAAAATAAATGAAAATTCATTTGATTTTAATTCCAATTGCTTGATGAGTGTTGGTGACCTATACCATTTGATTCCATAGGGTTTAGCTACTGTTTGTGTTTGATATTAGTGCATGAGTATGACTCTTGATTAGTTACTTAGCTTACAAGTTAGTTGAATGGTTAAATAATGCAAGTATGTCCAAAGTTTATTTTAAAATGTCAAGTAAATCAAGTAGCCTTGATTCCCATTCCAAACTTGTTTCTAAACCTTTAAAATGTAATTGGAATGTGAGAATTATAGGTCACTTGGTTCTTGCATTTTATGAATAAGTCTTAGCCATGTTTGCACTTATTTTCTATCTTTTATATTCTAGTATTTCTCTTACTTCACTTCTTTGATATTGCCTTATGTTACTAACCTTTTCATTTCATATTTCATATTCACCATAAGCATCATCATTTCATCCCATTTTCATCTCTATTCTTCTTGCAATATGATTTGTACCAAAGTTAGAATGTAAACATTTAGGAGCTTCTTGTAATATTTTTACTTTCACACTTTAATTTTCTTGGCAAAGAGGCCATAGAATGTATTTAGGGTATGATGTAAAGGACAATGGACTCTAATGATGTACACCGACACAAGCACCGACACATGCACACACACACCACTATATAGCTAGAATATGCATGTTTAGATGTATGTTTAGGATTGTATGTTTAGATGAATGCCTAGGACTTATACTTAGAAAAAAAACCCAATTTTCCAAACAAATGTGAACAACTTCACTCAAAGCTTTTCCAAATAAACCTTGGGATCCAATATTCCATTGTATTTTCTTTTCCATTTTCTTAATCAAATTTCAATGAAAATAATCAAACTTTGACCATATTTTGCAATTCACTAATTCAACCTCACTATTTTCTAATCTCATGCCCTTGAGGCCTCTTTCTATTCTTCAAAATCCATTTTCAAACTTAAAATCAACCAACAAAAACAAAAACATTTTTTGAGAGAGAACTACGGTGGATTTGATCCCTTAAACGGGTACGTAGGCAAGGAACAAAATTCCTTCAATTCAACTAAAATAAAAATACAAAAACATTCTTCTCCCTCCAATTCTTCACTTAGAAAACTCTTAGGTGTAAATAACATTTTCAAATAGCATTTAAAAATAAAGCGCGCGCGTAGAAGTTAAAGACGGTTCCTATAGGTTACTATAGTCGTTATGGGTGCCTAACACCTTCCCGTAGCGAAAACAACTCCCGGACCTCGATTCTCAAGGGTTTTGCTTACTTTTTCCCTTCCCAAGAAAAAATAAGATATCACCGGTTTAAAAGGTTCAAACGTAATCAATGTTTGACACCCGAAAACCAAGATAAAACAACATCTACTATGATCATGAGTGAGTAGACCTTTTAGTCTTGGGAATGCTGGAATAGTTTAATGACTTAATCCTATTCAAACCAAGTCTAAATATCTATTTGTTTAACTTCTATTTTCTAATCTAATTTCATTGTTTTCAAACTCAGTAACAAGTGTTAAACGAAGGACCAAAATGTGGAGTTTAATAGTTGTTATTTCATCATCTCAAATATCAAACGAACGATCGAAAGATGAAGTTTGATATTGGAACAAATGAAATTAGACAAGACGACACAAAACTTGATGGGAACACCCCAAATGAATAGTTTTGTGAAGTATTGAGGCAATAAGAGTCGCACTTAAAGGGTCTCAATAATAATCGACCATGAGAATATGTTTGGTTGTTATTGAGTTACATTTATGTATTCTGAAAGGAAACATAAAATACCTAAGAGATTCTTGCTTTTAGAAAAGAATTTAACCTAAAGATAGAGAAATAGACTTGGAATGTTTAGGAATTAACATTTAGATGAAACCAACAATCCCATGACGCTTTTTAATCTGAATTTAAACCAAGAACATTGAACCTTAATATTTTCAGCTAATCATCATTGAAAACAAGATCGGTAATTACTTTAACTCTCTGTGGACGATAATCTTTTTACTACTCGGTAGAACCGTACACTTGCGGATTCGTATCACATGTGCATGGGAATTTTTTAAATATCATGTGCATTTCTCCATGTTGAAAATTTCGGATATCATGACTTAAGATTACTTCTTATGCATGGGAACCAGGTGTTTGTTTGGAATGCCTCTCTAAGGATGGTTTTGTTAAAACTGATAGGGATGGATCTGTTACGAATCACAGAGCCTTAGCTGCTATTCAAGGTGTGGTGTGTAATGCTAATGGTGCTTTTTTATTTGGATTTTCCGTTAAATTAGGAGCTTGCACTATTATTATAGCTGAGCTTAGGCTATTTCGTTATCATTTCTACCGGTGTTAGGATGTTTAAGAGTAGCTTCCCTAGCCATATCATATCAACTCAGAATCCAGCTTAAGGACTTTTTAAAAAATATTGAAATTTTCACGGATATAAATGAATTTTTTCGTATTTTCATGGACCAATTACATATTTTAACTTGAATTTAATATTTTTTTTGAGGATTTAGCCTGAATTTAATGTAAATATTTTTTTGTATTATTTTGTATATTGCTCAGTAAAAATAATATATTCTAAGCCATCATCGCACCTCAACATTGGTCATGTAAGAACGAGTTGTTTCAAGTTCGATCCTCGGCATCCCAAGTCAAAAAAATATAATTTATCTCAAATCATTTGATAATCTTCCTTAGCCTCAAAGAATATTATCATACTATATATAAAAGTTGCCCCAAGCTAGAATTTTCGCCCTAATTAAACCTAAACCCTAGCGAATAAAATTCCTGTTTTAACCCTGACCTAAACCTTAATTACGAAACAGCTATAGTAACAAAAGAAGAGAAAACAAAGCCAAACAACTCTACGCGCGCTCAACAAGCGTCTTTCTCTTCCCTGGAAACAATCACTCTGACCTAACCCCCTCTCTCTATTTTCTCTCACACCCATTCTCTGAATACCATCATCTCCCTCTGCCACCGGATTCTAGCGGACCTCCGTCGTATCCGCACCATCACCTGTGGCCATTTCATCTCCGCAGCAGCCGTATCACCACCATCACTAACTCTGGTCATTTCATCTTCGCCGCCGCCGTATCTGATTCTGACCCATCTTCTTGCTCATATCAGAATCTCCGTTTCTCTCTCATTTTCGCTCTGAGCAACTTTCGCAGTCCTTCAGATGGATTAACCATTCTCAACCATCCTTCACCATTAGCGATTTCACATTCTCCCCCCAACCTTTTGATTCTCCTCAATCACTGAGTCCAAAAGGTTCGATTTTGAATCCTTCCTATACAGAAACACAAAAACGCTGATCATTTTCGATTGTTGATTCAAAAAAGGTTTGATTTCTTCTCATCCAAATCTCATCGATTTCATCTAAATTTTATAATTTTATATGTTTTGTTCATGGTTTAAAGATCAAACGTCGACTAAGCTTGGAATGAATTTATATGTTCTGTTCATCATTTAAAAAAATAGTAATTCTTCTACCCCACACCTAGCACTCTAATATCATGGGTCAAACTTCAGCTGGTGACACTTAATTGTTTTGATTTTTATTTTTTGAAATTTGTTGATTGTTGTAGGTTCGGTGAGATTGAAATGATTCGGCCGTCATCTTCAAAAACTGTGCTATATTCTCATAAAACTAACGAGAATGTAATTGTGACGGTTCAATTTTTGTCTTTGAAGTAAGTGATTTGTGCTTTGTTATGGTAGTTTATGTTTATTTGATTGAGGTGTCGTGTATTATGTGTTTGACAGTCCAAGGGAAATTCACATGGCTAGGAGATTGCTTAGTATGCAGATGGAGATATTGTAGTGTGTAATGAGTATAATCCGTCTATTGGTTATGCTACGGTAAAAATATGTCAAACTCATTTTGTTAATAGGTTTTTTGTTGTTTAAATTTGTTCATTTGGTATTTACATTGAAGCATTGAGTGCTTTTGTTTTGAGATTTAATGTTTTGGTTTGATCGATGCAGGGTCTCAGTAGTATGAAGTAAATGTAAAGGTCTTTGATAGTTGCTTATATGGAGAAATTGTGTATCCAGATTAGAAATCTTCATGACTATTGAATTAGGTAGGAAATATCAAAACTCTAATTTCTCGAGCAAATTAAAATTATTTCATGCTTACTTTTGATATTGTGGATTGACAAAAATTAAAGTGATTGATGTAACTTGAATATTTTGATGATTTGCTGCTGTACTTTGAGAGTCAAAGGAAATTAAAAGCATGACAAATACAATTTTTTGATTTAACATAACGGTTTAAATTTTGATTTTGATTTGATTTGCAAGGAGTTAAGTTAAACTGTGTTAATTGAAATTGTTGGTCAGATTTCTTGAACGGTGAAGTGGAGGAATCGAAGACAGTGGCAGAGGGTGATTATTCAATCGATAAAAGCAATTAGTGATTTTTAAAAATTCACCGGAAGGTGATTGTCATGACCACTTATGATCTAGATAGGTATTTTTCATAATATTCATTGGTTGGATTGGATGTATCAGTCTCTCTATCTCATCTAATTATGTTTCTGATTTTTTTTTCTCCCTATTTTTTCTTCACTTTTGCAGGTTTTCCTTTTTGGTAGGATTGTGTTTATTGAGGAATGCATAGCTTGACTGTAATAATGATGTAGAACAAGAGGATCCATCAACTATTGGTATTTGAGAAAGCTTTAAATTTGACGGAAGCAAGAAGACTAGATGGATAAGTAACTCTCTCAATAGTTAGGTGCAAGATTTAATGAATCAATTTTGGTTAACACAAACTCAAAACAACCATTGATACAACCTCTTTGTTATTAAAATCTAGAGATCTTTAGGCCGTTTTACCAATTTTTATGTCCCTCTCTTTCATTTCATCAAGCACCCAATTTCAAGCCTCTATCCCCAATTTCTTTCAACCGCCAAATCAATTGCCACCTCTCGAGCTTAAAAATTGAGTTATAGGTATGAATATAGTGTTTTTTTCCTGTTTCTCTTGCAGAATTTTAATTTTATTTTGATATGTATGCTAACATGGTAACTTTGTAAAGGTTGTGTAATTTTTTTGACATTTTATAACAAGGTAACTTTGGCTAGGTTTAAGAGAATGATATAAATGAGGTTATGACTATATTACTATTGGAAGGAAGAATGAAGTCAGTGTGGAATAAATTATTTAGAACTTCATTTATCAAACCAGATGATAACAAAAGCACTCTGGAAATTATGTTGTTCAGCTTTAATTACTTTCCCTTTAAAATGTTTGAAGGAATGCCTCATTGGATTTCATTTTCACCACTCATACTTTCTTTTGGGTTACAAATGTGTGTTTCAGTTAAGCCTTGAAAGTCTCTGTTTTTTGCCTTGACATTATTTTGCTAAGAACTTCTTTAACTTAATAACCCTTTTTTTCCTCCTTTGCAGGATTGTTGTCATTCTTGGTTGCCATTAGATTAGTCACTAGGATTATGCATATTAGCTGTGGGTTTATTATGCTTCTAAAGCATGTGGTTCTCTATTAAATCTTGAACTTCTTTTATGTCAGGTGATAATTTGTCTTACTCATTGGTTCTATCAAATTGGATTCAAAATTTGAGCTTTCCTTTGGCAAGAAATGGAGCTAACTATACATATGTCTATAGAATTTATAACTTTTGAATAATTGCTTTTGACTTTTCAAAATGAATGATTGTTTAGTCTGTTATCTTTATATTTTTATTAATGTCTTGATTAAGGCTCATACTTATGGCCGCGAACTTGATACATTGTTGACATATTTGTTTCTTATTTGCATATTCTGTATGAATGATGCCTATGAAAAATTGCAAAATCAATTATTTGAACATTTAGGGCAATGTGTGACTATGTCAGATGACTTCATATGGAACTACAATTTAGTAACTCAACGTATCAATGATTGGAATAAGTTCTTTGTGTCCATTAAATAAATTTGTTCAAATTCTAGGATAGAGCAAGATGTGTTCAAACTGATGCCTAATTAATTAACAGACATATATTTTCATCTTAATTATGGACAATTAAGTTGTGATAGTTGGCCTTTCTGTGGTGGTGCAGGTCACTATATTGGTGTATATGTATCTTCTATATCTGTTTCTTATTTGCTAATAAACGTTTTTTTTAATTAAAGTATTTGATATCAAATTGTGCATCACCATCATACTCAGGTGGAACATCATATTTTCTAGAGATGATAACATATTGCATTGATTTTATTTTTTTTTATATTGCATTGATTAAAGTCATACTCTTTGTCGCAATTTTTTTTTAGAGAGGTGGCTGATTTTTTACTCTGTAGTATTTGATTGTCTTTAGATCTCTCTAATGTCGCGAATGTATATACACGGGTCTATTGTAGCTATTTGAGATAATCAATGGTGTATCTAATTAGATAGACCGGACTACTACCTGCTGAAAATTCTCAGTTTCTCAGATTTATTTTAGATATTTCTTGATAGTTTAATGAACAAATGAGTTGTAGCCAATGATTATTGTCTTTAAATTTCTCAATGAACGACTAGATTTCATTATGATCTTGCAAAGCTATTTCCAACACTTATTTTTTTGTTGCAAGAATTACAAATTTATGTGATTTTTATTTTCTTATTAGTGCTATTTTGTGTGTAATTTACCACATTGTTTATGATTTGAATTTCTAACTATCTTTTTATATTGTAATAACTTATACACTGGTACAATGTTTGTGGTCATAATAAGGTTCAATTTTGTATGAATACTCAAAAGTGCACATTAAGAGAGTTCTACTCAAAAGTGCACATTAAGAGAGTTCTACTCTTTTTTTGGAATTCGAGAATTTTCCTGGTAGTATATCTGTACTTTTTTCATTTGAGAGGTCTGCTACTAATGCTATGTCATGTTTTGCTAACTTGCTGCTGTAGAGTTTTTGGGCCATTTTTCCCGCGGTGTTGTTCTAATGCCTATTCAACTCACATTTTCTGGTCTCGGAAGATAATTTCGAAGCCCGTTTTGGTATGAGGCAGCTAGAGTTTGTGTTCTGCTGCAGTTGTTCTAATCCATATGTTATGTAAAAGCTACATGTTGTAATCTTTTCATGTCCTAATCCATATATTCTGTAAAAGTGATAGTTGTTATCAAGAATATAGATTAAAAATGCAACATCTCATGTTCTATTGTATTATGAATGTCGTTTTTAACTTGCCAATTTATGTATGATAAAAAGTCTCACTGTGGGATACTTTGAATTTGCTGAGTTTGAAAGGAAATAGGGTGGACTTAGTTTAACTTCTTCACCTACTATTTTTTGTTCAATGTAGACAGTTTTCTATAGTTGTGTGTTATACAATGACCATTAACAAAATTTAAGGGCAATCACTAAATCAGGTTGGTATATACCTTCCACATCGTGTTCTCAAATGGTCAACTTTATGTATCAATATCAGGGGTTACCTCATGAAACGGTCTGAAAAATTTGCTAATAGATGAACATGGTGTTTGCATTGATAGTACTTCGAATGTAGTGTTTAAAGAAATTTTCCAAAATGTGTAGACACGAAAACCTCAATTACTATTGAATTTAAAGTTATGACATTTGAACATTAAGTTGAAAATATGCGATGTATTTTTGCTTTTCTTTACTATATTTACATTGTATATGACCCGTGCGGCAGCACGGGTGAAAAGTCTAGTATATTAAAATCACATATAATCTTTTGAGCCCAAACTCATAGTACTTAACCCTAAAATTGAGTCCCCTCTCATACTACTTGTTAGATCTCCATTTTATTTATCTCTTCTTTTTTTCCCTTCTTGTTATTTCATTTTTATTTCTTGTATTTCTAGGTATTCTTCGTTTTACCAGCATTGTCTAATTGTATCTATAACTTGAGCAATTGCATATACAATTTGGATTTCCGAGTTACTTCATTTTAATTAATTTTCTACCCGGTCTAACAATTTCAATAGTATTCTAGATCTGATTACTTAACAAGGCCGACTATGTGTTCAATTCTAGGTCATGTTAGTTCATGTCTGAATTTCATAACACTTGGTGACGATGAAGGTGAAGATCATATTGAGGATGAAGATCTTATAATTAAAACAAGTATCAATCTTACAATCAAATCAATAAAATACCAAAGGTATATCTTCGATACTAAATCTTTGTTTATATTTTTCTTCATTATAAAATGAAGGGTTAAATGGCTTTTACCCCTGCCATTTGGGGGTCTTTTGCTTTACCCCCCGTAAAAAAAAAAAAAAATTGGATATTCCAACTTGTAATATAAAGATTCCTTTGGTTTACCCCCCTTAAAGGCAGCTGTCTGCTAGATGATTGGCGTGCTGACATGGTATTTTTTTTTATTATTTCCACATAGATTAAAACACCAAAATTATGGTTAATTGCCATACCCCCATCTCATTTACCCTAAAACCTAAAAACACAATTTCAGAGATTGAGAAGAAGAAGAAGAGGCATAAAAAGAAGAAGAGGTTTACAATTTATGGTGAATACAATCAATTTTTAGTCGAAGTTGACAAAATTGAAACAAGATTTGCTTGGTTTGCGTGAAATTGAAGTAAGATTTGGTAGGAGAAGATAGTTCGTTTAGGGTTTCGAACTCGAATTAGGGTTTCCTGGCTTCTGGGAATCTGGGAATGAACGAAGAAAGAGAAAGCGAGCTGAACAAAGAAGGTTGAAGACGAAGCTTGTGGTAAGTTTACTGGTTCTCTCTTTCTCTTTATGCATGTGTGTCTTTACTGGTTCTTCATTATAAAATGAATTTAATTTTTCAATTTAATAAACCAAATCATTTTCCTATTGATTTGATCATCGAAGAAAGAGAAAGCAAACTGAACAAAGAAGGTTGAAGACGAAGCTTGAGGTAAGTTTACTGATTCTCTCTTTCTCTTTATGCATGTGTGTCTTGTATGTTGTTGTTATATTTTTCTTCATTATAAAATGAATTTAATTTTTCAATTTAATAAACCAAATCAATTTCCTATTGATTCGATCATATTTTCTAGATATCTTCTAAATTTATATTTCAATATTTATAATTTATGAACATTTTCTTTGTAATAATCAGATATTCAAAATTAATTTTCACTCAAACCATCCAAAATAAATTCTTGCCAATGTTTTTTTGGTCTCAATATGTTTTTGTTTTGTGTTTTTTTGTCAAAAGTTTATCATTACCCTTTGTATACATTTAAGCTAAAACTAAGGTGAACACTTTTGTGATTTTTTTAAAAGAAAAGAAATTGAAAAAATATTGTTTTTGGATTTTTAATTTTTTCAGTTCAGGCTATGAAATTTTTTATTGTTATAGTGGTATATAATATAGTTTAATTCTCTTATTATGGACTTTATATAAGATATTTTGTGTTGAGATTTTATGAATATGTTTGTTCTTATAATATGGTGAAATTGTTTTGCTATGGAGTTTCGTAGAAACAATCAAGAGTCGTTTGCAGAAACACACAAGAAGCTACTTCCTCCAGCTTGGTGGAAATTGATTACTGCAAAACTTATTTTGTGATGCAAATCGGTAAGAAGCAAAATAATTCTATCTTTATTTTGTACAAGCTAAGGGCTTATTAATTTTAGAAGGGTTATAATTTTTAAGAAGACACTCCCATTTTCAATGTCTTTATCATGTTTCATTGGTTGCAAAATAACTTAAAAAACTTAAAAATTCAAGTATACCATATATTATGAGGAATACTATCAACACACATTTCATATTCTTGTTCTTGAAAAAATATTGAAAGTTCAAATTAAATATTTGTGTATTTGTTTTTACTATTAGAATATTTAATTAATAATGAATGAAAAATTATTGATTAATACAACGTACATTGATGTTGTCTCTAAGCAACAGACTCAGTCCTTTGCCATGGACATTTTCTTGATTGTACTTTTTAATATCCTCTGTGGATTATTAATATGATAGTTCTCTCCTCAACATAGTTTGTAAATCACTTAGGGACTATCCCGTTATTGTAACTCTTTATATAGAGGATGAGAGGCTAAGAATGTTAAAGGTGGAAGGTATAACATTTTTTTTTTGTTATATATGCCACAGTTAACATAAGATTTACATCAACGGGATAGTCTCCAAGTGATTTACTAACTGTGTTGAGGAGAGAACTATCATATTAATCATCCACATAGGATATTAAAAAGTACAATCAAGAAATTGTTTATGGCAAAGGACTGAGTATGTTGCTTAGAGACAACATCAATGTATTGTTTGCTTAATTTAAAGGTTAAACCATCTGAGTAATGTAATTAAATCCAAATTCTTCTCACTAGATTGCTGGAAGCTAAATGGTTCCTTAGAGGCCAAGATGTCCTCTTCTTTGGTTGGAAGACCATTATACATTTAGCAAAAAACAAATTCGATGACTAAATATGTAATCTAGGGACAAACCGAAAAAATTCGATACAATTTAGATTAGAATCCGATACAAATTAGAAATTGGGTAAGAATAGTAAAGAATAAGGGTTTTAGAGAGAAGAAAATAATTTGTTGAATGACGATTGATTTTCAAATGAGGCAAAAGGCACTGTTAAATACAACAATAATCACTAAAAGAGTAAAAGGACATTAGGAAATATCTAATTCAATTCCTGCAACAGATTGCCTCACCAACATAAATACCGCTTTTGTTAGCTTTTCTAACACGAGTTTTACATTTCCTTGAACTCACACTTCTCTTCCACTTCACAATCTTCTTAACAAAATCTCCATGACCTAACACTGATTGCTTCCACCACTTTGCATAACGCATAGTAACATCAGTCTCAAACACTCTTGGTGGAAAATACAAATTTTTATCAGACATGGGCCTAGAGTAGTTTTTCCAAGAAATATACTTTGTATAGTTAAACCTAGCCACATAAGTCGGAACATCTTGGCCAATTCCAAATTGCATAGAAACACTATGTGGAAGATATTGCTCTATAGACTCAAACCCAATAAGCTCTAAATCCTTCTTAAATGGTACCCGGATTTCATTATTTGGATAAAGAATTCAACAATTCTCAGGATATCTAAGATATGGATGCCAAAGAAAATTATCGACAGTTGAGTCTAATGCCAACTTAACATTGTCAATTTTCAAGGCCTGAACCTTATGCCACTTAAACAATAAAGGGTCTCTACGGGTAATCAACATGGGTTTTGGATGCAAGTGTGTGAACATCTTCCACACCCAAACTTGATCCAAGTAAAAAGGTGATAGAAGAGTAAATTCAACAGGAAATCTATCATCACTAACAAGATATTTTGACATATCAATAATTGTTTTCTTAAATAAAGATAAATCCTTATATATGCTAGCCAGAACAGATGGTGCCAAAGCAATTGGATTTTCTCTAGCAAGATTAACATTATTAGAAAACAAACAACTTTTCACCATTTTTTTTAGGAGTAAAAACAAAAATTGACAACCAAGTAGAAAGGAAGGTTTCATGTTCAATTTCACTACCTTTATCGATGAACATATCCATCCATAATGATATGTAAGCATGACCTTCATTCCTATTTGTAAGTTGCTTTCTTTCAAGGATCAATTTGTTTTCCACCTCTCTCATTTATTGGTCTTTAACTTGGGTGAAAACAGGATCGCCAGTGATAGGGTAGCCCCCCAAGACAATGATATCCTCCAAAGTCATTATTGCCTCACCAAAGGGAAAAATAAATGTGTTTGTATTACAACACCATTTCTCCACAATACCTTGTAGCAAGTTTTGATTTTTAAGTATGCAACACTTTGTGCTTATTATAGCTTCAAAGATTCCAACTTTCTTTCACACTGATTTAAACTTTGGTTTGAGTTTATCAAGCCAACAAACCCATTTCTGTTGAGGGAGGAGCCACCCAGTGAAGTTGATTTTCAAAGGCCACTCCTTTGGTTCAAAATCAAAAGATGATAAAAATTGGTTAAACTTAAGAGTTAGTTCATCAATGGAATTTGCAATAGGTTTGAGTATGGATTGTTCTAAGAGTTGGTTCACTATCACCAGTAGGTGAAAGCTGGAAATCTTCCTGCACCTCCATGATGTTATCTTCCAATGCTTGTTCATTCATCATGGGTATGAGACTATGCAAGAAAAGGCTATAATATTTGACGAGAAACTATGTTGGAGTTGAAAGTAAACTCACAATGATGAATTTTTTTCTGGAAAATGATTGCTTAGCAAAGGCCATATTTTGTTGCACCAAAAACAAATGTCGAAGAAGAGAGAATGGTGAATGTGTGAAAACCCAAATTCATAATTTCCATATCATAATTAAAAAGTCTCAAAAGTCAAATATATATTTTAATTCCCCATGTTGATTTAACTTTTGAGACTTTTTAATTATATCATGAAAAGTAATCATTGTGAGTTTAGTTTCAACTCCATCATAGTTTCTCGTCAAATATTATAGCCTTTTCATGCATGGTTTCATACCCATGATGAATGAACAAGCATTAGAGGATAACATCATGGAGGTGAAGGAAGATTTCATGCTTTCACCTGCTGGTGATAGTGAACCAACTCATAGAACGGTCCATTAACTCAAACCTATTTAAAATTTCATTGATGAACCAATTCTTAGTTTAATCAATTTTCATCATCTTTTGATTTTGAATTAAAGGAGTGGCCTTTGAAAATCAACTTCACCAGGTGGCGCCTCCCTCAATAGAAATGGGTTTGTTAGCTTGATAAACTCAAACCAAAGTTTGAATCAGTGTGGAAGAAAGTTAAAATCTTTGAAGCTATAATAAGCACAAATTCCGCATACTTTAAAAATCAAAACTTGCTACATGGTGTTGTTGAGAAATGGTGTTGTAATATAAACACATTTCTTTTTCCCTTTGTTAAGGAAACAATAACTTTGAAGAATATCATTGTTTTGGAGGGGATACCCGATCATTGGCGATCTTGTTTTCAACGATGTTAAAGACAAGAAATGAGAGAGGTGGAAAACAAATTGATCCTAGAAAGAAAACAACTTACAAATACGAATAAAGGTCACACTTACACATCATTATGGATGGATATTTGTTTCTATAAAGGTAGTGAAATTGAACATGAAGCGTTCCTTTCTAATTGGTTGTCAATTTTTGTTTTTCCTAGTACAAAAATGGTGAAAAGTTGTTTGTTTTCTATTGTTGTTAATCTCGCTAGAGCAAATCCAATTGCTTTGGCACCAGCTTTTTTGGCAAGAATATATAAGGATTTAACTTTATTTAAGAAAACAATTATTGATCTGTCAAAATATCATGTTAGTGATGATAGATTTCCTGTTGAATTTTCTCTTCTATCACCTTTTTACTTTGTTCAAGTTTGGTTGTGGGAGAGGTTCACAAACTTGCAACCACAACTCATGTTGATTAACAGCAGAGACCCTTTATTGTTTAGGTTGCACAAGGTTCAGGCCTTGAAAATTGACAATGTTAAGTTGGCATTAGACTCAACTGTCGATGATTTTCTTTGGCGTCCATATGTTAGATATCCTGAGAAGTGTGGAATTTTTTTATCCAAATAACGAAATTTGGGTACCACTAAAGAAGGATTTGGATAAAAAAAATACTTTCATTTTCTATATGCTTGAGATTTTATGAGCTTGTTGGAATTGAGTCTATAAAGAAATATCTTCTACATAAAGTTTCTATGCAGTTTGGAATTGACCAATATGTTCCGCGTTATGTGGCAAGGTTCAACAATACAACGTATATTGCTTGGAAAAACTACTATAGACCCATGTCAGATAAAAAATTGCATTTCCCACCAAGACTGTTTGAGGCAGATGTTACCATGCGTTATGTAAAGTGGTGGAAGCAATCGGTGTTGGGTCATGGAGATTTCGTTAAGAAGATTGTGAAGCGGAAGAGACGTGTGATTTCAAGGAAACGTAGAACTCATGTAGGAAAAGCTAACAAAAGTGGTATTCATGTTGGTGGTCAGCCTGGATTTCATCCCCATCTTTAGGATACTCCTGCATTTAGAATTTTTTTCTGATGTTCCTGCTTAAAATTTTGCACATGTTTGTGCGAAAGCTGAAGAAAATATTGATGCTTCTTCCATATCTATTGAGGATTGTAATCCTTTGAAAGAGTCCAGCAATGCAATTGTTGAACAACAAAGATCTTCTCTTTCACTCCGATATGGTTGTTCAAAAAGAAGCTAAAGAAACGGTTAAAGAAAAGGAAGAAAAGAAAGTGATCATGAAGCCGTTTTGTTAGAAGAGGAATACTTGAAGAATGTTAGGAAACATGGCATCCATGGAAGAATGAGAGAAAAGCTTAACCAACTCTTTGTATTGATGAAAATGAATGTTACAATATGAGAAAGTTATCCCACTAATGGGGTTATTACAAGTATATATATACTACTACAACTAGTATCTCTAATAGTCCCCCTCAAGTTGGAAGGTGTGTTCAAAACACTTCCAACTTGAAATGAGAAAATACAAGGAAAGATGCCGGGAACACATCGGCTAAAAAAAACATAGTCATCAAACAAGTGCTTATCCAACAAGAAGCAACCACAACTCAAGGTTGAACCAATTGAAGGAAGAAGCATCAAAGCAACGCTTAACCACCATCCGGTAGAAGCAATCATCAACAAAGCCTTAAAAGGCACAACGCTTAACCATCAAGAGTTCTCAATCACTCAAGATAGAAGCACAAGACAAGAAGAGAAGTGCAAGGAAGGGTCATAGTCTACAATGGAAGGAGGTCATATACAAGACCAAGGTTCCAAAGATGAAAAGTGATGCCCTCCAATGCCGAGCCGAGACAAGAAAAACCAAATGCAAGGAAGGGCCATAGTCTACAATGGAAGGAGGTCATATGTTGAACAAACTTTCACACCAAAGGTACCATGAAGCAACAAGACCAAGGTTCCAAAGATAAAAGTGATGCCCTTCAAAGCCGAGCCGAGACAAGAAAAAAAAACAAATGCAAGCCAATAGAGATGCATAGCCATGTGATGTGCCTTCAAACCAAAGAAAACAAATCCATGTTGATGCAACTTCAACCCATATGCCAACAAATCAATGCTTCCAACAATGAAGCTTAAGAAAGAACCAACATAGCCAAAACCAGAAATCAAACAAAATGCAGCAGTTATGGTGCACCAAATAAAACCAAAATGAGCCAAGAGACATCAAAATGAACCCAAGAAGATGCTTTAAAGGTCTGCCCAAAATTCATCAACGATCCAGGAACAAGAGGAAAGGTAATCAATCAAAGAACTTCCAATAATCCAAAACTGAGCTGGAACCAAAAGCCTCACTAGATACCAAATTAAACATAAGCAAAAGAGGCGATGTTGATTGGATGAATAAGCCAAAACCAACATATAACAATCTTCTCATGAAGATTAGAGCACCAAGGATCACAACCTATAAGGAAGGAGTGAAAGAACCAACACTAGTTACCAACTTCCCAATATTAACCAAATAGTCTTCAATAACCAAAACAGAAGACAAACCAACAAATAGTCTTCAATTGTCACAAACCTCTCAGATATGTGAACCAAATTACCAAGTGCAACCTCTAAAATTGTCTTAGTATAGTATGCTTATCCCATTTTCAACAAATTTGGGAGCAAAAATATGGAACCAGAATTTGCACTTACATTGATCAGCAGCCATAGTGTAAAATGCACAGGAACTCAACACCAAAAATAATCATCTTTTGCACCAGAAGATCACCTCTGATCAACGTGCTTCACCAAACCAAAGTGCACTTCTGTAAACATGCTTCTACAAACAAGAGTCAGCAAATGTAACAATCTTCTGATAGAAACTTGCCGCATCCAAAATCACGACCAAAATCTCTTGATATCAACAACATCTATCAGCGATAAAATCAATTCTCAACAGAGCAGCAAAATTGACCACGAAAATCAGGAATACCATATTAAAGTGGTTTCAGGAATACCATATTAAATTGACCACGAAAATCAGGAATGTCCCGTCGGAATCAAGAATGATCTTAACGGTATATAAAAATTATTCAATAATTTTATTTGAGGAGAAATGGTGGTAACACCATATTTGAGTGGTCATAGTACCATATTGATAGTTTAGAGAACTTAAAGGTTAGAATGGTGGAAACACCATATTTGAGTGGTCTTAGCACCATAATAGAATGGTAATGATACCATATTAAAGTGGTTTCAGTATTATAGAGTGGTCTTAGTACCATATTTGACGGTGCAATTCTCGAACGATTTTCTACAGTGCAGTAGTTAATCGAACAGTTGTAGTTGGACTTGTTTTATTTTGGAGGCGGCGTGGTTGATAGTCTACCTTGCACAATTTTGGGTAGTGCCACGAAACGTCTTAAAGAGAGCGACCTGGTCGTGACTCAACGTAGTAACAACTTCGGTAGAAAATAGAATTTGGAAATCCAAATACAACAGTTTGGAAATCCAAAAACAACAAGGTATAGTTAAAAACTTTGTCAAAATTGATGTTGACGTGATGGAAAAAAAATTTAGATCAGGTTTTTAGTATAGTACTGTGTCCGAAGCTCCAAATCGCGGCGCGATCCAGGTAAATTGTGGCTCAATTTTGCCTAGGTCTAAACACTATATAAAGCTTCATTCTTCAATTTCTTGGAGAGCTTTAGGAGAGAGAATCTTGGAAAATCAAAGGAGGTAACTTTAGGGTTTAAAGTCTTTGGTAAGAGGTTCTTGGGTTGACAAACACTTTGGGTAGTAAGATCTCATCAGATAAAAGATAAAAAAAAAAACTTTCTTTATTGTTTTCTCTTATGATTCACAGTGGGTTTAAGTGACTTGACAAATGGGTAGAAATAATGATATGTCCTTTGTGAGATTGTAACTAATTTCTTGTAACCTCTTTGTATCACTCTTATCGTATTGGATTGGAGAGGTGAGCTCTTCCTCAAATGTAGGATAAATTTGTCTAAACTGAGTAAACAAATATAGGTGTGTTGCTTTTCCTCTTTTTTTTTTTTTTTTTATCTTGGTTGCATTAGATACGCTTGTGGTTTGCTTCACACTTAGATCTAAGTATATTGTTGCTATTGTTGCTTAAAGCTACTTTACTCTTAATAACTCCTTACCTTTTCCACCCACATCTAAATTTATTGGTGTGATTTTATTGTTCGAATAGAAAACAGGTATCTTGAGGACTCTGGTGCCATTTTGTAGAACGGAAGAAAAAAAATATGTGAGAAGGGAACTGTGGAAGATAATGCAAGCTATGAGGCCATCCCTAACAGTTTTGGCAATAACGATATGCAAGGAACATTCCATTATAAGCTTCAATTTTTATTAAGTGATTATGTTAAAGGAACAAACAATCAATATAACTAAACAGATCCTTCTAAAAAATGTGTTCTGTCAAAGGAAATTTAGCCTACCCAAGATGGCTGAAGAAGTTACAACATTAAGATTTTATCATTTGCAAATAAAAATGATAAAGAATATAGGCATGCTATTCTGTTTGCTGCTTTGTTCTTCCAACTTGGTGCTGCAAAAAAGTTATCAAATTTGCAAAATAAAAATGTACCGAAGTCTTGAGTATGCAATTTACTAACATTTAGATTATTGTATTTCTCTCTTGAGTATTTTACAAAATTTTGATTCTAATAATAATATATATATTTGTTGCTTTTAGGGTTGAATATCATTCCTTTGTATACATATTTTGGCACAAAGTTTAGAACAGCCCCAAATTTTTGATTTTCCATAACGGAAATTTGATACCATATGGTATATGAAAGGACATGCAGAGAAGTGAGCGAACTGGATTTGTTGATTATCATAAGTGCGCTTTTCATAACTATTTTCTCTTTTCTATCTGCCATTTATATAGTTAAAGATAAAATAAAATAAATTATTTTTGTATAAGCCAATACTTTGTTTCCAAAAAATATTTATGAAAAATGCCATAAGTTGTTTTTAGAAGTTCCTCCAAATAGTATCACACCAGTAAGTAAGCTTAAATAAGTTAATCCAAACAAGCCCTAATATTAGTCATTTCCAATTTATAGTAGTAAATTAGAATTTTTAATCAAATAATTTTATTTTTTGATAAAAATTTGATTTTTTTTTAAATAGATAAGTTAAATGTAAAAAAAAAAAAAAAAATTAGATAAGTTAAATAAGTGTATATAAAAAAATTAAAAATTTCAATCAACATATTCCACGTCAGGTTTTTTATAAGAAGCCAAAGAGATAATTAAATAAATACTGGAGATAAACGCGTTAAGTCAGAAACTGGTTAAGTCAGAAACTGGTTGGTTCGACTGTTGTATGCCAGAAAGGACACCCACTTCATTGCTCTTCCATCACACTTCATAGTAGCGTCTCTAGTTCCCATATTCATTGTTGATATTTACCGGCTCCATGGGATGGCAAAAACCATGGTTAATGACCGCGGTCGAATCTTTGTGAGTCGTTTTTGGCAGGAGCTCTTCAGATTGAATGACACTACTTTATGTTGCTCTCGTGCGCCCACAAAAGGATGGGAAGACAGAGGTTACCAATTGGACCTTGGAAACCTTCCTTTGTTGCTTCGTCAGTGATAGTCCGTAGTAGTGGGTATTATATATTTCGTTGGCCGAACATTGGTATAATTCGTCCTATCATTCAGCCATCAAGATGATCCCTTTTGAGGCTCTCTATGGAAGGGTTCCCCCTACCATCCGTTCTTACATAAAAGGGTCCATTATTGTTGCAACACTGGATGAGACGCTTGCTGTGCACAACCTAATTCTAATAGTCATTAAGAACAACTTGCAACAGGCGTAACTACGAATGATGAGTCAGGCAAACTCTCACCATCGTGATCGTGAGTTCAAGGTGGGAGATTGGGTGTGGCTGCGAATTCAGCCATACATGCAAAATATTATGTGTGACTGCTGTTTCTCTAAGTTCAGCAAGAGGTTCTTTAGTCCTTACCCGATCAGTAAGAGCATTGGCCTAATAGCTTACGAATTGACTCTTCCACTGGAGGCATGCATTCATCCAGACTTCCATGTCTCAAAACTAAAATTGTTCCATGGTAATCCACCTATCATTCTTTGCATTCTGGACTCCTTTGTCGTGGGCACCATGGTCCCACTCCAAATTCTTGGCTCAAGACTGATCCACACTGTTGGGTATTTAGGTATTGGCTTCATTGTTGCTAAAACAAATACTCGTGTATGTTGGATACGATGTTCCAACATCTTGGCACGGTTCAGTGTGCCCTGTTCATGTGGCTTGGTTTATGCAATCTTTATCTCAGTAAGGAAACCACGCCCTATTTCTTGTTTACCAAACAACACATTATTGCCCAGAATAAGTTGGAAGATTTGTTTCTAAAATATAAACAATATTTTAGGATTCCTTGGTGGTGTATATGGAAGTTCCTAAAAATGTTCCTACTTTTTAGGAGTTGCCATACTTGTAAAATATATTTTCAAAAGAGATTTTAGAAAATATATTTTCTGAAGAATATTTGTTTCAACATATTTCTGAAGAGAATATTTGATACAGATATATGTTTAGCCTATGACGAAAATGCCCATGCTTTGAAAGGATATATAAGGAAGACTTGTACCCTAGTTTTATTTACCAATTCAAGAATATTAGATTGAGTCTTTAGGGTTTCAACTCGTGCTTTATTTATGAGCCTCTCTTTGTATCACCTTGATGCATCAAGATGGACCTTTAGTTGAGTTGTAATGTATCAAAACCATCGATTTGTAAAAGAATAGATTATTAGGGTTTTGAGTCGTCTTCCCTGTGTGTTCTTCTCTTGTATCGTCTGTGATGCAAGTCTAGGACTGGTTACTGTGTTCACTACTCCGAAGCTGTGAAGCAAGGAACTAGGTAGATTGTGTACTACACCAAAGTTGTGAAACAAGGTATTAGGTAGATTGTGTTGGAAGGTAACTTCTACTTCTGTTTTGTTTGTGGTCTGATAGGTCACTGGGGCAGTGACTGACCATTAGGATAGTGAGATGGGATCTCAGATCTAGGAGTTCCTAGGATGAAGTCTAGACGGGTAGGTCCTAGGTCATATAGTGTAAACGAGGAGTTTGCTGAGAGCTATTGAATAAGGACTACACTAGTGGATTTCCTTCCTGGCTTGGTAGCCCCCAGATGTAAGCGTGTTGTGCTGAACTGGGTCAACAAACCTCCTGTGTTCTTTAATTTTATGTCCTTTATTTTTATTGTTTTATTTCTGTTTATCGCGTGATGTTGAAACATTAATCAGAACATTGCAAACGTTAAAACATCTTACAGAACGTGTTAAAACAAGTGCGCTAGAATTTCACACACTAAGAAGGGTACCATGACACAAGTGTTGATTCAGAAGGAAGGACTCCCCGCCATGGAGGCTACTTGGGAAGACAAAGAAGAAATGTTGGAGGCCTATCCAAATGTCCACCTTGAGGACAAGGTGGGTTTTGAAGGGATGAGTAATGATACGCAGGTGCCAATTGCAAACTCAGGCAACAACCATATTGGGCCGAAGGAGGACAAAATCCCTAAACTTGCAAGGGAAAGGAGAGTTCCCGTGTGGGCCAAGGACTATGAGCTGGCTAATGTAAGGAATGGGAACAAGAAGCTTAGAAGGACCTAGAAGATGGACAGGTGTCCTTCATAACTGAAGGAATCTTTTATCAGTTTATTTTTATTGGAAATAGTTACCTCAATAGAGGGATCTGTTTACACCTGTCATTGATCGGATAGGGTTAGAGAGTTTTTGTGAGCTATAAAGCCAAACAGTTTGTAAGACGATAATATAATGAATTAATATAAGATTTCTCCTTCTCTCTCATTATTTCTCTTGAGCCTATCACTGCTCGAAAGTGATTTATCTTTCTATCCCTAATCTTTTATACCTGATTTAACATTATCAATACTAGTTTCAACAATATTCTAGATCTGATAACCAAACAAGGCCGATTATGGGTTCAATTTTGGGTCAAGTTAATTCTTGTCTGAATATCATAACACATGACGACGATAAAGGTGAAGATGACATTGAAGATGAAGATCTTATAATTAAAATAATGACTAGTCGTATAAATCAAATTGATGAAGTACCAAAGGTATACCATCAAAACTATGTCTTTGTTTATATTTTACTTCGTTCTAAATTGAATTTGATCTTGCAATTTAATAAACTGTCTAAATTATTTTCTTAGTTGATGTTATTCTTTTGCGAAATAATCTTGTCTCTTTTATAATATTCTCATTGAATTTTTTAATTGCATCAATTATTTCTTTACTAACATACTTCTATTTATTTTACATTTTTTTTCTGCAATACTCAAAGGAGGGGTTGTAGAGGGAAAACACAACTATAGCTATTGAGATCATTGTGCAATTTTTGCAAAATAAAATAACTTGAGGCTTCTTTCCTTAGTTCATCTAAAAATGTCAGAACCAAATTAATTCTGATATACTTAATGGAACCAAACTCAATTTAGATTTTGGAACCTTATGAAGAATGTTATATTTTGTAGGCCATCAAATTGGGGATCTTTCAATCATCAAATGCAGCCGCTTCCACCAAAATTCTTATCTTTGGTGGAAAATATCCACAGGATTGTATCTAAGGAATGAAATACAATATCTAAGCTGGAGTCTAATGTAGTCATACCTGCTGCTGCACAGACAGCTTTTGCAGGTCAATGTTATGGTAATAATTGGTCTTCACTTTGGCTTCCTATTGAACTTATTCTTGAAGATGCTTTGGATGGAGGGCACATAGCAGATTTTAATGCCATTGAAATTATTACTGGTATGAATGTATGATTGATTTTTTATTATTTAATTGGAGATTGTATTATCAATCATAATCAAAATCCAGACAAGCCTATTCAAGAATCACTTGTACTTCCAATGAAGACGCTGATTTCTGACAAACTTTTGCACCACATACAGGAAGTTTTTTAAGCTTATAGTAGCAGCTTTAGAAAAATTGGATCATGTATCTGGTCACAGATACGAAAACCTAGTTACCATACTTGAATTTTTTTTTTTTTTAATATGCCTTTATAAATTGTTAATCAAGACTGATCCACACTAAGAAGGGTACCATGACACAAGTGTCGATTCACTAGGAAGGACTCCCTGCCACAGAGGCTACTTGGGACGACAAAGACAAAATGTTAGAGGCCTATCCAAATTTGCACCTTGAGGAAAAGGTGAGTTTTAAAGCGATGGGTAATGATAAGCAGGTGCCAATAGCAAACTCTGGCAACAACCATATTGGGCCAAAGGAGGACAAAAGCCCTAAACTAGCAAGGAAAAGGAGAGTTTCTGTGTGGGCCAGGGACTATGAGCTGGCTAGTGCAAGGAAGGGAACAAGAAGCTTAGAAGGATCTAGAAGATGGTCAGTTGTCCTTTATGAGTTTTTTTTTTATTGGAATTAGTTGCCTCAATAGAGGGATCTGTTTACACCTGTCATTGATCAGATAGGGATAGAGAGTTTTTATTAGCTATAAAGCCAAACAGTTTGTAAGACGATAATATAATGAATTAATATCAGATTTCTCCTTGTCTCTCGTTATTTTTCTGGAGCCTATCACTCGTCGAAAGTGATTTATCTTTCTATCCCTATTATTTTATACTTGATTTAACAATAGCAATACTAGTTTCAACAGTATTTTAGATCTGATAATCAAACAAGGCCGATTATGGGTTCAATTTTGGGTCAAGTTAATTCTTGTCTGAATATCATAACACATGACGACGATAAAGGTGAAGATGACATTGAAGATGAAGATCTTATAATTAAAATAATGACTAGTCGTATAAATCAAATTGATGAAGTACCAAAGGTATACCATCAAAACTATGTCTTTGTTTATATTTTACTTCGTTCTAAATTGAATTTGATCTTGCAATTTAATAAACTGTCTAAATTATTTTCTTAGTTGATGTTATTCTTTTGCGAAATAATCTTGTCTCTTTTATAATATTCTCATTGAATTTTTTAATTGCATCAATTATTTCTTTACTAACATACTTCTATTTATTTTACATTTTTTTCTGCAATACTCAAAGGAGGGGTTGTAGAGGGAAAACACAACTATAGCTATTGAGATCATTGTGCAATTTTTGCAAAATAAAATAACTTGAGGCTTCTTTCCTTAGTTCATCTAAAAATGTCAGAACCAAATTAATTCTGATATACTTAATGGAACCAAACTCAATTTAGATTTTGGAACCTTATGAAGAATGTTATATTTTGTAGGCCATCAAATTGGGGATCTTTCAATCATCAAATGCAGCCGCTTCCACCAAAATTCTTATCTTTGGTGGAAAATATCCACAGGATTGTATCTAAGGAATGAAATACAATATCTAAGCTGGAGTCTAATGTAGTCATACCTGCTGCTGCACAGACAGCTTTTGCAGGTCAATGTTATGGTAATAATTGGTCTTCACTTTGGCTTCCTATTGAACTTATTCTTGAAGATGCTTTGGATGGAGGGCACATAGCAGATTTTAATGCCATTGAAATTATTACTGGTATGAATGTATGATTGATTTTTTATTATTTAATTGGAGATTGTATTATCAATCATAATCAAAATCCAGACAAGCCTATTCAAGAATCACTTGTACTTCCAATGAAGACGCTGATTTCTGACAAACTTTTGCACCACATACAGGAAGTTTTTTAAGCTTATAGTAGCAGCTTTAGAAAAATTGGATCATGTATCTGGTCACAGATACGAAAACCTAGTTACCATACTTGAATTTTTTTTTTTTTAATATGCCTTTATAAATTGTTAATCAAGACTGATCCACACTAAGAAGGGTACCATGACACAAGTGTCAATTCACTAGGAAGGACTCCCTGCCACAGAGGCTACTTGGGACGACAAAGACAAAATGTTAGAGGCCTATCCAAATGTGCACCTTGAGGAAAAGGTGAGTTTTAAAGTGATGGGTAATGATAAGCAGGTGCCAATAGCAAACTCTGGCAACAACCATATTGGGCCAAAGGAGGACAAAAGCCCTAAACTAGCAAGGAAAAGGAGAGTTTCTGTGTGGGCCAGGGACTATGAGCTGGCTAGTGCAAGGAAGGGAACAAGAAGCTTAGAAGGATCTAGAAGATGGTCAGTTGTCCTTTATGAGTTTTTTTTTATTGGAATTAGTTGCCTCAATAGAGGGATCTGTTTACACCTGTCATTGATCAGATAGGGATAGAGAGTTTTTATTAGCTATAAAGCCAAACAGTTTGTAAGACGATAATATAATGAATTAATATCAGATTTCTCCTTGTCTCTCGTTATTTTTCTGGAGCCTATCACTCGTCGAAAGTGATTTATCTTTCTATCCCTATTATTTTATACTTGATTTAACATTAGCAATACTAGTTTCAACAGTATTTTAGATCTGATAATCAAACAAGGCCGATTATGGGTTCAATTTTGGGTCAAGTTAATTCTTGTCTGAATATCATAACACTTGACGACGATAAAGGTGAAGATGACATTGAAGATGAAGATCTTATATTTAAAATAATGACTGGTCATATAAATCAAATTGATGAAGTACCAAAGGTATACCATCAAAACTATATCTTGGTTTATATTTTTACTTCGTTCTAAATTGAATTTGATCTTTCAATTTAATAAATTGTCTAAATTATTTTCTTAGTTGATGTTATTCTCTTGCGAAATAATCTTGTCTCTTTTTATAATATTCTCTTTGAGTTTTTTAATTGCATCAATTATTTCTTTACTAACATACTTTTATTTATTTTGTATCTTTTTCTGCAATACTCAAAAGAGGGGTTGTGTAATATCCCGCTTAACAGTAACGGAATATTACCCATTAGACGCGTCAGAGGACAAATGATCATGGAAATGTCTATTAATGGCATAAGTCAGGTATGAGCTATATATCAGAGATTAAGTGTTATAGAACGTCAAGTACGACGGAAGATGTTTTTATGAAATATCAGTCAAGCATGGGCTTATGTGTCAGTGTCAGGTAAACACGACTAAGGCGAAGGGCAAAGTGGTAAAATGTCGCAAGTGACTATATAAGGCCACAAGGGCCATTTTTCTTCATTTCCCACTTCACTTTCTCTCTCTAGGTTTTTGGGAAAACCTTTCTCTCCTCCTTCTCTCTAGAATTTCGGCTCCCTCTCCTCTCTAAGACATCCAATCTTCTTCCAAATCATGATCAAGCATGGATTAAGGCAGCTTAGCAAGCAAGAAACACATAAGGGAAAGGATTGAGGCATGGTTTGGTGAAAAAGGGCTAAAGAGCAAGAATGAAGAGGAAACTAGGGTTTGGTGCTAGATGCTTGAGAAGTGGCAAGGAACATGATTAGGTGAGTTCCATAGATAGTTTACCTTCCCTTGGTTGTGTGAATTCATGCTAGAAAGTAGTAATTTATGTTTATGAGGGATTTGGAACCCTAATGGACTTTTGATAAATTCTTGTTGATTTGATGTTAAATTGCCATGAAATATGTTTATAAATGTATATATATGTTGCTGGATGTTTTGGTGCATTACAGGAACCATTAGAATGAGTTTTGGGTCAAAAATTGGAAATTTTGTACCACAGACCCGAAGAGCTACGCTATTAGCGAAATCTACGCTAATAGCGAAATTCTCAGGATGAGCCACGCTCTAGGGGCGCTATTAGCGCAGCCCTCTGGACCAGCCAACATGCTTTATGGCTGTTGGCTCAGTGTGGGTCCGTGGTGCATTCCGATGTTTTTCTTTCAACGTTTTACAACTTTATAACCCCAAAACAACATCTAGGCAATGCACATAACATCGAACGATTCTTGAAAAGAAAATCATGGCAATCTTAACATGAATGGCAAGAGTGAGTCAAGAGAGTTTAGCCGAGTTACTCGGGTAGCAAAGAACTAGGCATGGGATGAAAGTAGAGCCTTGACATAGCTTGTCAAGAACTAGAATAGTTAGTAAAGAATAGAATGCTAGGCATGAGTAGTATGCTTGATTAGATGCGAAGTGTTATAGAGTATTCTCTTCGTATAGAAACTAGAGTGCCATACGAGTATGGCCAGACGTGAATTGATTAGACATCTCTTCACATAGCAAGTTAAACAAGCATATAGTTTACCTCTAGTTGGATCGTATAGGCATCCGAGGTAAAAGAGATAGCTAGCATAGATTTAATACTCATGTATATATATAGACCAAGACTTTAAAGTTAAGGTGCCATGTCTCTTGTGTCCACACTAGGTTGGCTCAAGAGGTTTCCATTAGGTGAAACGGGGTTAGCCGTAAGGAACCCGCATGTCACTTAGTAAGTAAGATGTAGTGGTCGTGTCTCTTGTGTCCACATTAGGTTGGTGCAAGGGGTTTCCATTAGGTGAAATGGGGTTAGCCGTGAGGATCCCGCACGTCACTGCAGGAGTGCCGTTGGTTATACCTTAGATAGGTTTCCATCGGATAGATAGGGATTGCGCTCGGGGTTACTCCACTCGGGGCTTTCCGTAAAATGAACTCAGATAATGTTTGATTGTTAAACGCTAACTTCATGAATGAATCTGACTGTGCATATTATTAGATATATTATGTTATGTCATAGAGCCTTGACGTAGATCGTCAAGAATAGTAGAGCCTTGACGTAGATCGTCAAGAATAGTAGAACATAGACGTAGATCGTCAAAACTAGTATGATAGTAAGATAGAATATGTTGTGAGATATAACATAGTTATGCATAGAGCAAGTATAGAGAAAGATATGCCGATGACGATCTTAGGTTTCCCCTAATCGTCCGGTTTAGAATTGTGTCATGATTTTAGTATGTTTAGGCCTCGATACGTAGAGCGTATTCTTGGCATTGCGGTTTTAGTTTCCCCTCGACCGCCATGACACGTATAGGATGTGAAGCCTATAAAAGTGAGATAAGACTATGACGGCCCTAGTATGCACGACCGTCTAAGTATGCAAGTCCCCACACACGTATAATCAACCGGTAGGTTGTATTCTAGACACGTGGTGACCGTAGGTTTCCCCTGAGGTTACCTATAGCCTAGGATTTAGGGGAACTCACTGAGACATTATGTCTCATCCCAATCCTTATTTGTTTCAGATAAACAGGTTGGATTAGCAAGCTAGTAGCCGAATGGATGATGCGTCAAGTGTTCGTTCGTACCCGCTGCAGGATGAGATGGTTATGCAAGGATGCATTCATTATACTTTAGAAAAGTTGAGTTGTATTATTATGTACGAACACAATTGATTGTATTTATATTCATTCGTAGCTGTATTGTTGTAAAAATTTTTAATGTATCGAGTACTAAACTAACGCACATGCTAGACTTTCTAGATACGTCTAGTATGGGTGTTACAGGTTGTAGAGGGAAAACGCAACTATAGCTATTGAGATCATTGTACAATTTTTGCAAAATAAAATAACTTGACGTTTTTTTCTTAGTTCATCTAAAAATGTAAGAACCAAATTAATTCTGATATACTTAATGGAGCCAAACTCAATTTAGATTTTGGAACCTTATGAAGAATGTTATATTTTGTAGGCCATCAAATTGGGGATCTTTCAATCATCAAATGCAGCCGCTTCCACCAAAATTCTTATCTTTGGTGGAAAATATCCACAGGATTGTATCTAAGGAATGAAATACAATATCTAAGCTGGAGTCTAATGTAGTTATACCTGCTGCTGCACAGATAGCTTTTGCAGGTCAATGTTATGGTAATAATTGGTCTTCACTTTGGCTTCCTATTGAACTTATTCTTGAAGATGCTTTGGATGGAGGGCACATAGCAGATTTTAATTGGAGATTGTATTATCAATCATAATCAAAATCCAGACAAGCCCGATTCAAGAATCACTTGTACTTCCAATGAAGACGCTGATTTCTGACAAACTTTTGCACCACATACAGGAAGTTTTTTAAGCTTGTAGTAGCAGCTTTAGAAAAATTGGACCATGTATCTGGTCACAGATACGAAAACCTAGTTACCATACTTGAATTTTTTTTTTTTTTTTTAATATGCCTTTATAAATTGTTAATCATTTTTTTTGACAGAATATAAATTGTTGATCATAATTATTATTCTAATCACGATTTCGAATAAAAGGATATCATTTATTAAGAATAAAAGCAAATCTTGTTCAAAAAAATAAAATAAAAGCAAATCATAAATAATTGTTGTAAACCACGTTTAATCCATAAATATCTCACGACACGAGTTTTATAAGCGTATATTGCACCCTTTACTGTAAACCCTAAAATTCAATTTGTTTGCTTTGCTTAGGAAGAAGAAGCTATGGCAGCGGCGTTCCTCCCCGACGAACTCATCATGGAAATCCTCTCTTGGCTCCCCGTTAAACCTCTTATGAAATTCAGATGCGTGAACAAATTTTTCAAAACTGTCATCTCTGATCCTCAATTCGTTGAAGTTCATCTCAATAAATCTGTACGAAACCCGCACCTCACATCAATTTTGCCACAAAATTATGAGGATAAACAAGTAATTGATTGGAATCTTGTAACCTTCCCAATTTCTCGTTTACTCGAGAATCAATCGACCTCCATTCTTTATTATGATCCTTACTATCGATTGACCAATGACTACTGTCGTTGGTGGGTCGTTGGTTCGTGTAATGGATTGCTATGCTTGATTGATATCCTTAAGCCACATTTTCAAGATTCACGAATCTGTTTTTGGAACCCCGCCACTAGGACAAAATCTGAGTATTTGTTACCCTCTTCTAATAATTGTATTTGGTTTACTTTTGGTTACGATACTTTGGCCAGAACTTATAAGGTGGTGGCATTCTGTAAAGAGTTGGAAGTGGAGCATGGTAATGCAAGAATCGGGGTTAAAATTATCAGCATGGGGGATAATTCTTGGAGAAATATTCAATGCTTCCCCATGCTTCCACTTTACAGATTTAATAACCATGGGGTTTATTTGAGTGGTACTATTAACTGGTTGGCTCTACGTGATCACTCTGTTTCGGATTTATTTTATTGGAATGATGGATCTACTACTGTTAAGGAGTATGTGATTCTTTCACTTGATCTATCGGGTGAGAAATACACTCAATTGTTGCTTCCTCGGGATTTTGGTAAGGTTCCACGTCATCAGCCAAAGCTTGTGGTTTTGATGGGCCGTCTTTGTTTTTGTCATGATTTTGAGGAAACTCATTTTCTTATATGGCAAATGAAGGATTTTGGTGCTCCAGAGTCTTGGATTCAACTATTAAAAATTAGTTATAGCAATTTCTTTTCACCAACGGAGCATAAACGATTAGATTTGTTACCACTATATCTTTCTGAGAATGGGGATACATTGATATTGGCAAATGACCGCGATGACGACGAGGCATTTATATATAACTGCAAAGACAATAAAGTCAAGAGAATTGGAATTACCAATAAAATATTGTGGTCACGGACCAATGATTACGTTGAAAGTTTAGTTTCGACACATTGAAAGTGAGTTTCCCTAACAAGTATAACTAGTTTGATTTTATGTCATTCATATAAACTAGTTTGAATTGATGTACTTCATATATATTGCTATTAAATCCTTGTCAGTTTATAATAATATGTTGTGTGAATATTTTGTATAATTGCTTGGCTGCTTAGCTTGTTTAAAATGTAGAATAAGTATCTATTAACCATTGTTGGATGTTTGGCTCTAATGAATTGGAGGAATTTGTCTTCATGATATTATAAGTTTGAAGATGATATTTTTTTAAGGTAATTTCCTGGAGAACAATTATCGTAGAGGTAAAGTCATTCACTGTTAAATATTCGTATAGGAAAAATTAAATTGTCCTTGTTTTGGGAAGATAATACATTATTTAGAATTGAGATGCAAGGGAAAACCTAAACAGAATAATAGAATGTGTAAGGTGGAAGTGTGAAACTGATTTATGAGCAAGGGACATATATCAGTAATTGAGAGTATATAGACTAGAGCAAGTTTTACACTGAAAATCCATGTATAGAGACTGAGAGATTGTATGGGAACAGACCCAAAATATTATTTGAACAATCGACGTTTCAAAAACTCTTTTAAATGACTCCTAGATTTTGCATGCACATCTTGGTATAAGGTATAATTTTGGGAAGCTTGAATGGTTTATGTTTGAATTAAGTTACTTGGAAATTGATTTTGATTGTTTAGATAGCATATAAACAATCTGCCGTTGAAGTGAATTTTTTTTACTGGGTGGTGCTTGGAAATGTCTTTATTTGGAATTTTACCAGTGATGGTTTTTGTCTATTCAATGATTCCTTCAGTTCTATTCTTGTTTTTGTCTACTCAAAGTAATGCATTCATTTCACAAAAATGAGTTTTAACTAGAGCTCGTTATTCTTTCAAAAAAAAAAAAAAAAAAACTAGAGCTCGTTAATATTTGGTATGAAGGATTATTTCAAAATCATATTTTAATTTTCTGTCGTGGGTTCTATATTATGTTTGCTGCAACATAGAAATAATGCAGTCCACAGACTAATTTGCTGGATTTTTTTTGAAGAAATTTTACTGGATTTGTTTTCTTCTCCGCTGCAATTTTATTTCACAAGTTTGTATAAGAAATACAAGACTGAGTGGACCGGGCGCTTAGCTCACGTGCTTAACCGTCTCCTTTCATAATCTATCTGCTGCCTTGCACAAAAATGTATAGTTGACTGTGCTTGTACCAGCATCATCTCAACACTTTTAAAATTCTTATACACATGTTCGCAGTCACTGTGTCTGATGGTATTGTTCTTGTTGTTGCCATCACAATGACCAATTGACCATGATTTGTGTTCTTGCCTTCTAGGAATGTATTTCTACCACTCACCATAAGAAAATTCAACCATCCTTTTGGACTTGAAAGTTAGTTATTCACTAGTTGAAAGAAGGTGATTCTATTTTCAAGATTTGGCTTAATTTAGCATTATGATTAATAATAATTTTATTGGGAATGATTTTGATACTATTAGTGTATGCAAGTATGAGTATCTAGAAATAATTAAGGAAGTATTTTATAATTTTATTTTAAACTGTAATTTGTTACTGTTAACACAATTTTTTTTTTTCTAACATGAGTGTTGTTGGATACATTGGCAAAAAGAGGATCGAACATGACAGGAAGCTGGAAGCAATGGTTCTCTTCCGATATTGTTGTACATTTTACTCTTCGTAACGTTGGATGGGAGTTTACTCTTCGTAACGTTGGATGGGAGTTTAGTTTCCATTGTGGACTCTGATGGGAAGCCAAATACCAAAAGAATGAAGAATGGTACAACAAAATGAGAACTAAGAAAAAACACAAGTGACTTGAATTTTGCAGAATGCTAAAACCCATTAAAGTTATTGTAACTTTCAATCTAGCCAGAGTCCATTGCCAAGACAATGCCTTTATTTCCACGAGCAATTCTTCCGCCATCTTCACCGTATTGTTGAAGATTCTACAATTAACCTCATTCCAGATTACCAAAATTGTTGCTTGCCAAATCAAACAAAATCCTTGCCCAAACCGTCTCACCAATCCAACATTACAAGTGTAATAACAAATTTGGAGGCGTAATAAACATGAAATCTAACTGTCGCACCACCAAATTCCATACCCTACTGGTCACATCGCAAAACAAAGAGGTTATTCATATTTTCCGCTATCGAGTCACATAAAATGCAGTTTCCCAAAGCATCCAAAGGAAGAATATTGCAAATAATAAGATTTGGCCCGTTTGTTTTAGATATAAAAACAATAGATTTTTCTTTGTATTTCTAAAAATGTATTTTTTAAAAATTTACTCAAAAATAGTACAAGTTATTTCAAACTCATTTAGTATAAGTTAAAAATGAGATTTTGGCATTCACTAGCTTAAATATTCATTGTTAGAGATTTTACATAGTAAAAATCACATATTTTTTCAAAGTGACATCTTTCAAAAATGATTTTTATGAAAAGCTATTTGAAATAGCTTTTTTTTTTTTAGAGATTTTTTCGAAATTTTAGTATCCAAAAAGAACTATAACAAAATGATGAAATACTTAGAATTACATTTTAAGATAAACTATTCAAACGGATTTTTCATTTGAAACTTTCCTTAACAGTTTCTTTGTTAAAAAAAATTGTAGCAAAAGAATATTACACTATAAATATCTATTTTAAAAAAAGCTAAAACAAACAGTCTGAATACAATAAGTAAAAGTTTCCACGTAAAAGCTGCCACTCTTGATGGAGCATTGCCTTTCCAAGTATAACCGAAAACATTCTTCTCACTGTCATTCCATCTATCTTCCCACACCATAGATTTTTCCAACAATTTGTAAGTCGACGATACCGAAAACAAACCATTCTCCTCCGGCCTCCATTTCCAAAAATTTGTCCCTTGAGTACAATTAATAAATCCTTACAAAACCTCCAACTAGTTTGTTAGAAGCCTTCCCTCCCACACAAATACGTTTCTCCTCCAAGATAGATCAAAGTATTTAAATCCATTCGTCAACTCCCACATTGTTCTTACGAAAGAAAGTTTATGATTCGAAAACCAAAAAAGTCTCTGAATTGATGTCCTAAAGTCGTTCTTCCCCTCCACCTATCATTCCAAAAATATTAATATATAGTTAACATATTAATATATTGTTGATATATTAAAATCTCAATGGTTACTAAATTAATAATGTTAACTATATTTTTAGAACATAAGAATTGTTAACTAAAAATATAGTTAACAATTAAATATAGTTAACATATTATTTGAACTGGTGGTCGAACAAAATGTTTGGAATTGGGGATGGACAGTAGTTTGCAATTTGTCATCTGAAAAAAAGAAAGTAGTTTTCAATTTGTCTTAAAAACTTGAGTTCTGAAAAATTTCGCGGCAGTTTATTTCCAGTTCACAATTATGTCAGTTACATGTTTTGAAGCGAATTGATTGTTAGTTTTAGCAGTTTAATTATTTTTGTATGTGTTGTGTGTCTCTTGTTGTAGATTAAAACAAAAAATTGTCAAGGGTATTTAATGGAGTAAAAATAGGCTACACCAAAATCCATGTTTTGCCCTTATTAATAGGTATAGATTTATCGTCGGGAGAATAGGGTGTTACAATGAACATTTTCTTTGATTAGCCGAATTCTCTGTTTTTTTTTTTTTATAATTTAGGAACAAATTAGGCTTGCCTAATTTCAGGTTTATTTGTTTATGAAAAGGATGTTGTTGCTTTAGATGACGAAGTGCAAAATCTGATAAATGTTATTGCTTTAGATGATGGTGAAGTGGAAATTCTGCTTAATCCACATCGAGAAATGCACCTGGAAATGTAAAACATGTCCTTTGAGGCATTTATTGAATTGGGTGAGAGGATTTGTAGTGAAAGTACTGGTTTATTAGAGGAAACAATCTCAGCTTAAAACAACAATTTACACACAACCAAACCCTAATAGCAATTATTCAGAAGAGTTCCCTTATGACGTCCAAGAAATTGATGCTTGCATAATATGTCAGAATAAATTTAAAGATTGGAATTCCTATATGTAAGAATGAATAATCATATTTTGCACATAATTACCTCTTTCAAATATTGACTTGAGCATTGGAGTGCTAACGTGCCTACATGCACCTTTGTCCTCCACCGTGAAGACTCAACCTCCGCAAAACCGGATCATCGCGAACAACTGTTCTGATTCCTCGATCGTCACCGGACAAATCACTAATTGATTAGTGACTAAAAATTGTCTTAGATATGAATTGTAGGTGTCAATGTCATTCTTTAGTGACTCATTTAGAGAGAGAAAAAAAATTAAGTGAGCAAAAATAATAATTACTGTATTATAATTACTCTATTTTTCATGCAAGAGATATAAAAAAAACCTATTTTGAGAATATTTAAGTAAAACACATATATTACATGAATGAATTTTATAAAAAAATTATAATTAACATATTTTATTTATTCTAATTTTTATTTTAAAGAGAAAAACATAACTAATTTATCAATGAGAAACAATTGTCTCATGTATAAACCATATGCCTCAAAATTACTCTTTAGTGACTCATTTGTAGAAAGTAACGTGAAAATAAACAAGCGTAATTTTTTTTTTTATAAAATCTGTATTATAATTGTTCAATTTTTAATTAATATAAAGGATATTATAAAATAACGTATTTTTTCCTTCAAAAAAATAATAAAATAACTTATTTTTAGTAATTCTTTATAGTAGCGTATATTAGTCTCGTGACTGTCCTTGTGAGCTTAGCTCAGTTGGTATGAACAATGAATAAAAATATGCAAGGTCCGGGGTTCAAGCTCCGGCCACCACAAAAAAAAAAACAATATTAGTCTCGTCACTTATTTTATAATAATAAAAATTATTGTATATGTCTTGTCAAAAAAAAAAAACAATTATTGTATATGTTATCGTGACTTATTTGTTATCGTGACTTATTTTATAATAATTACTATTATTGTATATGTTATAAGTGGTATAATTTTATATGCAAGGTCCGGGGTTCAAGCTCCGGCCACCACAAAAAAAAAAAACAATATTAGTCTCGTCACTTATTTTATAATAATAAAAATTATTGTATATGTCTTGTCAAAAAAAAAAAACAATTATTGTATATGTTATCGTGACTTATTTGTTATCGTGACTTATTTTATAATAATTACTATTATTGTATATGTTATAAGTGGTATAATTTTTTTTTCTTAAAAAAACTACCATGAATTTTATTTAAAAGATGTTAAAAAGTATGAAATTTAACTAATGGATTAGTGTAAACAATTATCTTATGAATACATTGTATCTTCAGGTGACACTACTTAGTATATTATAACTATTCTTACTTTTACGCAGAAGATATAAAATTTGCTTAAAGCTATAATTTGAAAGGAGAAAAAGGCCAACTCATCAGGGTCTACTTTCTCTATACATTGTATAGAATAGATACTAATTTTTATTTTTATAATAACTGAAATTATAAAAGTTTGATTGTAAGTTTGAGATATTTGACTGCAACAAGACCAGATAGTATATGGAGTTGGTTTACTTAGCAGATACATGGAGGAGCCACGTGTTAGTTACTTGCAAGGAGCCACGTGTTAGTTACTTGCAAGGAGCCAAGAGGATTCTTCGTTATATCAAAGGTACTCTGACCGATAGAATTTTTATGGTAATAATAGTAATGTGAAGCTTGTTGGATATACAAATAGTGTTGGGTAGGAGGTATAGAAACAAGAAAAAGTACGTCAATACATTTCATTTGGGCACCGGTGCAATATCATGTTCTTCGAAGAAACAACATGTTGTCGCTCTTTCCACAGCTGAAGCACAATATATAGTTGTGCTACTCGAACAGTGTGGCTGAGAAGAATTTTAGAAGTGATGGATCAAAAGCAGAATACTCCTACAGAGATATATTGTGATAACAAGTCAACGATTGCACTGTCTAAAATTCTAGTTTTTCAAGGGCGGTCCAAGCATATTGATATCCGGTTTCACAAGATATGAGAGTTGATTGCTGAAAAAGAAGTGGTGATCGAGTATTGTCCTACTGAAGAACAAATTACAAATATTTTTACAAAGCTTGTTGAAGATCGATTTATTTTACAAGTTGAAGATGATGCTTGGAATGACAAGTTTGAAAGCTTGATTTAAGGGAGGCAATGTTGAAAATTAAATCAAGAATGTACTAGAAGATTAAAGAAGTTATGATGTGGCACCATTTGCTTTTTTTACTTATGAGATAAGATTAGACTATTAAGTTACTTTGCCATTAAGACTAAAAAAAATAAGTAGCACAGCTAGGAATAATCTAGCGCAGCCAATGTATTTGCTTAGTCATTAATAAGTAGAAATATCTAAGTACTTTCCTCAACAAAAAAAAAAAAAATCTAAGCACTATCACCGCCTCTGTTAAGCTTTTAATTTCTTAGTTATTAAGGTTAGAAGCCTATAAAAGGCACATCATGTACCATAGCCTTGCATCAATATATCTTTATATAATACAAAAGGATACTTCTATGAGCATAAGTACACGTGGCGCCTCATTTTGCTTCTAGCATTTAATGCTCCTCAAACAATTTTTTTGCAATGCATTAGACCTTTGATCAAGAAAGTTGACTTAATTATGTACACCCTCCGGTCACTATTATAAGCAAAATTTTGCATTTTAGATACATTTAATTAATGATGTATATGGTCTTTATTATAGACTACATACATCATTTAATGAATGAATCTAAAATGCAAAGTTTTGCTTATAATAGTGACCAGAGGGTGTATTATGTATCCATTGCATTTAATATTTTTATCAACCAATTAGAATGGATCATGACTCATAATTTTTTTTTCTTAACCAATCAAAATAGATCATGACTCATTTATTTTTTATGAGCCAATCAGAATTGATCTTGACATGATTTTTTTTCCTATATATAGACAATTTGTTTTTCATTATCTTCATCTACCATCTTCCTCTCATAAAATAAAAGACATTTTGTGTCCATAATTTAGGTTTCGAGTATACTTTTTATGATTGTTTTTCATTGTGGTTGTATTTATGTGCTTTTTGTTATAGCATGTAGTTGTGAAAATTCTGTATTTAGTTTTGCTTAATTTTTTTTTATCCAGTTCCTTTTTTTTTCTTCTTCTAATTAACTATTTGCATTTTCAGGGTAACAAAATTCATGCTATTGTATGAAGAAATATGATCTATAAATTTGAGAAGGATTTGAAGGAAGGAAAGGTCTACTTTGGTGTTGCGCTACAAATCTTGGATCTTATCAAACAACGAAACATGACTACAAACAAAATTTTTAGTTTAACACAAAAATGAAATTATGTGGAGTGAATAGTGTACCTTCAGATATTTCAGTTCAGATATTGATTTCGTGTTTCTTATATGTCATTTATATGTATAATACTTTTATTTTGTTCGGATTAGTTTTTTCATCACAACATTATTTTCGATCTTAAAGAGGTAGTACAATCTATTTGGAGGCTTTGATAAACTTTTTTTTTTTTTTTAAAGAATGAGACTTTGATAAACTTGATCATTTGTTATTTACACAAGTACAAGAAAGCAACCATTTTTAGAAAACTCCAATATTGTTTTAAACAATATTGTAAATTTGAAACAATTAATTGGACTCAAAGTGGTTAATGAGTTCTACTAAAAGATGAATTATTTAAGAAAAATAATTTTTGTTAAGACTTTAATTTCCTCTTTGCTCGAATTACCCGGGTCCTTTTCCTCTGGGACCGGAGGGTTAACCCCAACAACAAAAAAACATATTAGATTTTTTCCACTATATTTTTAAACAAGTCTATGAATAACAAGATAAATGATACACATAAATGTATCAATCATGCAAGATAAATGTCTTTTGTTACTAAATGATTAATGATACACATAAATGCATCAATCATGCAAGATAAATATGGAAGCTATTTGTTTGACCAAATAAATGAAGGATATTATTATGAATGAGTTATGAATAATTGAAAAAGACATTTGTACACCCTCCGGCCACTAATATAAGCAAAAGTTTGATTTTTAGATTCATTGATTAAATAACGTATGTAGTCTTTATTATAGACTACATACGTCATTTAATGAATGAATCTAAAAATTAAACCTTTGCTTATATTAGTGGCCGGAAGGTGTACTTTTTATGTGTCATCACTTATATTATAAGTCATTCAAATGTTAACATATGTCAATGATAATTTCCAAGCCAAACAGATTCAAACAGTTTAAAAGGGAACAAGATGTAAAAAAATTTTTAGCATTTATCTACAATATTCTTTTCTTTTTTTTTTCCGAATATTACAAGTTTTTTTTATGGTATATCAATGTATGCAACAAAATAATAGTAAATGAAAAAAAATTATATATATAATCAAAACCGTGTATATTAATGTATATGCTCTTTGCTAAAACCATTTATTATTATTATTGAATGAATATGCATGTTTTTTTTTTGCTAACGAAATTTTTATTTTGTTTTTTGTTACTGCTAACGAATGAATATGCATGTTTGAACCCAAAAAAGTAGTATAGAATATGAAAGGCCTAGACATTTAAGAAAAAAATTGTATACTATCTATAAAAATGAATGAAATGAGCTTTCAAAACCTCTATAAAGGTAGTATTATAAAAAGAGAAATGATAGCAACACACACTTTTCAACATACCTTTTTTATTGGTTGCAATTTGCACGGGTTCCACCAAATCATGTGAGACCCATATAAATTTGGTGGAACTCAAGTGAGTTTTAACCAATCAAAAGAGTGTGTTAAAAAATGTATATTAAAATGTGTGTTACTAGCATTCCTCATTATGCAAAAGAAATGAAATTATTTTCCATGAAAACCGGTAAAGGTTATTGTCCCCTTTTTCTTATTTGATTTCTTCAATTTAATTGCAATCAACATTTGGTCTTCACAGTTTTTTTTGCCAATCATAGACATTGATAAAATCAAGTGTACGTATTTTCCAGATGGAAAGGAATTATTTAGGAAAAACCTTGCATTGAATTATATCATCAGAATAAAAGTTGGAAATTAATATATTTTAATGTTTTTATAACAATAAAAAATAGCACAAGAAAAAAGCGCACCATACAAGTATGTTCCTTTTTTTACTCATATAAACATACTATCTTTTCCCCTAAAAAAACATATTCGTTTTTTTTAATAATTTTATTTAGGTGAGATTTTTTTTTGTCAATATCTCTCTTTATTTAGGTGAGTTGAGTCCAAAGAGAAAACCTCAAGAATCAAAAAGAGATTATAATGTATTATCCATCAAGGATGTCCTAACGCTGGTATTGAGAATTGTACTCACACTTTAATGGGGGCTGGAGTCAATTTATTATCAACTAAATCAACATATATCGACAATATAAGCACATTCTCAATCACACTACAGTTCTTTATATTTTTATATTTATCTTTATAATAAACATTTATCTTACATTACATATAAAGTACACATTACGGTCTCTCATTTCCTACCTCATTTCATGCTATGATATTTCATTTTTATAAAACAAAATATTCAAATAAATATTTAAAATTGTCCATGATGATTATGGTACCATTCTAAATTAAATGTTTTTATATCAGCATTTACACAAAAAATCAATTATGTCTATATTTGTTTTTTTGGGTCAAGTTATGCCGATATATGTTAATTGTGGGTGTTTACTAATTTGTTAAATAAATGTCTTTCAAGTGGTACTAACATGTTTTCCTAATTCAACTTTCAATTTATGGATTTCTCCCATTTAGTATCAAAAACATATATTCTTGCTCAATGAAGATTTGGTTCAATTGTCGTGAGTTTAGCTTTTACTGCTAACGTGAAAACTTCTTGATGGGTGGTACGTAAGTATCTCGATTAGAGCTCGATAAATCTCAAAATATATCCTAATTCAGATGAGCCCTTGGAGTCTGACTCACTAAATTTTCACTTATAAAAAATAAATAAATTAAAAATAACAAGTTTTCTTTGTGAGAAAAACATCCGCAATGCAAAATATATTCTTTTATTTTTTTTTTCAAATGTATTTGGTAGTTTTGAATATGTCCACCAACAAGCATATTTTTCTTTTGGTGAATTTTAATGGAATGCTTACTAACAAGTATACATACATCATTGTTCATAAAAAAGTAAATAATACACATCATCGTAAATATAGATATTTTCTTCAGTTTGATGTAAATATGATTTATTTTCAATTAAAATGACTGAATAAGTATACCACTTCTTTTTACGATCACACCCCTTAATTAAGGGAATGTTTAATATGACGTTTCTTTTTAACATTTCTTTTTTACTTAATTAAAAAAAATATCACATCATTTAAAATGTTAAATAAATATGTAATTTATCAGCTCAAGTAACACATCAATATTTTTCCATGGTTACTTTCCAGCAAATACCAAAAGTCTTCTCATGGATAATCACATTAGGCTAAGAGTAACCACAAAGATGAAATTGACACCACATCTCCGTCCTAATCTTTAATGCACTAGGTATATAAGTCATCTCATTTATATGTTTCTCACCACATACTCTTGCATCCAATATGAAGTTTTAACTCATATATGACATATTAACATATCTCCTTTACGTGTGAGACTTTGTACATTTGTAATCTGGTAACATAACCAAATAAGATTAGAGAAAACATAACATGCTATAAAAGTGGGTTGGTGGTGATTTAATGGATGAATGTTTTTATTCTTTTCATTCATGAGAAGAGAGAAAGTAAATTAGAAAAAGATAGAAGACAAAAAAGCAATTCAAACATGACAGAGATGATAAGAAAAAAAGAAATGTTTGTGCTTTGTCTATGAGAGTATGTAGAATAGAGTGAATTCCTGGTGATTTACGAGTTTGTTGAAGGAGTTCGAAATTTTTTAGTATATATTTTACCAAAAAATTAAACTAAATAAAAAATGTCACATTGTTTTAATAATAAATACAACAACCCTTTATTTTGTCAAATTAGCAAAACACATACAATTTTTCATTGTCAAATCCAACCAAAGATCAAAAGTGAATGAATTTGAAATAATAGAGGTTAAATAAAAGATATAGCATGAAAGTGAATAGCAACCAATAACTAAAATTTAAGATAAAAAATTAACAAATGTCATCCAATGCCTAACAAAGTAATTTATCATAATTTTGGGATAATGTTCAGACTTTCAGATGAGCCTACATTGAGTTAGATCACCATATTAGGTCAAAAGCAACCATATAAGTGAGATTGCCACACCACATCTTTACAAAAAATCTTAAGTCATTAAGTATATGTGTCATCTCACTTATATGTTGTTCAAAATCTACTATTTTATCCAATGTAGAACGTCAACTCACACTTGATACATTAACGTATGTTAATCAAGTGTGTGACTATCCACATCCGTAAATATGTGACATAGTCGAATAAGGTCAATCGTAGGCAGATCATGTTCAAAAAGGTAGTTTGATAGTGATTTCATGGAGGCAAATTTATGTTTATTTATTTCATGATAATAGAGAAAGGAAATTAAAAAGAAAAAATAGAATACGGAAAAAGAATTTGAACATGATAAAAATGATTAGGGAAAAAAATATATGTAGCATGCTTTATCCGAAAAATTATTGGGAATAAACTGAGTTGCCGGTAATTATATGAGTTTGTTGAAGGGGTTGAAGATTTTTGAGTAATTATTTTATCAAAAAATTAGACTTAATTAACAAAGCGTCACGTCATTTTCAAATGTCTAATAAGCATGTGCTTTGTCAACTAACATAACACATCTGCATTTTTCCATTGTAACATCCCACTAAAGACCAAATGTAAAGTAATTTTAAATGATAAAGGTTGAATAAAAAATGGCATGAGAGCGAATAATGACATCCAAAAACTATATTTAAGTTAAAAAAGAAATAAACAAATGACATCTAAACACCAGCAAAATAGTTCATCTTAATGTTGGGACGACACAGAGAGCCTATATTGTGTTTGATCCTCATATTATGCAAAGAACAATCACACAATGGAGATTGACACCACATATCGACTTCAAATATCTAATGAGCTTATGAGCATGTATTTTTTTCAACTCAACATAACACTTCTACATTTTTCAATTCTTAGATCCCACCAAAGACTAAAAGTAAAATGGTTTGAAATAATAGATATTGAATAAAAAAAACAGCATCAAAGCAAATGACATCCCTAAACTATAAATTTTAAGATGAAAAAATTTAATAAATGATATCCAAAACTAACTAAATAGTTCATCATAATATTGTGTCTTCTGAGGGAGCCTATTTTGTATTTTTTTTATATAATCAGTTTAGGCTAAGATCAACCACAAAAGTAAGATTCACACCACATCTTCATCTAAAATCTTAAGACATTATGTACATAAGTTATCTCACTTATATTTTCCTCACCATCTACCATTGAATTCAATGTGAAACTTTAACTCACATATGACATATTAACATCTCTCTTAAATGTGAGACTTTTTGCATGTGTAATATGGTGACATATCCAAATTATAAGGACAAACTGAGACCTAACATGAAAAAGGAATTTTTTTACATGAGATAGATGGTAAGGAAAACAAGTAAGGGGTGTGTGCTTTAACCTTTAAAGTATAGCAAATGGATTGAGTTGCTTGCAATTTTGTAGTTATGTTGAGGGATTAGGAGATTTTGGGGTAATTACTTTACGAAAAAAATAGACCCAATTAAAAAACGTCACATCATTTTAAAATTTCTAATAGGTATATATTTTTGTAAACTCAAAATAATACATTTATCTTTTTTCATTATCAGAATTCACAAAAGACCAAAGTCAAATAATTTAAAATAAGGAATGTTGAATAAAAAAACAACGAACGTGAATGAAATTCAATAACTAAAATTTAAGATAAAAAAGTTAAACAAATGACATATAAAAACTAACAAAACAGTTCATCATGATTTTGGGACTTCTAGGGGATTATGCATAGAGTTTGATCACCATCTTAGATTAAGAGAAACCTCACAAGTGAGATTCATATCATATCTTCGTCCAAAACCTTTAGGCATCAGGAGTCATCTCACTTATATGATGTTCAAAATCTATTATTCCATCCAATACAGAACTTTAATACACACTTGATAAATTATCATTCAACTATCCACCTCCGTAATTACATGACGTATTTAAATATGGTCAATTGAAATCACAAAATGTTCAAAAAATTTGGTTGGTTGTGGTTTCATGGAGGGGGTTTATGTTTCTTTCTTTCATGAGAAGAAATTGTTGGAACAAAATGTGTTTAACAATGAACCTTAAAGAGTTTTGATGATAACAAGGTATTAAAAATTGTAAATTGGACTAGCTAATATTTGTTCAAGTGTACAGGACCATAATTATAAAGTTACATCATCATTGGTTCTGAATGAGCAAATAAAGAGCTAAGGAAACAACAAAAATTTGAAGCTTGGACGCTCCTGAAGGCAACTTGCTCCTGAAGAAATAGCGCTCCTGAAGTAAGCTGCTTCTGAAGAATAGTGCTTCTGAAGACAAGAGGTCCAGAAGCCACATCATCAGAAGCTGCGTCATCAGAAGCTGCAGAAGTCACATCATCAGAAGCTGCATCATCAGAAGCTGCCTCATCAGAAGCTATTTCACCAGAAGCTGAATCTCAACTGGATTTGCAAAAGATTCAAGAATTGAAGAATTATCAATGCAAAAGCTGTCTATTGGATTCGAAAACACAAACAAAGGATTAGTGGAGTTTTGCAACGGTCATTTCAAAGGTGTTTGAAGGCTTGTGCTTGCAATTTGGACGAAAGCGTTGACATTGTACTTTGTACGAATTGTACAACCACGTTCTCCACTACTCTGTTTTGTGTCCACGCTTCAAGACAAGAAAACAGCTCCAGAATACGGTCTCGCCTGCATAGATGTTCCTTTGGATAAGGAATGGATTTCAAATTGGTTCTTCATAGGACAACAACCAAATCAGGCAAAAGATCATTGGTGAAAGATCAAGCTTCAACAACGACTCTTTGGTGTGCTGGCAATTTCACAACGTCTCTTTCACACCTCTATATAAAGGAGTGAAGACCTAGAGAATTGGTAATGCAAGAACGCTGAACGAAAGACTCACAAGATTTTCACAAGTACCAAACCTCTGCTGAAATTGTTCTGCATTCACTTAGAATTTCTGTGTCTCAAAGTCATATCTTAGAAATTCTTAAGTTCATTGAGTCTGTATCTGATTTGTATTGTGAGCACCTCTGATTGTATATCAAGTGTTCAACCTTAAACAATTTTTTGTGTAATTTTGTTTAGTTAGGAAGTCTCTTGCAGTTGTGCTTGAGCAGGAAGTCTCTTGATTGTGTTCTTGAGCAAAGGAAGTCTCTTGCTTGTGTGCTTGAGCATTGGAAGTCTCTTGCTTGTGTGCTTGAGCATTTGTAATCAGATATTACTCATAGTGAAATCTCCTTGGAAGTGCAAGGGGGACTGGACTACTTCCGGATTGTGGAAGGAACCAGTATAATTGCTTTGTGTCGTTCTTCTTCTCTCTCTCTGTTTTATTCCGCTGCATTTAGATTCTGATTATCACTTCAGAAGCTGTCTTGCTTAGCTTCTGATCAGTGTGTTCAGTTTTTAGGAGAAACGAAGAATTTTTCTAAAACACAATTCAACCCCCCTTCTTGTGTTTTTCTCACCTTCAATTGGTATCTAGAGCCTTGGTCTGTTGTGTAACACTTAACCGTGCAACAGTCAAAGATCTGAGAAAAACATGTCTACTCCTCCTCCTACTGGTTCTATTGATACTAGCTATAAACATGTCTCACATGATTATAGTGATAGTAAGAAAACCAGTGTTGGAAAAGTTCCAAAGTTCAATGGAGATGCTGAAGAGTTCTCTTGGTGGAAGACCAACTTTTACAGTTACATCATGAGCCTGGATGAAGAATTATGGGATATTCTGGAAGATGGTGTTGGTGATTTAGTCCTTGATGAAGAAGGAGCTGCTGTGGATAGAAAGAAACATACTCCAGAACTGAGGAAACTTTACATGAAGCATCATATTATCAGAGGAGCTCTTGTCACTGCCATACCCAAAGCAGAATACATGAAGATGAGTGACAAATCCACTGCTAAAGCTATGTTTGCTTCTCTCTGTTCAAATTATGAAGGGAGCAAGAAGGTCAAAGAAGCAAAGGCTCTCCTGCTTGTACATCAGTATGAGTTATTCAAGATGAAGGATGATGAAACTATTGAGGAGATGTACTCAAGGTTTCAAACCTTAGTTTCTGGGCTACAGATTCTAAAGAAGAGCTATGTTGCTTCTGATCATGTAAGCAAGATACTCAGAAGCTTACCTGCCAGATGGAGACCAAAAGTGACTGCCATTGAGGAAGCTAAAGATTTAAACACTTTAAGTGTCGAAGATCTTGTTAGTTCTCTCAAAGTTCATGAGTTAAGTCTTAATGAACATGAGTCTACTAAGAAGAGTAAATCAATAGCTCTTCCATCCAAAGGCAAGTCATCAAAAGCTCTCAAAGTGGTTGAATCTGAAGAGGAAGAACAGTCAAGTTCAGATTCTGAACCAGATGCTGCTGAAATGGCCATGCTCTCAAACAGACTTCAATATCTGGCCAAGAAGAACAGAAAGTTTCTCTCCAGAAGGGGTAACTCCAGAAGCTCAAGGAAAGAAGATCAGAAGGGATGCTTCAACTGTAAGAAGCCTGGACACTTCATTGCTGAATGCCCTGATCTTCAAAGAGAAAAGTCAAAGGACAAATCAAAGAGGTCTACATTCAAACCAAGCAAATTCAAGAAGCAGATTAAGCAGAGTTTAATGGCAACCTGGGATGATCTGGGTAGTGAATCTGGATCTGATAAAGAGGAAGCTGATGAAGATGCAAAGGTAGCTGTTGGGTTGGTAGCAACAGCAACTTCAGAAGCTGGATCAGATTCAGACTCAGAAGATGAAAATGAGGTATATTCCAAAATTCCCAGAGATGAACTTGTTGAGTCACTTAAAGAACTTCTTACACATTTTGAAGTAAGAACCAATGAGTTGAAGGATTTAAAAGAAAAATATGTTGATTTGGTACAACAGCAAAAATCAACTCTATTGGATCTGAAAGCTTCTGAACAAGGACTTAGGGGCTTTGACTTCATGTGTAAAACATATGAAGACCAGCTCAGGTTCTTATGTCAGAAGCTACAAGAAAAGTGTAATGAAAAACCTTTAAGTAATCATGAAATTGCTCTTGAAGATTTCATTATATCTGGCATTGACAGAAGCAGAGTAGCTTCTATGATTTATAGCATTTACAAGAACAATGGCAGAGGAATTGGTTTTCCAGAAGTGAAACTGGAGAAAACCAATCTAAAGTCTTGTTGTGAATGCATCAAGGAAGGTCTGAAAACATTCTTTGTACCAGAAGGGGCTGAGTTGGAAACTGTTGTTCAATCAGAACCTGAAGCTTCTAGTTCTAAAGCTAAGATTACTTCAAAGCCAAAGAACTCTAAGTCAAAGGCTATGATCAAATCTGATTCCAAGACTTCAAAGGTTAGGATCCTGAAAAGATCAGAACCTATTCCTCAGAGTCTGGTGAAACCAAAATCTGGGGTTCTGAAGTCTAAGTTTCAGAAGAAGACAGTTACTGCTTCTGAAGTACCAAAACCTAAGGTGATGGTTAATCAGAAGCAACCCAACTCACAGCACAAGGTACAAGAAGTGAAGAGTAAAGCCTTAAGTACTAACCTTCCAGGACCCATAGAACAATGGGTACCTAAATCTAAAAATGTCAATGATGCAGGTATGTCTAAGAGCACTACCAAAGCAAAGATCATGGTACCTAGACAGCGGTTGCTCAAGACACATGACAGGAGACAAGTCCATGTTCCTCAGCCTAACAATGAAAGAGGGAGGAAATGTGAAATTTGGAGGCAACCAGTCAGGCAGGATCATAGGTACAGGAACTATTGGTAATTCCTCTACCTCAATTAATAATGTATGGTTGGTAGATGGTCTTGAACATAACCTTTTGAGCATTAGTCAATTTTGTGATAATGGTTATGATGTGCTTTTTGAAAAACCCAACTGTACAGTAATCAACAAGGAAGACAAATCCATTGTGTTCAAGGGAAAGAGAGTTGACAATGTCTATAAAATCAATTTTTCTGAACTGGCTGATCAGAAGGTGGTTTGCCTACTATCAGTGAATGATAAGAAATGGATGCGGCACAGAAGGTTGGGACATGCTAACTGGAGGTTAATCTCTAAGCTTAGTAAGTTCCAACTTGTGAAAGGGCTACCAGACATTGACTATCATTCAGATGCACTCTGTGGTGCATGTCAGAGAGGGAAAATTGTGAAATTATCTTTTAAAACCAAAGACATTGTTTCAACCTCAAGACCTTTAGAATTACTCCATATTGATTTATTTGGACCAGTAAGTACTGCATCCTTATATGGAAGTAGATATGGATTAGTCATTGTTGATGATTACAGCAGATGGACTTGGGTGAAATTCATAAAGAGTAAAGATGTTGCGTGTGATGTATTCAGTAGCTTCTGCACTCAAATTCAATCTGAAAAAGAATCAAAAATTTTGAAAGTCAGAAGTGATCATGGTGGAGAATTTGAAAATGAGCCATTTGAAGCTTTTTGTGAAAAACATGGAATTTTCCATGAGTTCTCTTCTCCTAGAACACCACAACAAAATGGGGTTGTAGAGAGAAAGAATAGAACGTTACAAGAAATGGCCAGAACCATGATTCATGAAAACAATTTACCAAAACATTTTTGGGCAGAAGCAGTGAATACAGCATGCTATGTTCAAAACAGGATCTATATTAGACCTATTTTGGAGAAAACAGCATATGAACTCTTTAAAGGAAGAAAACCCAATATCTCTTACTTTCATCAATTTGGATGTACATGTTACATTCTGAACAACAAGCTCTACCTAAAGAAATTTGATGCCAAGGCCCAAAGAGGAATCTTCTTAGGTTACTCTGAAAGGTCAAAGGCATACAGAGTGTATAATTCAGAAACACTTTGTGTTGAAGAATCTATGCACGTTAAATTTGATGACAAGGAGCTTGAAGATAAAACTTCAAAGCAAGGTGAAAGTTTTGCAGAGATACAGGTTCCTGAGGCTACTCCAGAACCTGATCAGATAGCTGAGTCTGAAGATAGTCCAGAAGCTGAACCCACATCAGAAGCGCAAGATGAAACTGCTTCTGATGAAGCACAAGATGGCTCACATCAAGCAGATCCTCCCAGAAACATATTCAAACACAAGTCTTCACATCCTGAGGAGCTAATCATTGGAAACAAAGATAGTCCAAGAAGAACAAGATCACATTTCAGACAAGAGGAGTCAATGATTGGACTAATCTCAATGATTGAACCTACAACAGTTGATGAAGCACTTTCAGATGATGGATGGATCCTAGCTATGCAAGAAGAGTTGAATCAATTTCAAAGAAATGATGTGTGGGATCTGGTACCCAAACCTCAGCACAAGAACATTATTGGAACAAAATGGGTATTCAGAAACAAGCTGAATGAGCAAGGTGAAGTAACAAGAAACAAAGCCAGGCTTGTTGCACAAGGGTATAGTCAACAAGAAGGCATTGATTACACTGAAACGTTTGCTCCAGTTGCAAGATTGGAAGCAATCAGGTTACTTCTTTCCTTTGCAGTTAATCATGGCATAATATTATATCAAATGGATGTCAAGAGTGCATTTCTAAATGGTGTCATAGAAGAAGAAGTGTATGTCAAGCAACCTCCTGGATTTGAGGATATTAGATATCCTGACCATGTTTTTAAACTGAAGAAATCACTATATGGCTTGAAACAAGCTCCCAGAGCTTGGTATGATAGACTAAGTAATTTCTTAATCAAAAATGATTTTAAAAGAGGACAGGTTGACACTACACTCTTCAGAAGGACCCTTGAGAAAGATATTCTTGTTGTGCAAATATATGTTGATGATATAATATTTGGTTCTACTAATGCATCTCTTTGCAAGGAATTTTCGGAGTTAATGCAGGATGAATTTGAAATGAGCATGATGGGAGAGCTGAAGTTCTTCCTGGGCATTCAAATCAATCAATGCAAGGATGGAGTCTATGTTCATCAATCAAAGTACACAAAGGAGCTTCTGAAGAAGTTCAAACTTGAAGATTGTAAAGTGATGAACACTCCAATGCATCCTACGTGCAATCTGAGCAAAGAAGATGAAGGAGCTAAAGTAGATCAGAAGCTGTATAGAGGTATGATTGGTTCTTTGTTATACCTCACTGCATCTAGGCCAGATATTTTATTCAGTGTATGCTTGTGTGCAAGATTCCAATCAGATCCTAGAGAATCTCATATGACTGCTCTCAAGAGAATCTTCAGGTATTTGAAAGGAACAACTAATCTTGGACTCCTTTATAGGAAATCCTTAGATTATAAGCTAATTGGATTCTGTGATGCTGATTATGCTGGTGATAGGATTGAAAGAAAGTCAACCAGTGGCAATTGTCAATTTCTGGGTGATAATCTTATATCCTGGGCTAGCAAAAGACAAACAACTATTGCTATGTCTACAGCAGAAGCAGAATACATTTCAGCTGCAAGTTGTTGTACACAACTACTTTGGATGAAACATCAGTTGGAAGATTATCAGATAACTGCTAACAGTATTCCCATTTATTGTGATAATACTGCTGCTATTTGTTTGTCTAAAAATCCAATTTTGCATTCAAGAGCGAAGCACATTGAAATCAAACACCATTTTATCAGAGATTATGTTCAAAAAGGAATTTTAGATATACAATTCATTGATACTGAAAATCAATGGGCTGATATATTTACTAAGCCTTTAACTGTTGAAAGATTTGATTTTATAAAGAAAAATTTGAACATGCACTTTGTATCTGATTAAATGCTTGCTTGCTCCTGAATAGGATTTTAGGTTCTGAAGTTAGTTCAGAAGCGGTAGTCCATCAGAAGCTCTTTATTGAGGTTCTGAGGAAAACTCGCTTCTGATGATGACGTCAGCATCTGAAGTCCAGAAGCTGGATTTGTTGCTTCTGAATAGTTGAATTAGTTGAAACGTTGGAAGTTACCTTTTAAAAAGTAACTTCTGGCCCACTAACTTGGTAGTTACTCTGTGAACTTCTTACGTGGCCTGTATGTGTTGGTGTATAACTAAAAGGGCAATGATGATTTAATAGCTTTGAAAGTACTTTTCACGCGCCCCCAATTTTGTCATTAATGTTATGTTTGTTTGTCTCTTTTGAATTGCAATCGTTTTACTTTTAACACTTTGACAATTCACACACTACTCACTCACAACAAACACATTTGCTCTCAAACCTCTTGCGAAGTAAGCGCATTCTCTCAACCTTAGAACCATAAAATCTTCATCTTCTTCAAGTCTTCGTCAATCATCAAATGGCATCATCTAGCTCAAAAGTTTCAGAATCTACATCAAACATGCAAAGCGTACCAGAATCCGGGTCCGTCTACAAAGAAAAGACTATGGATATTCCATGGGAATCCTTAATAGTTCAAGTAGAGTCACCGGTGGATTTTGCTTCACTCAAGAAGTATGAAGTAAACATGGAAGGATTGATAGAGACTCAGATGCTGTCTGAGTATTTCAAGATGCTAAATGGGCCAACATATGTGAACTTGGTCAAGGACTTTTGGTTAAAAGCTGAAGTGTACAATGAAAAGCCTGCAAAAGTTGTAAGCAAACAAGCTGGGTCAAAGAAAGGGAAAATGGCCATGGATATGAATCCTACATCATTTGACAGCTTAGAAATAAGGTCTGAAGTGATGGGCATTCCTATAACCATCACTGAGGAAGTTATAGCTAAAGCTTGTAAAAGGCATGCAGAGGGAAGATTCCAAGAAATAGTCAGGAAGGAAGATGTCCTGCTAAAAGGTTACTACAACTCTCTTCTGGGTGGGAAGAAAGATGCCAAGCCTTCAGAAATGGAGATTCACAACAGAATGTTGGTGAAATTCAGTAATGATTGCTTCTTTCAAAGAGCAGGAGGGTCTGACCAACCCAACAACCAACAGAAGTTAGCAATTTATTTCATGACCAATCTGGAAAAGATAAACTTCCCCAGATATGTAATGGATCATCTCTGCTGGGCCATAAACGAAAGCACTACAAGAGGAAGAAAACAAGTACCCTATGGAAGATTGCTGTCTGAAATCTTTCATCAAGGAAGGGTGCTGGAGTTCTTAAAAAGGACAAGGAGTGCTTCTGATAAATGTTTCGAAGTCTCTACTGCTGAAAGGACTATCAGTAGCAGGAGCTTATGCTCTATGAAGTTCATCAAGGAAGTCTCTAAAGATGATAAGTGGTTAGAGATGACAACTGCTGAAACTGAGATAATCAGGGACTTTCCTTCCATCTTTAAGGAAAGTGACTCTGATTTCCTAGTTCAATCAGTAGCTGAGTACGTCTTGGAGGAAGATGCGAGGTCTCAGGAGGAAGCTGCTCTTGCTAAAGGGAAAGGCAAGAAGGCCAAAGCAGTTGCTGTGTCAGAAGCTGCTGTTTCTGATGCACCTAAAGGGAAAAGGGCCAGAACTAGTTCTGAATCTGATGCTGCTCCTACTAAAGGCAAGAAGGCCAGAACTAGTACTGAGTCAGAAGCTGCTAAACCTGTTTCTATCAAGGAAAAAGGAAAGATGCAGAAGGTTGGTGCTGCTTCTATTCCACAGAAGAGAAGAAAAGGTAAGGCAGATTTGGTAATCACCCAAGAGCAGCTGGAGGAAGCTCTTGAAGAAATGGAAAAAGAAGAAGCTGATCCCAAGCTGAAGAAGAAGAAGGCTCCTCTTCAACTTGTGAGTCCTATGGTTGAAATGACTCCAAGAATGAAAAGGATGGCAGATGAGCGTGCTTCTGATCTTATATCAGACAGAAAGGAACAAAAAGCACAATACATTCATCAAAGAGATGAAAAGCTCAAGGCTTTGGGATTGGAAGACTGTGATAGGTTCTACAAAGATAAATTGGCTGAAGTAAGAGCCATTGCTGGTAAGCCTACTGAAGACAATGAGGAAGACGATATGATGCTCATTTTTGAAAATGCTCCAGAAGAGGGAACTTCAGAAGTAGTTCCTCAAGCTGCAGATCCACAAAAGATCACTTCTGAAGCTGGCCCTGCAGATCAGGTAATTCAGATTCCAGTCACCTCTCTCCCCATTTCACCCTCTTCACCATCAGCACCTGAACCAATAGAAGACACTTCTGTCTTAGATAATCTTGCTCTCCACTACTCAGGTGAGTTACCCATAGACAAGTCTACCTCAGAAAAGGCCTCTGAAGCAACTCCAGAAGCAGCTGCTTCTGAAAATGTTGTTTCAGAAAACCCCCATCAACAAACACCTGAACCACATAAACCCACAACACCCCCACAATCACCAATAGCTACCATTGACCCCCAACTCAGCACTCAAACATCATCTTCACCACAACAACCACCAACTGAAACTGAATTTCAACCTTTACCGGAACACTCCCCAGAACCAACTCCCATGGATGTTGACATCTCTCTAGTCAATGTTCAAGCCTCAACCTCTACCACTCACATTGCCTCTGACCAGCCTTCATCTTCAAACACACAAACACTCCTTACCATTCCAGTTCCTAACCCTATTCAAGATTTAGAAATCAGTGATTCTGATCTTGAAACCCTTGAACATCCACCCACAAACATCCTGGAATCTGGATATATTAATTCTGAGCTTCTGACAATTCTGAGTCAGATGCATAATCTGGTGGATCAAAGAAGGACAGTTGATCTCACAAGTGCATATGAAGACTCATGGGCATCTCTTCAGAACCGGGCAGCTGAGCTTATCGAAGAAATCAAGGCTAAATGCATCAGAGTCAAGCAAGCTTCAGTCAGAAGGCTAATGGAGCAAGTGAATCAGAGTCTTAGAGTAAGAAGTTCTACACTGCTCCTGGCAAACCAGCCTTTCTTCTTTGAAACGGATTACTTGACCAGAGAAGCCAGGTTGTGTAAGCTTCTGAAGAAACAGATGGCAGAGCAGCAGCAAGAAGCTAAGAAAAGGGAACAAGCTCTTCTCCAGAGGCAACAACAACTTGAAGAACTGTTGCAGAAGAAGATTGAAGAAATGGAGGAGATGAAGAAACAACAACAAACCAACCCTTAGTTGCACACCCTTGTGTTTTACTTTTTGTTTGTTGTTTGTTTTATTTTCTTAGTCCTTGCTTCTGAAACCATCTTGTCTTAATTCTCTTGCTTCTGAATGCTTACTGATTCTGACTGTTTAGCTGCTTCTGACAATTGAATATACATGTTCATTTTTTTTTTGCTCTGATTTATTTAGTTAATTTCCTATTATACTCTCTCATGTTTGAGTTTTTCTCATATCTTTTTTGTCTTTTATGCTTATATATATTTCAATTTTTTTTGATAATGACAAAAGGGGGAGTATATGTGACAAGTATTTAAAGGCTCTGAGCCCCATTAATGGCATTTGAAATTTTTTGAAAAACTTCTATCATTTTTACCTTATTGGTATAAGCTATGAACGAACGAAGGAGTATCAAAATTCAAGTAAAATTAATTGAATCATTCTTCTTATCTATAAGTTAATTCTTTCAATGATTCAATTTTGTTTTTAAGCTCTGATAATATTATTGCGCGAAAAATGAATTTAATTAACCTGGATAGAACTTAGGGGGAGCTTACAAACCTCACCTTAAAGACTATCAGACTCAGGGGGAGTTTGAGCTTACAAACCTCAGATTCTGAGCTTACAAACCTCAGAACCCCAAAGTCAACTTTTTAATTAGATTAACAACAATTGATCAATTTTAAATACTTTTGTTTGTCATCATCAAAAAGGGGGAGATTGTTGGAACAAAATGTGTTTAACAATGAACCTTAAAGAGTTTTGATGATAACAAGGTATTAAAAATTGTAAATTGGACTAGCTAATATTTGTTCAAGTGTACATGACCATAATTATAAAGTTACATCATCATTGGTTCTGAATGAGCAAATAAAGAGCTAAGGAAACAACAAAAATTTGAAGCTTGGACGCTCCTGAAGGCAACTTGCTCCTGAAGAAATAGCGCTCCTGAAGTAAGCTGCTCCTGAAGAATAGTGCTTCTGAAGACAAGAGGTCCAGAAGCCACATCATCAGAAGCTGCGTCATCAGAAGCTGCAGAAGTCACATCATCAGAAGCTGCATCATCAGAAGCTGCCTCATCAGAAGCTATTTCACCAGAAGCTGAATCTCAACTGGATTTGCAAAAGATTCAAGAATTGAAGAATTATCAATGCAAAAGCTGTCTATTGGATTCGAAAACACAAACAAAGGATTAGTGGAGTTTTGCAACGGTCATTTCAAAGGTGTTTGAAGGCTTGTGCTTGCAATTTGGACGAAAGCGTTGACATTGTACTTTGTACGAATTGTACAACCACGTTCTCCACTACTCTGTTTTGTGTCCACGCTTCAAGACAAGAAAACAGCTCCAGAATACGGTCTCGCCTGCATAGATGTTCCTTTGGATAAGGAATGGATTTCAAATTGGTTCTTCATAGGACAACAACCAAATCAGGCAAAAGATCATTGGTGAAAGATCAAGCTTCAACAACGACTCTTTGGTGTGCTGGCAATTTCACAACGTCTCTTTCACACCTCTATATAAAGGAGTGAAGACCTAGAGAATTGGTAATGCAAGAACGCTGAACGAAAGACTCACAAGATTTTCACAAGTACCAAACCTCTGCTGAAATTGTTCTGCATTCACTTAGAATTTCTGTGTCTCAAAGTCATATCTTAGAAATTCTTAAGTTCATTGAGTCTGTATCTGATTTGTATTGTGAGCACCTCTGATTGTATATCAAGTGTTCAACCTTAAACAATTTTTTGTGTAATTTTGTTTAGTTAGGAAGTCTCTTGCAGTTGTGCTTGAGCAGGAAGTCTCTTGATTGTGTTCTTGAGCAAAGGAAGTCTCTTGCTTGTGTGCTTGAGCATTTGTAATCAGATATTACTCATAGTGAAATCTCCTTGGAAGTGCAAGGGGGACTGGACTACTTCCGGATTGTGGAAGGAACCAGTATAATTGCTTTGTGTCGTTCTTCTTCTCTCTCTGTTTTATTCCGCTGCATTTAGATTCTGATTATCACTTCAGAAGCTGTCTTGCTTAGCTTCTGATCAGTGTGTTCAGTTTTTAGGAGAAACGAAGAATTTTTCTAAAACACAATTCAACCCCCCTTCTTGTGTTTTTCTCACCTTCAGAAATAAAGAAAATTAAAAGAAAAAAAAATCAAAAAAGGAATTAAAACACAAGGGAAGATAGGCGAAAGAAAATAAGTATTGTGCATTTTTTTTGTGAGAGTATAGAGAATAGCGTGAGTTGCTGGTTATTTTATGGGTTGGTCGAAGGAGTCCGAGATTTTTGAATAATTATTTTACCAAAAAATTAGATTCAGTTAAACAAACGTCACATGATTTTTTTTTAAGGAAAACGTTACATGATTTTAAATTGTCTAATAAATATATATTTTTGTCAACTCAATATAACACATCGACAATTTACCATTTTCATCTGCTACAAAAGTCCAAAAGTGAATAAATTGAAATAATAGACGTTGAATGAAAAAAAAAACATATGGAAGAGAATGCCATATAAAAACTAAACTTTAAGATGAAAATAAACAAATGACATCCAAAAACTAAAAAACCGGTTGATAACAATATTTTGATTTTCGCATAATCCTACATTGAGTTTGATCATCTCAACATACAAAGATAATCCACACACGTGAGTTTGACACCACATCTTAACCTAAACCTTAAGAAATTATGTATATGGATCATATCACTTATATGTTGCTCAACATCTACTCTCACATCCAATGTGAAACTTTAGCTCACACTCAACACATCAACATATCTCACTTAAGTATAAGACTCTCCGCAGCCGACATGTGTCACTGGGATTCACCCATGCTTCATTCGCAAAATCGAACCGAGTTATAATATCATCATTGGACCTTATGGAAAGAGCCAGCACTGGTGTTAATCTACTCATTAGACATAGAGCAACCACATAAATGAGAATAATACATCTTCATCCAATGTTTTAATTACGACGAAATTCTAGCTCGTGCTTGACACGGGTGTCCATACTAGTTGTTTAATATTAATAGAAAGTCTTTCCTCTGTTCTCTTTGTTAGTTTGTTTGAGTTTGTGTGTTGTTATATCATGTCTCATTGATATCAATTAATTGTCTGCTAGGGTTCAACATGAACCGGCGGCGGTTGTTTCCGAGTCAACCCAATGCGGTGTCGCTCCGATTTCTCCGACATGAAAAGCCAACCCAATTTGGCGATTGTCTTCCCGACCTCCCGGACGAACTTATTTTAGAAAACATCTCGTGGCTCCCGGTGAAATCACTGATTCGATTCAGGTCCGTCAACAAGTCATTTAACCCTATCATCTTTGATCCTTTCTTCGTTCAAATGCATCCCAAGAAATCTGCACGAAATCCGCACCTCACACTTATATGGGATAATACTTTTGATACCAGTCTTCTAACCTTTCCGATTTCCCGTTTACTCGAGAAACTACCGATCACAGTTCACCTTGATCCCTACTATCAATTATATAATAATGACTGTTTTTGGTGGGTTGTTGGTTCATGCAATGGATTGCTATGCTTGATTGATAAGAAGCGTTCACCCTATCGTCAATGGCTTTCTATCTGGAACCCTGCCACTGGGGAATGTTCTGAATTTTATTCTTTTAAACCTCGGCGTGAATATCCGGTGTACTCTTTTGGTTATGATAATTTGGTTGGAACTTTGTCGTAGAGTTTTGTGTAAAGCGTGATCGTGGTAATATAAGAAGCGTGAAAGTTTCCAGCTTGGGGGATACTTGTTGGAGATATATTCAATCTTTCCCTGTACTTCCACTTCACAGTCACAAGTATGCGTTTGCTAGTCGGAACAATGGTGTGCATTTGAGTGGTACCATTAATTGGTTGGCTCTACGCGATTACTCTGGTTTGGATTATTTTTATTTGAATTACAGTAGTATTAGTATTGAACTATATGTGATTCTTTCACTTGATCTCTCAACTGAGACATACACTCAACTGTTATTGCCACGGGGTTTTGATAAGGTGCCACATCATTAGCCAGCAGTTGTGGTTTTGATGGATTGTCTTTGTTTTTGTCATGATTTTGAGGAAACCCGTTTTATTATATGGAAAATGAAGGATTTTGGAGTTCAGGAGTCATGGATTCAATTATACTCCCTCCGGTCCTTATTATAAGAAACAATTGACTTTTTTGGTTCATTGTGTAAGTAATGTATTTAGTCTATATTTCTAATAAAATACATTAATTATTCTATGAACCTAAAATGTCAACTTTTTCTTATAATAAAAACCAGAGGGAGTACAATATTAGTTATAAGAATTTATTTCCAAAAAGTGAACATAAATGTTTGGATTTATTGCCATTGTATCTTTTTGAGAATGGTGATACACTGATATTGACAAGTGACGAAGACAGCATGGTACTAACCTATAATTGCAAAGATAACATAGTAGAGAAAATTCGAATTACTAAAAAATTAAGGTGGTCATGGGCCAAGCATTATGTCGAAAGTTTGGTTTCAACTTGTTGAATGTGAGTTTCTCATCCACATATTACTTGTTTGCAATTGACGCTATAAAATCCTTTGTTGGTGTATAATATATTGTGTGATGGCTTATCTGCTTATCCTGTATATATTGTTGATTAACTACCGACCATTATTGGATGATTGCGTGTAGAAGTCAGTGGAATGATACTTGAGTTACCTCTGTAGCATGTGAATTGTTAATACCTATTACAAGTAACATTTTGTCCCCTTTTTTGCTTAACTTCAGCTTGAGTTGAGTCGAGCTAATTTGTGTTTTCCCTCATCTTTTCAACAAACCTCAAATTCCATCTTTGCAACTACTAATTCAGGAGGCACGACTGCTTTCCCCTTATTATAATTTGATTATTTTAATTAGTGCCTGAGGTTTTGCGTCTGAGCAGTTTTAGGTATAGGAACTTAAGCTTCATAAACTTTGCTCATATTCTCAAATATTCTTGTGGGAAGTAGTGTTTTCATTCATGCCACTGTCAATATTGCATTTTTGATACATTTCCTACTACCAAATTCAGGCAACTTGTGTTTTTTTCCTTTTCAAGGTCACAAGTCTCATGCATGTTCTTTTTGGCTTTCTTTCTCTAGAGAATTCATTGTATCACCCTTAAAAGACTCCAACTTTGGTTTTTTAATCTTTTTCTTCCTGCTGTGTACTTAATGACTTAATGAATGATTGATAATGCAATATAGTTTCAGGAAAAAAAATAAATAGATGTGTAGAACTTAGGTAAAGACACCACTTTGTAACAAATATAATGAGAACAAGTTTCATCAACTATAAAATTTCAAAGCATGTAAACTGTTAAAATTACAGAACTTACATAATAGAGTTTCACTTATAATTCCCACATGTGAAGAGATCATACTATAATTGAAGACCAAATATCTGGCATTCTGAAAGGCACATGGTGAACTCACTTGTTTTTTTTTTTTTTTTTAACGACAAACATTAGTTTTTAGTTCTTATTTTGTTTGGAGAACCGAATCTATGACCTCCTTATGTATCAAAACTTTTGAAAAATTTTATGGTTAATGTTTAACCATGATTTATCATTATTTAACCGTTTACTTCTTGTAGGATTTTGATGAGGAAAGTCAAGCCTATAATGCTGCTCTGCAGGTCGTGAACTCCCAAAGCGTTGCAAGATACATACATTATCAGCATTTTACTTTTCAACAATTGAGGGTTATTCAATGACAGTGAATTTTGCATGTAGCTGGAATATATCCCTAGGGGTTTTGTTAGCTTAGGTTGAATGTGATGTTCTATATGTTACTGCTACTTTGAATGGAAATTTGGGCGATTTGATTGACTGTTATTTGATTTACATTCAAGGTAATTTTTTGCATTGCTTTGCGATGATTTTTGCATTCATGTACCACGAGTTGTCTTATTAAGTGATCATATCTCATATATAGCATATAAGCACTTATTTATAAGCTGTTTCTTTAACCAAATATAAATAGCTTAATTTGCAGCTTTGTTTATTTCATTTGAGTTAAGTTTTTTTATAGTTTTTTTCATAAGCTTTTGAGTTAAGTTTTTTATAATTTGCAGTGTATTGTTTTTGAGTTAGATTTAGGCCTTGTTTTGATGAATAGCTTAATTTGCAGCTTATTTATAAGTACTTATTTATAAGCTGTGTATAAATGAAAAGAGCTTATGAAAAGGGCAATGTTTGAGAGACCTATGCACACCTCTTATTCAAATACATCTGCATTGTGTATGTCTGTCATTTAATTTAATGGATCATGCATTTTCTGATTAGCCTGCAGAGCACTCCCTGTTTCCTTATTGTGATTAGTTGCTTTGTTTCATTTTGTTGACAGATGTCGTCGAATGAAGATGTCATTTCTACCACTCATGTTGTCGCTCCATCGACAGCTCCTTCTTCTGGTTTGCCACCGTTTGGCCGTAAATATCGGTCGCATGTTTGGAATCATTTTGTTGATTTATCGAGAATTTGTGATGTTGGTTACTGATTAATCGATGGAGAACTTCTGATTAATTGATGTTGGTTGCTTGTTTAATTTGCACTTTAATCTAATTCATTTTGGAGATTTGATCTTAATTTGGATTGCTTTTAGGAAAAACTGTTTGAAGTAGCAGTTCAGTTTTTTTTTTAAATGAAACAGTGCACCATTTTGAAGTAGTAGTTCAGTTTGATTTGAATTGATTCATTGTAATTCATTTCAGTTCAAACGAACTAAAAAACAGTTCAGTTCAGTTCAGACACAGTTTTGGGTCTGAATTGAACTTTGCCCACCACTAGTTATATTTTTGATTTAATACTTTGCATTATATGCTCCTAATATTATAACATTCTTCTTAGTGACTCAAGAGCATTATTCTTCTTAGTAGTTTTTCTTTCTCTCGGAAATTCTGCCACAACTATAACATTCAAAATCAAAATTATACTGCCAAAATACATTACCTCTTGGGCATAAATACATGAATATGCAAACTGAAAATAAAATGCTCATTTTAAGCCTTCCAGACAGATAGAATGTTAATGGTAGATGGAAAAATGCAACACACGATAGAGGTGAGTTATATATATATATATATATATATATATATATATATATATATATATATATATATATATATATATATATATATGAGTCAGGATCCGTTGACACCAGGTGTCAACGGATTCGTTGACACCAAATCCTATCCCTCTATTTTGTTAATCTAAAGGCTAATATTTATTCACTTAAAACCTCACATGAGCAAATTTTGCCGACAGTACACGGTATCTTTTTTTCCTCAAATCCCTAATTTTGTGTTTGTGTCTCAGCCCTCAGGTTAATTTTAATCATTGAAAATCTGGAATTGAAAACAGGGTGCATCGTGATACTCCTACTTATTTTTTTCTGAAAAATTTGTTATTACTTATCTACATCTCTATTCTCTATTTGTTAATTTCTTGTATCAATAACAGCTCGACACTCTGTGCCAATATCATGAAAAATATTGCAATTGAAGGAAAAAAATGATGAATTGAGGGGTATTTGGATGGGTTTGGTATGAGTATTTTATGTATAAGTCTGCAGATATGAAATTGTTGGGATTATATCAATTATGAAATCGGCGACAACTGTGCACCTCATTCCCAAACCTTAAATTCCATCCATTGAGAAACTCATTCAAAATTACTTCCTCAACGTGAAATTGATTTGATAAATATGTACATGAATACTATCTAATTAGGTTGTAATTTGGTGAATGAAGTCTGCTTGATTGCACATCGATATTGATCAGTGGATATGGCAACAGTTTCAAATTAAGTTTGATGATTGAATACACCAACGAAATAGAGACTCATGTGGGTTGATTTAGAAAACTAATATTAGCCTTTGGATTAACAAAATAGAGGGATAGGATTTGGTGTCAACGGATCCTGCCTCTATATATATATATATATATATATATATATATATATACGCCGGAGGCTGATTCGTTAAAGAGGGTCACGTTCCTTTTATGTATTTGGGCCTTCTGATAGGGTCAAATCGGAAGAAATTGGCTACTTGTGAGCCTTTGTTGGAAAAACTCCAAAATAGGCCTAATGCTTGGGGATATAGATACATTAGTTTGGGAGGTCGCAGTGTGTGTGTGTGTGTGTGTGGGGGGGGGGGGGGGGGGGGGGTGGGGGGTGAAGTGGATGAGGGTGTGCCAACCAAAAGAGGAAGGAGGTTTAGGAATTAGAGATGTCAAATTGGTGAATTTCAGTGTTGTAACAAAGTGGAAATGGAGGCTTATTCAATATTATCAACCTCATTGGAAAAGAGTAATTGTTGAGAAATACAGGGTTTAGAGCTTGTAGGGTGGTGAATGTTGATGTGGAGAGTTGGCCTTCGGTGGCATCCCACCTGGTCGAAGGATGCAATGGGTACAAATTGGTTCAATATGGAGGTGACACGTAAGGTGGGTAATGGAATTACTACGAGTTTTGGGAAGATAAGTGGGTGTGGCCAAACCCACTTTGGGAGATTTTCCCATGTCTTAGGTGTAGAAGGTTGTTTGTGTGAGAATTGGATCTTTTCAATAATCTTTTGGGGATTTTGGATGGGTTTGTAGCATCGGAGGAAGAGAATTCGTGGTTATGGAGGCCGAAGGGAAGTGGTGGATTTTCGGTACAATCATGTTATTTGTTACTTGAAAAGAGGTGTTTGATAGATGGTGGGGTGAGGGATGCGGAGAAAGTGGTGTTTAGGTACATTTGGAAGAGTCCGGCTCCATCCAAGGTAATTGTGTTCTTTTGGTCCTTACTACTAGATCGGATTGCAACTCGGGTGAATCTAGCTTATAGGAGAGTGTTGAATGAGGAGGCTTCGGTCAACTGTGCTTTCTGCAGTGTTGGTTAAGAAACCTACTCACCTTTTTTTGCATTGTGACTTCATTTCTAAGGTGTGGCTGAAGTTATTTATGTGGATTCAGATAAATTTCATCAATCCTCCAATTCTGTTTGTGCATTGTTATTGTTGGTCAGCGGAGGCTCAACCTAGAAAGCTAAGACGGGGGATTTTGGTTAATTTGGCACGCTGTAATTTGGGGGAATTGGAAAGAAATGAATGATTGTATTTTTAATAATATGGTCAAGGAGGTGGTTGATTTGGTAGATTAAATAAAGGTGTTGTCGTGGCAGTGGAGTCTTAGTAGGTTGAAAATTCCGGCGTGTCTTTATTATTAGTGATGTTTGAATCCAAGCTTATGTTTGTTGAAGTAGTTGAGTGTGTGTGGTTTAGTGTTTTGGTTGTTTGGCAGGTGCTGTGTGCTTTAGTTTGGTTGTGGTTTTGGTGTCTTGCGCATCAGCCTCCTTTTTTATGTTTTGGTGGATTGTGCTGTTGTTTTGCTGCTAAGTACACAAGCAGCTGGCGCCTTTGTTTGTTGTGTTTTTGGCGTTCAGTTTCGGTTCGTCTATTTCGGATTGTGTTTATAATAATATTTTGCTGATTAAAAAAAAAAAAAAACATGGGGATGGTAATTCACATTCATCAAAGATCATTAAGGAGTAAATTAACAATCTACACCCACTTACTTTTTATCAAACAATCAATTTCTACTATTTTAAGCAACTTTAGTTAAACAAAAACATTTAAATTCCTAAAAAAAGAGAGAAAAACAATCATTTGGGTTCCACGTGAGAATTGAGAACTGACTTTATTTTTTTCTTTTTCTTTTAAAACTTTGTTTGTTTTAACTGGTTATTGTATTTATTTTGGTTCAATACAGTGTTCTAGTTTAAACAGGAAGAAAGATTTAGTAGCTTCATCACAAAAAAAAAAAAAAACAAACAAAGGAAAGCTTCAGTGATTTAATGACAACTTGCAAATGGCAATAAGATTTAGGGCATATCAAGTGAAATGAGCAACTTAAATGAGAGGAGCTAATATCATTCATTGGATCAAAATACATGATCGTAATCAAATTCCACTAAAAAAGAATCGGAAAAGTTGAATAAAGAAAAATATGTTACCTCTTCTCTTGAAACGTGCCGCTTCCTCTTCGTTATTTTTCCTGGTTTTCTTCCTCTCTCACAAGACCCAAGCATACGTTTCCTCTTCAATTTTTTTAATCTGCATTTGGACCTTCGTGTTATGCCAACCGCTTCACATGAGACACCATGCAACAACTTCCTATGTATTATTAAGTTCTATGAATCAACTTCTCACCCACCCAATTGCCTATTTGTTGTAGTGGAATTCTACAATTTCATCTTTATTGAAATTACTTCTTCATACTGTACCCAATTGCCTATTTGTTGTACCATAATATATATATATTAGGAAACAATGAAAAGAATAGAAAAGTGAATTCTCATTATTGAATCAAGTGTTACAACCGGTTTATATATACAAATGCAAGTGCACCATAAGCTAAAAAATGCTAAAGAGTAGCAAAGTAAACTAACCATAGGTAGTTTGGGCAACAAGTAAAGATGGATTCCTAGAGCTCTCTTGCAAATGTGTTTTTTGAAATAATCAATGAGAAGTCTATTGGCCGTGTCTTTGAGCAAATTGTAATCCAGAGTGATTATAGTTAAATCCCTTGGAAGTACAAGGGGACTGCACTACTCCTGTGTTGTGGGTGAAACCAGTATAAATTGCTTTGTGTTTGTCTTCTCTCTCTCTGACTCTTTATCTTTGTGTTCTGTATTTCCGTTGTATTCAGACTCTGAGTCAGAATCTGCAGCATCAGATTCTAACCAAATCTCTTATTTCTAAATGTTAACCCGTGACGCAATATTAACCTTAGATTTAACCTAATATTTTTGTGTGATTTTACTATATTAACCCTAGATTTAATTTATGCGAAATGTCATCTCTTATTTCTAAATGTTAACCCGTGACGCAATATTAACCATAGATTTAACCTAATTTTTTCGCGTGACTTTTCTATATTAACCCTAGATTTAATTTATGCAAAATGTCATCTCTTATTTCTAAATGTTAACCCATGACACAATATTAATCCAAAATTTAACTTAATTTTTTCGCGTGACTTTACTAAATTAACCCTAGATTTAATTTATGCAAAATTTCATCTCTAATTTTAACCTAATTTTTCCCTCCACACTTTTGCATTTAATGTTTATCTAAAGTAAAATAAAATTATATTCCTAATTATAAGCTGTTTTTTCGAAAGGAATAACTGTTAACCCGTCTCGCTATACTTAACCTAATCCTTATTTATTAATTTTGGTAGGTCTGCAGCAATTTAACCTAATATTTTCCCGCTCATTTGCTGAATTAGGTTAGAATAATTTAACTTAACAACTTTTATCTGATAAAATGGATCGCACCAATTTCATTCTTATTCTCTTGCCTTTTTTTTTGACAATATTTTGTACACTATTATTTAATACTAAAAAAATATATCGCACCAATTTCACTCCTATCCTCTTGCCTTTTTTTGACAATATTTTGTACACTTATTTAATACTAAAAAAATGCATCGCACCAATTTCATGCCCCCCCAATTTCATGTTTTTTTTTGACAATATTTTGTACGCTTTTTTTTTTTAAGGAAATATTTTGTACACTTATTTAATACTAAAAAAATGCATCGACCAATTTCATTCCTATCATGTTGCCATTTTTTTTACAATGTTTTCTACACTTATTTAATACGTTTACAAATAGAATACCCTAATCCTTATTTATTAATTTTGTTAGGTCTGCAACAATCTCTTATGTGTCAATACCTTTACAATAAACATGTGCGGAGCACGGATCAAAAATCTAGTCTTACTTATAAATGTTAACCCGTCTCGCTATACTTAACCTAATTTTAACCTAATTTTTTCCTCACACTTTTGCATTTAATGTTTATCTAAAGAAAAATAAAATTATATTCCTAATTATATGCTATTTTTTTGGAAATCTCTTACTTATAAATGTTAACCCGTCTCGCTATACTTAATATAATTTTAACCTAATTTTTTCCTCCACACTTTTACATTTAATGTTTATCTAAAGTAAAATAAAATTATGTTCCTAATTATATGCTATTTTTTTCTGTCAAAAAATTATATGCTGTTTTTTTGGAAAGGAATAACCGTTAACCCGTCTCGCTATACTTAACCAAATCTCTTACTTATAAATGTTAACCCGTCTCGCTATACTTAACCTATTATGTTACGTTACTTATAAGTGGTAATCCGTCTCTCTATACTTAACCTAATTTTTCCCTCACACTTTTGCATTTAATGTTTATCTAAAGTAAAATAAAATTATATTTCTAATTATATGCTATTTTTTTTGGAAATCTCTTACTTATAAATGTTAACCCTTCTCGCTATGCTTAACATAATTTTAACCTAATTTTTCCCTCCACACTTTTGCATTTAATGTTTATCTAAAGTAAAATTAAATTATGTTATTAATTATATGCTTTTTTTTTTGGAAAGGAATAATCGTTAACCCGTCTCGCTATATTTAACATAATCTCTTACTTATAAATGATAACCCGTCTTGCTATACTTAATCTATCATGTTACGTTATGGTATCAAGGACGATGTCATGGAAAATTATGTTATGGTACAGTACCAACGTCTATGCTTCTTAATATTATGAAATACTATATGACAATCATGACATTCATCTAAATTATTTTGTTACCTATTACCGTCAAATATTACCTTCCATTTGACCGGTGCATTAGCACGGGTCGATGATCTAGTTTTTATAACCTCTTAGAAGAGGAATTCGTCAAAAGACCTACATAATTTAACCCTTAATCAAATTTTCCTATATTAATGTTATATTTTTAGAGGTATTTAAAAAATAAGGATTTATATTATATTTTTTTAAATTACTTTTGTTATTGAAAAAGATAAACATTATTTTATGGGTTTGTTACATTTTGAAAATAACAAATACTTCTACTTATAATTTCATACAAAATACCGTTCAAAATGTACACGAGTTAGCGCAATAAAATGAGCGGAAAGACGGACACTATCGATATTTTCGCTAGTAGATAATAGATATTATACCCTTTCATATTGTAAAAAACTATGATTATCTTTTTCGATGAAACGAACAATATATCAATTATAATATCATTAAAAAAGTATAACAAATATAATATAAATTGTTATCTTTTTTAATATTGTAACAAACTATGCTTATCTTTTTCAATGATACCAATAATATAACAAATACAATATAAATTCTTATATTTTTAAATATGTTTTAGAATATTGCATATTATATGCAGGGGTCGGGGTTTGAACCCTAGACATCCACTTCTCCAAATTTAAAATGTGTGAGCTCTAGTCACTAGCCTCTTGACCCAATAAATAAATAAATAAATAAATAATATTCTTAACTTTTAAAATTTGCTTTAGGCTATAATTGTAAAGAGAAAAACTCAAACTAAAATGGTTTACTTTCTCTATTTATACTAGCGAAAAGACGGACACTCACGTGCCTGTTTTTCCTCTCTTTTATTACACTAACGTTTAAGAATTATGAACAGTGTTTTTTTATAAAATTTTGATTTTGATTAAAACTAAAAATATAAATGTTTGTTGCTTTAAAATAATAACTAATCAAATAACCATGATTATCTTTTTCAATGATACCAAGAATATAATAAAAAAATATAATATAAATTCTTATTCTTTTAATGACTCCAACAACAATATTTAATATATGAAAAGTTGTTTAAGGATATAATTGAGATAATGAAAAAGTAAGTATAAATATACTCATCGAGTTTGTTACACGTTTTAAGAGAAAAAAGAAAAAAAATCTAAATATGTATATAATCATATCATATGTTTCTTACACTTCTATTTTAATATTTGAATTTACTCGTATATGTTGGTTACATGTAATTTATATTGAAAATTAAGGGTAATTTTAAAAAAGAAAAACCAACAAAAAAAAAATAGAACATGCTATTTTCTCTAAATATAGTATAGAATAGATACTAATTTTATAATAACTGAAATTAATATAAGGTAAACACAAAGAAAACGATTATAATTAATTATTTGCTAGGGTTCAACATGAACTGGCGGCGGTTGTTTCCGAGTCAACAGAACCTCCCAAACCTCCCCGACGAACTTATAATACAAATCATCTCGTGGCTTCCGGTGAAATCTCTCATTCGATTCAGGTCCGTCAACAAGTCAATTAACTCTATCATCTCTGATCCTTTCTTCGTTCAAATGCATCTCAAGAAATCCGCACGAAATCCACACCTAGGACTTATGTTGGAACACGTTGATGCGATTCTTTTAACCTTTCCAATTTCCCGTTTACTCAATAAACTACCGATCACCGTTCATCCTTGATCCTTACTATCAAATGAGATATAAAAGTTTATTGTAAGTTTGAGATATTTGACTGCAACAAGACCAGATATAGTATATGGAGTTGGTTTACTTAGCAGATACATGGAAGAGCTACATGTTAGTTACTTTCAAGGAACCAAGAGGATTCTTCGTTATATCAAATGTACTCTGACCGATAGAATTTTTTATGTTAATAATAGTAATGTGAAGCTTGTTGGATATACAAATAGTGATTGGGTAGGAGGTATAGAAACAAGAAAAAGTACGTCAGTGTAAACATTTCATTTGGGCACTGGTGCAATATCATGGTCTTCGAAGAAACAACATGTTGTCGCTCTTTCCACACCTTAAGCACAATATATAGTTGTGCTACTCAAACAGTGTGGCTGAGAAGAATTTTAGAAGTGATGGATCAAAAGAAGAATACTCCTACAGAGATATATTGTGATAACAAGTCAGCGATTGCACTGTCTATCTAATTTATCCAAGGGCGGTCCAAACATATTGATATCCGGTTTCACAAGATACGAGAGTTGATTGCTGAAAAAGAAGTGGTGATCGAGTATTGTCCCACTGAAGAACAAATTACAAATATTTTTACAAAGCTTGTTGAAGATCGAGTTATTTTACAAGTTGAAGATGATGCTTGGAATAACAAGTTTGAATGCTTGATTTAAGGGATGCAATGTTTAAAATTAAATCAAGAATATACTAGAAGATTAAAGAAGTTATGATGTGGCACCATTTGCTTTTTTTTACTTATGAGATAAGATTAGATTATTAAGTTACTTTGCCATTAAGACTAAAAAAAATATGCAGCACCGCTAGGAATAATCTAGCACAGCCATGTATTTGCTTAGTCATTAAGAAGTAGAAATATCTAAGTACTTTTTTCAAAAAAAAGTAAAAAATATCAAAGTACTATCACCGCAGCTTTTAATTTCTTAGTTATTAAGGTTAGAAAGCCTATAAATTCCATAACCTTTCAAGTTTTTATGAATAACAAAAGAGTGGTTAATAGAAAGTCTTTCCTCTGTTCTCTTTGTTAGTTTGTTTGAGTTTGTGTGTGTTATATGTTCCATTGATAACAATTAATTGTTTGCTAGGGTTCAACATGAACTGGCGGCGGTTGTTTCCGAGTCAACCCAACCTCCCTGACCTCCCCAATGAACTTATAATAGAAATCATCTCGTGGCTGCCGGTGAAAACTCTCGTTCGATTCAAGTCCGTCAACAAGTCATTTAACTCTATCATCTCTGATCCTTCCTTCGTTCAAATGCATCTCAAGAAATCCGCACGAAATCCACACCTAGGACTTATGTTGGAACACGTTGATGCGATTCTTTTAACCTTTCCAATTTCCCGTTTACTCAATAAACTACCGATCACCGTTCATCCTTGATCCTTACTATCAATTGAGATATAAAAGTTTATTGTAAGTTTGAGATATTTGACTGCAACAAGACCAGATATAGTATATGGAGTTGGTTTACTTAGCAGATACATGGAAGAGCTACATGTTAGTTACTTGCAAGGAACCAAGAGGATTCTTCGTTATATCAAATGTACTCTGACCGATAGAATTTTTTATGTTAATAATAGTAATGTGAAGCTTGTTGGATATACAAATAGTGATTGGGTAGGAGGTATAGAAACAAGAAAAAGTACGTCAGTGTAAACATTTCATTTGGGCACTGGTGCAATATCATGGTCTTCGAAGAAACAACATGTTGTCGCTCTTTCCACACCTTAAGCACAATATATAGTTGTGCTACTCAAACAGTGTGGCTGAGAAGAATTTTAGAAGTGATGGATCAAAAGAAGAATACTCCTACAGAGATATATTGTGATAACAAGTCAGCGATTGCACTGTCTATCTAGTTTATCCAAGGGCGGTCCAAACATATTGATATCCGGTTTCACAAGATACGAGAGTTGATTGCTGAAAAAGAAGTGGTGATCGAGTATTGTCCCACTGAAGAACAAATTACAAATATTTTTACAAAGCTTGTTGAAGATCGAGTTATTTTACAAGTTGAAGATGATGCTTGGAATGACAAGTTTGAATGCTTGATTTAAGGGATGCAATGTTTAAAATTAAATCAAGAATACACTAGAAGATTAAAGAAGTTATGATGTGGCACCATTTGCTTTTTTTTACTTATGAGATAAGATTAGATTATTAAGTTACTTTGCCATTAAGACTAAAAAAAATATGCAGCACCGCTAGGAATAATCTAGCACAGCCATGTATTTGCTTAGTCATTAAGAAGTAGAAGTATCTAAGTACTTTTTTCAAAAAAAAAGTAAAAAATATCAAAGTACTATCACCGCAGCTTTTAATTTCTTAGTTATTAAGGTTAGAAAGCCTATAAATTCCATAACCTTTCAATTTTTTATGAATAACAAGAGTGGTTAATAGAAAGTCTTTCCTCTGTTCTCTTTGTTAGTTTGTTTGAGTTTGTGTGTGTTATATGTTCCATTGATAACAATTAATTGTTTGCTAGGGTTCAACATGAACTGGCGGCGGTTGTTTCCGAGTCAACCCAACCTCCCTGACCTCCCCAATGAACTTATAATAGAAATCATCTCGTGGCTGCCGGTGAAAACTCTCGTTCGATTCAAGTCCGTCAACAAGTCATTTAACTCTATCATCTCTGATCCTTCCTTCGTTCAAATGCATCTCAAGAAATCCGCACGAAATCCGCACCTCGCACTTATGTTGGAACACTTTGATGCGATTCTTTTCACCTTTCCAATTTCCCGTTTACTGGATGAACTACCGATCACCGTTCCTCTTGATCCTTACTATCAATTGAGATATAATAGCTGTAATTGGTGGGTTGTTGGTTCCTGCAATGGATTGCTATGCTTGATTGATCAGGATGCCTCATCCGATCATCAACGCCTCTCTATCTGGAACCCAGCCACAGGAGAAAGTTCTGAATTTTATTCTTTTAATGAATCTCGGGATGAAGATCCATTGTACTCTTTTGGTTACGATAACCTGGTTGGAACTTTTAAGGTCGTAGAGTTTTGTGTAGAGCGTGATCGTGGTAATCTAAGAAGCATGGTGAAAGTTTCCAGCTTAGGGGATACTTGTTGGAGATATATTCAATCTTTCCCTGTGCTTCCACTTCACAACTTTGGTAGTAGTCAGAACAATGGTGTGCATTTAAGTGGTACTATTAATTGGTTGGCTCTTCGTGATTACTCTGGTTTAGATTACTTTCGTTTGAATTACAGTAGGATTAGTATTGAACAATATGTGATTCTTTCACTTGATCTCTCAACTGAGACATACACTCAACTGTTATTGCCACGAGGTTTTGATAAGGTGCCACATCATCAGCCAACAATTGTAGTTTTGATGGATTGTCTTTGTTTTTGTCATGATTTTGAGAAAACCCATTTTGTTATATGGCAAATGAAAGATTTTGGAGTTCAGGAGTCTTGGATTCAATTATCCAAAATTAGTTCCACGAATATATCTTCGACAAGTGTTGAACTTTGGGATTTGTTGCCATTGTATCTTTCTGAGAATCGTGATAAACTGATATTAACCTATAAGAGTATATTTTCAACAAGTGATGAAGACGGAATGGCATTAACCTATAATTGCAGAGATAACAGAGTAGAAAACATTCGACTTACTAAATATATACGGTGGTCGTGGGCCAAGGATTACGTCGAAAGTTTGGTTTCAACTTTTTGAATGTGAGTTTTTCTTCCACATACTACTTGTTTGAATTTATTTATGCCACTTCATGTATGTCGCTATAAAATCCTTGTTAGTGTTTAATTATATATTGTATGAATATTTTGTATTATGGTTTATCCGCTTAGCTTAGTCTGTCTATATTGTTGATTAACTACCGACCATGGTTGGATGTTTACCATTATTGGAAGTGTAATGATACTTGCATTTGTCTCCTCTTTTAATTTTCTTAATTTTATCTCGAGTTGGGTCGAGCTAATTTCTGTTTCCCCTCATCTTGTCAACACACCTCAGGAGGTACAACATCAGTCAAAATAAAAATTCAGGAGGTACAACTGATTTCCCCTTATAAAAATTTCAAAGCATTTAAACTGTTATAATTAAGTTATTTTCATACTAGAGTTGCACTTATTAAAGCCACATGTAAAGAGATCATACTATATTGTTGAAGCAAATATCTGGCCTTGTGAAAGGAACAAGTGAACTCACTATTTTTTAGTTGTTATTTTGTTAGTTGGGAAAATTGAATCTATGACCTCCATATGACTCGAGCCTTATTGCAAACTTATCGTTAATGTTTTACCTTGATTTATCATTATTTAACCGTTGATTTCTTCTAGGTTTTTTATGAGGAACGTCAAGCCTATAATGCTGTTCTGCAGCTCGTGAACTCCCAAAGAGTTGCAAGATACATACATTATCAGCATTTTACTTTTCAACAATTTTGGATGTAGCTGGAATGTATCCCTAGGGGTTTTGTTAGCTTAGTATGAATGTGATGTTCTTCATGTTACTGCTTCTTTGAATGAAAATTAAGGCGATTTGATTGACTGTTACTTTGAATGAAAACAATTTCAGTTTATGTTACTCCATGACTGTTAATACAGTCCTTAATTGTATCAAAAACTTACTTTGACACTGTTTCTTATGATAATGGTTGAGAGAATCTTGGAATTGTTTAATGTTTCTAATCAAAAGATAAAACCTTTTTTTTTTTTTTTGCAAGGAATAATAAATGCAGTGATTTGTTTTAATTGTTTAGACGGAAAATAGTCAATTTGTTATTGAAGTGTAAAACATGAATGAGATTGCTTTTGTGGCTTCATCTTGGTGGTGCTTGGAAATGTCTTGATTTGAAAGTTTAAGGAGGAGTGCATCCTTGATTTACTTTCTTTTTTCTCAGAATACTTCTGTATGTAAAATACAGAGAACTAACTTAGTGATGAAATAGTTCAAATGCTAACAAGCTCCCCAAAAGCATTGGTCAAGGAATAAAAAGCAAATATTTTCTGTAAAATATAATGCTCCTATTTGAATTTACTAATGCATTATATGTTATACTTTTGAATTATTACTTCGCATATGTTGTACGTTTGAATTAATATTTTTCGTTATATGCTCCTAAGATTATAACATTCTTCTTAATGACTCAAGAGCCTCATTCTTCTTAGTAGTATTCAAAAATATAAAAAAGGTTTACTTTCTTTCTAAAATGGTTTAATTTCTTTCTCTCGGAAATTCTGCTACAACCATGAAATTCTGCTACAACCATAACATTCAAAATCAAACTTATATTGCAAAAATCCATTGCCTCTTGGGCATAAATACATGATTGTATATGCAAACTGAAAATAAAAGGTTCGTTTTAAGGCCTTCAGACAGATAGAATGTTAATGGTAGAAGGAAAATACAACACATGAAGAACATGATAGAGGTGATCAGATAACACCTAAGTTAGAAATCATTCCTTTGGGAGTTGCGAGTTCATTTTTTTTCTTGGAGGCTAAAAGTGTGTTTGCTGAATGATTGTAAGAAATAAGGATACTAGAAGGAAGTACTGTGCTGTTTAGTCATAGTTATCTTGGTGACTCTAATTTGGTAGAACAGAAGAAGGAAAGATGTGGGACTTGAACACAGTTTTGGCATCGAACATTTAATTAGGTGAACCCATCAGTTCAATCAATTGTGAAATAAATAATTCATTCTAGCTGCCATGACTTGGTTGATTGTCACTAGTACAAAAAACACTTATTAACTCAGACATTTTAAATGGGTTGCTATCCACTTGATTTAAAAAGAAGAAAAGTGGTAAGGTTTTTATCTAGAAGGAATTTAAATGGGGTAACCAGATTTAAAAAGTACTTCAATTTAATTAAAATAATAATACTAAAACCAAACACGATGGCCTTTGTTCTCAAGTTCATCTCTGAAACTCAACTCTATAACTTTCTCTCTCAAGTTCATATCTCCTCTCTGAAACCCGAACAAGTTCATCAATGCTTCCTTCAGCTCAGCTCACGACCATACTTCAAGTTTATCCCTCCGTTCAGCTCAGCTCAGCTTATCCTTCAAGTTTATCCCTCCGTTCAAGTTTATCCTTCATTTCGAGGCCACTCAGCTCACGACCATCCTTCAGCTTGCGATGAGTTTCTATCCCTCCGTTCATATTCATCATCATCAGATCGCCATCAATGCTTCCTTTAATTTCCCGATTGAGGTATTATCTTAAATTCGAATCTCTTTACTCTGATTCCTTTTTCATGTTTTATTTTTCAGATTCTTTTTTATATGGGTTTGTAGTTTAATCACTACTATTATTGTTGTTTAGATTGACGAGGGTTTTTCATAGTTTTTTATTTTTATTTTGGTTTTGCTTTTGTTAGGGTTTGGATTGAGATCTGCTTGTTGAGGGTTTGAATTTTTGAAATTGGATTTTCGAATGGGTTTTTTTGCAGCAATTTGGTGTTCTTATGTTTGATAGCTTTTGATGTAACAATTTAAATGTGTCAAAATGTTCGTCGAGGAGTAGAGAAACTATGTCTAGTGGTGATGAAGATAATGGCAGCAACATAATTTAGGGAATGAATCAAGGATGATGATTTTGGGACAAGGTCTGTGAGATTCACGCTCCAACCAACATCAGTTGGTCCTTATTTTGGAATTTGCACCTTGGTTATTCACGGTTGCTGCTAGCACAATTGATAGAGACTTCCCCAGTTATGTTACACTAGGTGACAACAAGCACTTTAAGGTATTGTATTTTTGTATGTTCTTGTATACATTGTGTTTAAAAAGGATTTGCACATGCATCCAATCATTTTTAATTCGGAGAAGGGGAAAAATATTAGTATCAGTTGAAGTATATACAAGTAAAATTCTTAGGATTTATGTAAGTATTTCTCCCTCAATTTAAAATTTCTAGACATAACTCTGATTGAAAGGGATTTATGTATAATTATTGGTCTTTTTTTGGATTGTTAGGGAACTAGTCTTTCATCTAAGGACTTGCCAACACACAAGTTCTATCCTTTGATTAGTGGTGAAGAAGGCAAACATTTCTATGCTCTATCTAGGGATGCGTGAGTGAAAATTCTCCAAGTTTATTATTTGCCAATGAATTTGTTTATCTGCTAGAATTAGGAAGATTGTTTCATATGCATTGTTGCAGAAAGTTCTGCAGATATGGAACACTTGATGTTGAAAAGGTGAGGGAAAAAATAGTGGTATGCCTTGAAGATGTGTATTTTGGAACTATTCCAGATGCAGAAGCTTCTTCTGCAGGAGCAGTAGGAATGATTTTGGCCAATGATGATGAAAGCTATTATGATTTTATTGCATACCCTCATGCTTTACCTACTTCACAAGTAAATTATATTGATAGTCAATATATTTACTCCTACATCAAAAATGAAAAGTAATTCTTCTTTTTTTTTTTTCCCTTACATTAATTTCGGTGTTATAACATAGTGCTGCTTTGCTTGTGAGTGAGTGCTTCTCTATAATAAGCTACTTAATAAGCTTTGTAATTGTGTTTTCATTTTGACAAAGAAGAGGTTTTGGTGTGTTTGTTGAATGGTGTTTGTGGTTGGAACAGGGAGCGCTGGTTTTTTGGGCTCAACAGGGGTCGACTGCAGTGCATAAAGGATTAATATCAGAGGCTAAATTTTACAAGGCAGATTACATCATCTCTCTGGTTCTTATGTAAACAGGTGATGACGTTTCTTTTTTCCCAGCTTCTTTTGATTTTCCCTGTGTCCTTTTAAGTTCACATATAATATTTACTAGTGCCGTGGAGATTGATTATTTTCTTTTCTTTCTTTCCAATTGTCCAATCTGTGATGGTTTATGACAGGAAGCATCCTTGTTGGATATAACTGATCAAGCGTGTAGTCTTTTTAGCCCATCTGAGGTAATTTTGTAATCATCACGGGATATGTGATCAAATGGTTGAATTCTTCCTCTATAAATATTATTTAAATAAAGTAAAATTTAAAAGATGTCAGGAAATTATTTTATTTACACGACAACTTTTAATTTTTCTTTTGGCTAAAGCCTATATTTTCTTGAACTATGGATTTTTTTAAAAACGGTGTTCAAATTCTATGAACTTTCATGTTAGCTATAGTTTGTATGACAATTGTACTGATTCTTAAAATTCCTTTTAGTATATAATTGGCTTCTCATTGTTTCAATTTAATGGCTTAATTAATATGTACATGCTTACAACCTTTGTCAATGTTTATGGCTTGAAATCCCGTTGATGCAAAATCAGCAAGGAGAATTAGTATTACTTCACTAATGATTGGTTCTCCTTTTGGAGGATGTATCTCGAATTTGAGACAATGTGAACCTTTGGCTAATTTCCATTTTTTTATTGCTTCTGTAGAAAAGCATGTTCCTGGCAGCTTTGAAAAAGCAAGACTTCGGTTTGCTCATGCAGAAACTGTATTGTGAGGTAAGAACTAGTTTTCTGCTGTTAGGCTGAGTCTGTTTATGTTCTGTGGTTTTGCGGTGGCTGTCCTGTTTCAGCCCTGGTGCTTTTCACATGCTTTTATGCTGCTGCTATGGGGATTTGTATCACTGATTTTTTACTTCAGCTGCAGTTTTCTTTGGAGCTTGGTGTGAGCTTCCAGTGGCTGCGATTCATTTGTTTTGTTTCAAGCAGGGCATCGATACATATACTCCTCTCCTATCTCAATAAACATGAGAGGTATTCAAATTTATGTATTTTTATATTGTAAAAGCATATCATTGTTGATCTTGTCCCTATCGTTGGATTTCATTTGAAGTTTGAGCCTAATATGCAGTACCATCTATATCTTAAAATATGTTTTGTTGATTATTTATTTTCGTGTTAGATTGCTTTCTCTTCATAACAATGAACATACTCATTTTTTTTTGGTAGATTACGTGCTCATTTATTTAATCTAGATCATATGAAAGGGGTGATGGTAAATGCCAACATGTTTAGTAGTCATGCCCCATTCTTTCATATAATGCTGAATTTATAAAATGAAAATATAAGTAGAGTCTAAAACATGTTTTCTTAATTGTACAGGTTCAAGTAATGATTACTGCAATTGATTCAGTTGATGCTTTGGGCCATAGTGAGGTTATTGGCAAGGAGGAAAAATAGAAGGCCGTTGATAAGACTTTGCAAATTCTAGGTTCTAAAGCTAGTGAATTGATTTCTTCTAGTAAGCTTGTCCATGTCATGTTAATAGCTTATTTTGTTAGATGAACAATATTTCTCTTATTTTTTATGTTTACATGACGAGACATTGTGGTCCAGAATTATTTTGTAATTTGACATGTACTAGTAAGCACACATTAAGTTTTAGTAAATTAATATTATTGTTTTATACCTTCATTGATCATATGATATTTCATATTATATTCAGTACCATAATCGTGTATAAAAAAAAAATTAAAATATAGAGAGAATTTAAATGGGGTGAACCGATTTAAATTCTAAGATTTTTGACTCTTGTTAGCCTTTTTTAAATGGTATCAACCGATTTAAATTAATAGATTTTAGATGGGTTCAACCGATTTAAATTAAACGATTTTAAATCGGGTAAAGGGGGCTGACTTAAAATCAAATACACTTTTTAAATCGGTCACCTATAAATCGGATGTTCACCCGATTTAAAAAGTCATATTCACCTGATTTAAAAAGTGTTTTCTGCACTAGTGTGTGTATATAATGCTCCTAGCTATATTGATGCCATGCCATGATTTGATTAATCATAGATTCATTTTTTCTTGTGTGTTTTGTTATTTAGCTTTCGAAAGCCGATCTTTTAACAAATAGACATTTAGCCTAGTGATATAAATACAGGTTTGATCTTTCATGTTTCAATGATCACACTATGCTCCACTTTATCTTATGGCTATATTAGATCTCTAAACTTTATGTTGTAAGCCACTCCATCTCTTATGAAAAATGAATAAAAAAAATCAAATTGCGGTTGAGGCCATTGTATGATCAGGGCTGGTTTCCTTAAAGAGGCTCATGTTCCTTAAAGAGGCCATTGTATTTGGGTCTTCTGTTTTATCTTGGTTTTCGGGTGTCAAACATTGATTACGTTTGAACCTTTCTAAACCGGTGATATCTTATTTTTTCTTGGGAAGGGAAAAAGTAAGCAAAACCCTTGAGAATCGAGGTCCGGGAGTTGTTTTCGCTACGGGAAGGTGTTAGGCACCCATAACGACTATAGTAACCTATAGGAACCGTCTTTAATTTCTACGCGCGCGCTTTATTTTTAAATGCTATTTGAAAATGTTATTTACACCTAAAAGTTACTAAATGAAGAATTGGAGGGAGAAGAATGTTTTTGGATTTTTATTTTAGTTGAATTGAAGGAATTTTGTTCCTTGCCTACGTACCCGTTTAAGGGATCAAATCCACCGTAGTTCTCTCTCAAAAATATTTTTGTTTTTGTTGGTTGATTTTAAGTTTGAAAATTGGAGTTTGAAGAATAGAAAGAGGCCTCAAGGGCATGAGATTAGGAAATAGTGAGGTTGGATTAGTGAATTGCAAAAGAAGTCAAAGTTTGATTATTTTCATTGAAATTTGATTAAGAAAATGGAAAAGAAAATACAATGGGATGTTGGATCCCAAGGTTTATTTGGAAAAGCTTTGAGTGAAGTTGTTCACATTTGTTTGGGAAATTGGTTTTTTCTAAGTATAAGTCCTAGGCATTCATCTAAACATACAATCCTAAACATACATCTAAACATGCATATTCTAGCTATAGTGGTGTGTGTGCATGTGTCGGTGCTTGTGTCGGTGTACATCTTTAGAGTCCATTGTCCTTTACATCATACCCTAAATACATTCTATGGCCTCTTTGCCAAGAAAATTAAGAGCATGAAAGTAAAATATTACAAGAATTCCTAAATCTTTACATTCTAATTTTGCATGAAATTGAAACTTGAAGTGCAAGAAAAGATAAGGGATGAAAATATGAGATGGAAGGTGAAATGCTCATGATGTATGCAACAAAATAGAGGAAATTGTTAGTAGTATGGGGAATAAAGAGATGGAGGTATAGGTAAGCAAGATAGCACTAATAAAGTGACAAAACTTAACAAAATAAGTAGCACAATATGCCTAAAAGTTCACCACAATGACAAGGCAAACATAGGACTCATAATCCTCATATCATGACTACTTTACAAAGCATTTTAGTTCAGTTCCAAATACAAGAATTATGAGGAGAAGTCAAGCCAAGCCTTGTAGCACATTTTAGGCATATTGTACACTTTATTTTCACAAGAATACTATCATTACTTGCAAAACAAGGAATTGACAAATCCCATTCACAAACAGCAAACACAAAGATGCAAGTTAGTGACAAGCACATCACAAAATCATCCAATAAGCATATGTATCAATTGGACAAAAAGTCATATCAAAATGTGGCAAAAATTTGCAAGAATTTAACAAGAAAGATATCTAAAACACAAGCTACCTCATGTACATTTTTTTTTACCAATTTTAACATGTAAAATGTTCACAAAGCATCAAGAAACATATTAAAATCACATAGGCCTTTTTAGGAATTTTTCATGGAAAATTTTAGACAAGCAGGGGTGAAAATAGCAAAAAAAACAGCAAGAACGTGCAGAAAGGGGGGGGGCGCATAGCAAACCAGTGGAAATGGGCCTAAGGACGGGTTAAGGTTCAACCCATGGGTTGAACCGGTTCGAAGGCATATATATAGCCTGAACCGGTCCAAACTTATCATTTTAACCCTCCCTCTCTCTCTCTTACATTCTGCAGACTCTCCCTCTCTCTCTCTAGGTCTGGACGAGGAAGATGATCGGAGTGGTTCTCCGGTGTGGTGGCTGCCGGTGGCGCCGCCGCACCGGAAAACAAAACTTGCTCCTCTTTTAAAAAATTTTATACCAAACTAAACCTCTTCTCTTCCTCAGTTCGAATTCGCAAGCAATTTTTAGAGACAGTCACGCATATGAGCTAGATCTACAATCTAAGTGTGGCGAAAATTCAAAGAGGAGAAAAAGTGAGAGGAGTACCAAAACGTTTACGTCTTTGAGAACGTTGTTACGTGACTACTTCGTTTGGCTTCGTATTGTCTCCTTTGTCTCTTGATTCTCTGGAAATTGCTTTAATCCCTAACTGCTTCAGTTCTTCGCAGATTCAAGGTTGTTTCCTTGCTAATCTTCAGTTTGAGGCTTGGTACGAAACCCTAGGGTTTTGGATCGGCTCGAATTGGAGTTTGATTCTGTTTTGTCGAGCACTTTGTTTCAATCTTGATGGAACTGGTTCGATCTTGATGAATCTGCTTCCGTTGAACTTGATTCGATCTAGATACTGGTTTTCTTGATCCTTTTCTTCTCCTCTTCCATTCTCCTCTTGTGATCGCATACGTGCTCGAATTGCAAGAGGAAGGTTCGATGATGATGATCCTCGCAGAGAATCACTGAGAACCTTCGTGATTTCAATCGAATTTGGTTAGAATTTGTCGAATTTTGAATCTGGTTTGATGAAATGATTGCTGAAATGAATCTGTTATGGTTGAATTGATGAGAATTGGTATGGAATTGAGAGGATTTGGAGGATTTTGTGGTAGTTGTGGTTCGGTTAGGGTTGTTAGATGATGAAGTTCTTCATGAACTTCATCATGTTCTTGATGAAAATGTGACTTTGATCCACTTTTTGAGAGAGAGAAAGAAAGGGTTGTGTTTGCGTGATTTTTCTGTGATGTGGCAGTGAATGAATGGCTCTGCAATGATTGGAGCCTTTTATAGGCTGCCAAGTGTAGCTTCTGGACCAATAGAATATTGCCACGTGGCACTGGACCTTGTAACAAACTCTTGGACAAATGGACCAATAAGGAACTGACACTTGTACAGACCTAATGACTTGGACAAAAAAAAGGACTAAAATGCAAATACTAGAAACTTTAGGACTAAAAATAAAATAAAATGAATTAAAATTGGTAATTGGAAAATAACGTAAAGTGGAACGTCTAAAATTGACAAAACGGACTAAAACGAACCAATGGCCTAAATGAGGTACTTTAAAGTACCTCTCTGCCGAAATTTCGTGTGAAATGACCAAAATGCCCCTAGGGCTAAAAACGACTAAAAACGACTCAGATGCAAATTTAAAATGGATTTTTAACAAGGGATTGAATCAACGACTCATACAAGCAACATTAAAAGACTCAGAGACAAATTTTAGGATTTAAACAGTAACTTGACACTTGAAATGACCAAAATGCCCCTAGGGGCAAAACTGACTCAAAAAATGACTTCAAATGCAATTTTTAAAATGGATTTTTACATAGAATGAAACACAGACTTATTCAACCTATTTGAAAGGGCTCAACAAAGTTTTGAAAGATTGAGAGACATTTGACATAGGAAATGACTAAAATACCCTTACATGTGAATTTTGCAAAGAATACTGAAATAAAATGCAGAGAAAGATGGAATTGATCAGAGACAGTTCAAATGACTTATAATGCGAGGAAAGAAAAATTGACTAGTATTTTTAGGTCCAAAATTAGGGTATAACAGCTGCCCCTATTTAAGTTTCTTTGTCCGGAGAGTCAAGAGACGAAGTCTTAGAGTTGACAGGACGAAGATACTTAAATATTAACATTTGCACTGTTTTTGGACGTAAAAATACGCTTTCAGATTTTCAAAATTATGAATGCTATGCAATATTTGATTATGAATGCAAGACAAACAACTGGAGTCTATGGAACCTATCATGTCACTGGGGATTCAGGTGGACATTGACAGGGTAGACAAACCAGGGATAGAATAATAAGGTGCAAGTTGTTCTTTGGGTCGAACTAGTCACTTGACCAAGAAATACAAAACAAGAGATAGGTGCAAGCTGTTCTTGGGACTGAACTTGGCACTTGACCGGAGACATAGACATATAGGCAGATACAAGCTGTTCTTTGGATCGAACTTGACACTTGGTTGAAGATACAAACAGATAGGCAGACACAAACTGTTCTTTTGGATTGAACTGGCTGTTTGGCTGGAGACATAGACAAAAGGGTTGATACAAGCTGTTTCTTTGGATCGAACTTGCTTGTTGGATTATCACCACATCATGTGGGAAAGTGCAGACTGTTCTCTTAGATCGAACTTGTCGTTTGACTGATAACAAAGCGTAAGCTAGGTACAAACTGTTCTTCAGATTGAACTTGCCGTCTGACTGATAACAAAGCATGAGCTGGGTACAAACTGTTCTTCAAATCGAACTTGCCGTTTGACCAATAACAAAGCATAAGCTGGGTACAAACTGTTCTATCGAACCTGCCGTTTGTCCGGAAGCATAGGTATACAAGTAGGTACAAGTGGTTCTTTTTTGGATCGAACCTGGCACTTGACCAGTAAAAAGATACAAATTGAAAGTCTGGCTTAACAAGATACCAATTGAGGGTAAATTGTCATTGACTTGATCTGAGAATAGACATGACCATTTTTGTTGGCCCAAGGGTAAATTGACATTGATTTGGATTGAATTGAAAGTTGAATTTGACATTTGACATTGGCTTGGAAATTGAAATTGACATTGACATTGACATTGACATTGGCTTGGAAGTTGAAATTGTCATTTGACATTGACATTTGACATTGACATTTGACATTGATATTGGAATTTGACATTGGAATTGGATTGAAATTGGAATTTGACATTGGAATTGGATTGAAATTGGAATTTGACATTGGAAATTGACATTGGAGATTGACATTGAAATTGGAATTGGAATTGGAGATTGACATTGACACTGTCACTGGATGTCAACATTGGAATTGGAGATTGACATTGACATTGTCATTGGATGTCAACATTGGAATTGGAGATTGACATTGACATTGTCATTGGATGTCAACATTGGAATTGGAGATTGACATTGACATTGTCATTGGATGTCAACATTGAAATTGTTATTGGAGTTGAGATTGCTTCGAATTCGACATTTGACAAGGTTTGGAATTGAGTTGAATTTGACAGTTTGACGTTGAAATTGAGATTGGAATTGACATTGGAGGTTGGAAATTGCTTCGAATTTGACATTTGAAGTTGAAATTGAGATTGGAAGTTGCTTCGAATTTGACAGTTGACATGATTTGGAATTGAAGTTGGAGAGTTGAAACTTGCATTGAATTTAGCAGTTGAAAGTTGGATTGGATTTGACAGTTGAGAGTTGGATATGCAACATGTATGCATGGTATAGCAAGATTATTGGATGTATGAGCACATAAAATGCATGATTATGCATGTATGAATGCTTGAAATGCATGATTGATTGGTAGTTTGACAGAGAAGTTTCACAAAGGCAGATGAGACATTGGGAGATTGGGCACATAGTGGCTCGTGCTGCAACATATTCACAGGGGAAAAACCTCTTTGGAGAGACCGTCGTTGGGAGACGTATCAAAACCATGGCTGAGGGCAATAAAATATGTAAAGGAGGACCCTTGGAAAGTCCTTGGATACAGGTCGCCGTTGCTAGGCGTGTCAGTGCTGGGTAAACATTGGATGTTCGCATCTGTGGTCAATGCTTTTCAATATTTCATTCTTTCATTTTCAAACCCCACTTTTGCCTGAACCGCCCTTTCGGGTTTTCGATTCACCGGGGAATAGATTCTTTTCATTGCCCCATTTTTGCCTGAATTGCCTTCATAGGTTGTCAATCAGCGGGGTGCTCATTTTTGCCTAAGCCGCCCTTTCGGGTTTTCAACTTAGCGAGCTTTTCATTTTCATTTTCATTTTTTCACTTTCATTTTCATGTCTGTTTTTTCATTCTTGCCATTGACCACAGATCATCCTGGGGAGTAACCTGCTTGTAACATGTATTGAAATAGACATTGATATTCATTCATTCATGCATGTTTCATTGAAATGTACCCTATTGCTCAGGTTTGCTTTCAAAATAGACAGAAAAAGATTTTTCAATTTTCAAAAATGTTTGTTTCAGACGTTGACATTATCAAATAGAAAGAGAATATTTTGTATATAGCATTGAAAGTAGAAAGAAAAAATTGAGTTTCAAACAGTAGAAAGGCTCAAATTGATGTAGAAGAGTGGGAGTCGGCCAAAGGCATGACTTCACGGATTTACAAAGCTTGGAAAATGGTAATTTTATTGGTTGGTGATACATTGAACACGATGACCGCTACATTTCATAGAAATCTTGAATTCACAAGTACAGAAGCCTCTGATGAAGACGATCATTGACAGTTGCAGATGCCCCAAGGGGTGATGGTGATTTGCCAGATATAGTTACTCGTCTTTTATCAACCTCATTTTTGCATGAACCGCCCTTCCGGGTTTTCGGCTCATCGAGGCGCTCATTCTTGCCTGAGTTGCGTACAATCTCAGCGAGCTTTTTCATATTCATTTTTTTTGTCCCTAACTTTTGCCTGGATCGCCCTTTCGGGTTTTCGATCCACCGGGAAGCGCATTTTTGCCTAGGCCGCCCTTTCGGGTTTTCGACCTACCACGCTGTTCTTTTCTTTTTAGACAAAGTATTTCTTGACTATATCGGCATTAACAGGATTTGGAAGCTCAACATCATCCATGTGTGTAAGAATCAAAGCACCACCAGAGAAAGCCTTCTTGACGACATAAGGACCTTCATAGTTAGGTGTCCACTTGCCCCTTGGGTCGGGTTGTTGGCTTATCCTTCTTTTCAATACAAGTTCGCCTTCCTTGAATTCTCGAGGTCGGACTTTCTTGTCAAAAGCATTCTTCATTCGCACTTGATACAACTGTCCATGAGTCATAGCATCCATACGTTTCTCTTCAATCAGATTCAATTGATCGTACCGACTTTGACACCATTCAGCCTCAGTTAATTTTGCTTCCATGATTACTCGAAGAGATGGAATCTCCACTTCCAGAGGGAGAACTGCTTCCATACCATACACAAGAGAGAAAGGAGTTGCCCCGGTTGAACTGCGCACCGTAGTACGGTAACCATGCAAGGCAAAAGGTAGCATTTCATGCCAGTCTTTGTAAGTAGTGACCATCTTCTGAACAATCTTCTTGATGTTCTTGTTAGCGGCCTCAACTGCACCATTCATCTGAGGTCTATACGGAGAAGAGTTGTGATGTTCAATTTTGAATTCTTCACATAAAGCCTGCATCATGCTATTGTTCAGATTGGAACCATTGTCAGTGATGATCTTGTTGGGAACACCATATCGACAGATGATGTTATTCTTGATAAACTTGACAACCACTTGCTTGGTCACATTGGCATAGGAAGCAGCTTCAACCCACTTGGTGAAGTAGTCAATTGCCACTAGAATGAAACGATGTCCATTGGAAGCTTTTGGTTCGATTCTTCCGATCATGTCAATGCCCCACATGGAGAAAGGCCATGGGGAAGATATAACATTGAGAGCATGTGGAGGCACATGAATCTTGTCAGCATAAACTTGACATTTGTGGCATCTTTTGGCATGTCTGTTGCAGTCACGTTCCATTGTTATCCAGTAATAGCCGGCTCTTAACAGTTTCCTTGACATGGCATGGCCCGAAGCATGGGTCCCAAAGGTACCATCATGTACATCATGCATCAACTTCTCAGCTTCTTGTTTATCAACACATCTCAACAAGACCATGTCATAGTTCCTCTTGTATAGGACTTCTCCGTCCAGAAGGAATCTGCTAGCCCATCGTCTCAAAGTCTTTTTATCCCTGTTGGAAGCACCAGGTGGATATTCACGATTCTGCAAGAATTGTTTGATGTTGTAATACCAAGGCTTTTTATTATTCACATCTCTATCAGCTTGATCTGGCATATTTTCAATGGTGAACACATGAGCAGGTCTGTCAAGACGTTGTACTTTGATTACAGGCACATCATTCCAGTGATTGACACGAAACATAGAAGACAAAGTAGCGAGAGCATCAGCCATCTGGTTTTCATCCCGAGGGATGTGGTGCAGCTCGACCTTTGTAAAGTACGTCAACAGACGTCTTGCATAATCACGGTACGGGATTAGCTTCTCATGATGAGTCTCCCATTCACCTTTTATCTGATTAATAACAAGTGCCGAATCTCCATAGATGTCAAGGTGCTTAATTCTCAGATCAAGGGCTTCTTCAATGCCCAAGATGCATGCTTCATATTCAGCTATGTTGTTTGTGCATTCAAAAGTTATTCGAGCAGTGAAAGGAATGTGGTGCCCCTGCGGAGTCACAATGATGGCTCCAATTCCTTTACCGTAAGCATTAACAGCACCATCAAACACCAATCCCCACTTGCTATTGGGATCTGGCCCTTCATTGATCAGTGGTTCTTCACAGTCTTTTGCTTTCAGATACATAATCTCTTCATCAGGGAAATCAAACTTAATTGGCTGGTAATCATCAAGAGGTTGACAAGCAAGATGCTCAGCAAGGACGCTTCCTTTGATTGCTTTCTGAGCTTTGTACACAATATCATATTCAGACAACAACATTTGCCAACGTGCAATCTTTCCAGTAACAGCAGGCTTTTCAAAGATGTACTTGATTGGATCCATTCGGGATATCAACCAAGTGGTATGATTCACCATATAATGACGCAGGCGTTTGGCAGCCCAAGCTAAAGCACAACAAGTCTTTTCAAGCATCGTATACCGAGTCTCACAGTCGGTGAACTTCTTGCTCAGATAGTAGATAGCATGCTCTTTCTTACCAGTCTCATCTAGCTGACCGAGAACACATCCCACTGAATCATCTAACACTGAAAGATACATAATCAAAGGCCTTCCTTCCACTGGTGGGACAAGGATAGGTGGTTCCAACAGGTATTCTTTAATGCTATCAAAAGCTTCCTGACATTCATCATTCCATACAACAGGCTGATTCTTTCTGAGCAGTTTGAAAATTGGTCCACAGGTAGTAGTCATGTGAGATATGAATCTTGAAATATAGTTTAGACGTCCGAGGAAACCTCTGACTTGCTTCTCAGTTTGAGGGGCCGGCATCTCTCTGATGGCTCGGACTTTGTCAGGATCAACTTCAATGCCTCTTTGGCTGACAATGAAGCCTAGCAACTTTCCCGATCTTACACCAAATGTGCACTTGTTAGGATTCAACCGCAGCT